>NC_072484.1:28056904-28369285 GCF_027574615.1 Eptesicus fuscus | reverse complement strand
ACTCTACCCAGTAACAAATATGCCTAATTAGTTTTTAATAAAGTAGCAAAAAAAAAAAAATATCCAGTGGAGGAGGGATAGCCTGTACAATAAGTGATGCATTGAACATTTATTGGCAAAAAATGAGCCTCCACTTAAACTTCACACCTTACCTTATATAAAAATTAACTCAAAATGGATCATGGACCTAAATGTAAAACATAAAAGTATAAAACTTCTTTTAAAAAAATCTTTGAACCTGGGGTTAAGCAAAGAGTTCTTGTAACTTGCCACCAAAAACGTAACTCATAAAAGGAAAAATTGATACATTGGACCTAATTAAAAATAAAAACCTTTTGTTCTATGAAAAACCCTGTGAAAAGGTTGAAAAGAGAGAGAGATATTTGCAAACTACATATCTGACAAAGAACTACTATCTAAGATATATATTTTTTAAATTCTAAAAAAATCAACAGTAAAAATGCAATCAAATTAGAAAATGGACAAAAGACATAAACAAACATTTCACTGAAGAGGATACACTGATAGCAAGTAAGTACATGAAAAGATGTTCAACATATTTAGGCATTAGAGAAATGCACTTTTAAACCACAATGACATGTCACTGCATACCTATGAGAATGGCTAAAATGAAAGATAGTGATGATACCCAAATATTAGTGAGGAGAAGCTGGATCACTCATACATTTCTGGTGAGATTGTAAAATGGTACAGTTACTCTGGAAAATAGTTTGGAACTTCCTCTTAAAACTAAAAAATGGGTTTACTAGCAATTACACCCTTAGGCATATATCCCAGACAAGTGAAGATGTATTTTCACTCAGAAACTTGCACACAAATGTTTGTAGCAATTTTATTCATAACTAGAGGCCCAGTGCACAAATTTGTGCACCAGTAGGGTCCCTCAGCCTAGCCTGTGGGATTGGGCTGAAACTGGCTCTCTGACATCCCCCAAGGGGTCCCAGATTGCAAGAGGACGCAGGCCAGGCCGAAGGACCCCACCGGTGCACGATTGGGGCCAGGGAGGGACGCGCGGGAGGGCTCCAGGGTGTGTCCAGCCCATCTTGCTCAGTCCTGATCAGCCAGACCCCAGCAGCAAGCTAACCTACCAGTCGGAGCATCTGCCCCTGGTGGTTAGTGCACGTCACAGAGAGCAGTTGAGTGGCCTTAGCATATCATTAGCATATTACGCTTTGATTGGTTGAATGGCTGACCAGACAACCAGACACTTAGCATATTAGGCTTTTATTATATAGGATATCCCCAAACTGGAAACTCCCCAGATGCCCTTCAAAGAGAGAATGGTTTAACAAGCTTTAGTGTATTCATACCATGGAATGCTACTTAGCAATATAAATGAATGAACTATTAATACGCTTGAGTGAACCTCAAGGAAATTATACAAAATGAAGAAAGCCAATATAAAAAAGATATATATTTAGGCTCAGGTTCCCCTTTCCCCCCATAAAGGCTCCAGCGTACAGGCCTCTGTATCCCAATGTGAGGACAGAAGGACTGGTGTGACCCCTGGGCTGCTGTCTGCATGGGGCTGGTGTCCTCCTGTGCTATTTATACAAGTAGACCTGAGGCAGGATCTGTCAAAAAAAAAATATAAAGAAAGAAGAAGATGATGATCATCAAGTAGGACTCCTGGTCTACCTGTTGCACACACTGATTGAAACAATGCTAATCAAAAACTTGACAATTTAGAGAACTCTTACTGTTTTGAGTTTTTCAGAATCTTAGATCTTAGAGATCTAATAGACTACTTAGTGGTTTTCAAACTGTGAATATCTCTTCCATACATCAGCATCACCGAGTAATTTGATAGAAATGCAAATTCTCATTTCCCACTTAGACCTACTGAATTGGAAACTGATATTGGGGCCCAGCAATCCTAGTTTTAAAAAGCCCCCCAAGGGATGCTGATGCTCAAATTTGAAAACCACCATTCCACTGGGACTCCATAATGCTGGTGATGGTGACAACACATTTTGTATTTTAATCACCTAGTAGAGACCCTCTGGCCACCGCACCAAATCACGGTCCTCTTTTCCACACTGCCTGTGACTCCCACCCATACATTCTCCATTTGTAAGCTTTCAAATAAGAAAGAATAATAAAAATTCTTTCAAAAACCACCATCCTAGGTCACTGAAGCCCACAAGCTGAAGACATAATTTCCCATAAAAGACAAACTGTCAAGGGAATCCATGTGCTATTAGGCCCAGCTTAATGAGCACTCTAACGTGGAGAAAAGTGATTATTTCCTAAAGCCTTTATCCTCTGCCCAGAAGTGATGCTGTGAGAAGTGAAATTATACATAAATTAAATACTTTATAAAAGAGGCCTCAAATGTAAGTTACACTAAGTATAAATAATAACATTAATAACCTCGCCCTCATCTTGTCTTTATCTCTGGCCCTGGAAGGATCAAAGCCATCTGATGGTTGCAGCTTCAAAGGCCTCTCATCCCAGGTCTGGGAAAGGCGTGCTCCAACAGGCCTCTCCATCCTCACTTCCCACATCTCACAGCCAGGAGAGGCACCAAATCACCTAACGTGGTTGTTAGAGCCTTTCAGCCTTTTATAAAATTAACTAGTAGCCCGTTTGCGCGAAGATTCGTGCAATAGACCTTCATTCACCTGGCTGCCTGCACCAGTTTTCTGCCGGCACCGGGAACCCAGGCCTTGGCTGTGGCCACCACCTTCTGCCTTCTTTCAGGGTCTGGGCTTGGCCCCGGGAGGTGGCCTTGGGCTCAGCCGCACCCAGCGTCCCTGCTACCAATCGCAGGAGCCGACCCCCAGCGGTTTCCTGCGATCAGCGCAGGCTCCCCGCTGGTGCCCAAGGCCGGGAAAGCCTCAGGCGGCTTTCCCAGCCTTGGGCTCCGCCGCACCCCAACGTCCCTGCAACGGTTTCCTGGTGGGCATGGTTGGTGGGCATGGCTTGGTTGGTGGGCGTGGCTTGGGCATAGCGAAGGTGCGGTCAATTTGCATATTTGTCTATTATAAGGTAAGATGGTACTAAAAAAAGGGGTGTCCTCTACTGAAGGCACTGTTGGTTTATCGGCAGGTCACCTGCTCCAGCCTACAGTGCAGGCAGCTGGGATGGAAATTGGCCCTAAGGCATTACAGGGTGAGAGACACACTGATAGCCCAGCCCTTTTAGACCCTAACTTAGCAACTAAGCTGGGCTAAGTGGGAGAGGGAGGAGGATAGGAAGATGGTCCAGTGCCCACACCCAGGCTGGGGGTCACTGATCCCCTGAGAGCCAAGTTACCTGGGGAACCACCCTCCCACCTTCAGAGGGACAGGGCTGAGGCAGTGGAGGCCTGCAGAAGTGAAGCTCTGGGATGGAGGGCGTCGGTGGGAGGTGCATATTTATACATTCACCCTCCTAAACCTGCAGTGGCTCAAGCTGACCTGGAAGCTGGACCTTTCTTTCTAACAGACGCCCAGGAGATGCTGCTGTTCCTCAAACCTCACAGAGTGTAGGAAGGTCTAAGCAAGTTCCCAATAGCAGCCCCACACCTTTGAGAGGTTATTAATGGAGAGAGAGGTTTCCTAACATCTAGCAGAGATCTGCTACTCTAAACAATGAGGATTTTGAGTAGGGAGGGTAGGGATAAGGCGGGGAGGGTGGGGGGGAGGGGAAGGCAGGGAGAACAATGTTGAACTTTACCTGAGCCCTGTGCTCCTGGAAAACAGTGCTGGTTAAGAAATCCTCCCACCCTTTTGTATTCTTGAAAGGACTTTCTGCAAAGAACCATCCTTCCTCCATAGGACTTAGATAGGACTCATGAATGCCCAATTATTTACCTAGACAGGGCCTGACACAGGTTATTATTATTATTACTAGTGGCCCAGTGCACGAAATTTGTGCATGGGTGGGGGGGTACCCTCAGCCCAGCC
Organism: Eptesicus fuscus; assembly: GCF_027574615.1. Lineage (NCBI taxonomy): Eukaryota > Metazoa > Chordata > Mammalia > Chiroptera > Vespertilionidae > Eptesicus > Eptesicus fuscus. Next base: position 28,365,374 of record NC_072484.1, on the reverse strand, counting down.
TGCACCCTCTCCAATCCAGGACCCCTCGGGGAGTGTAATGCCTTAGGGCCAACTTCCATCCCAGCTGCCTGCACTGAGGGCTGGAGCAGGTGACCTGCCGATAAACCAGCAGTCAAACACTGAGGATCGGGCCTAAACTGGCAGTTGGACATCCCTCTCATAATCCGGGACCACTGGCTCCTAACTGCTCACCTGCCTGCCTGCCTGCCTGATCACCCCTAACTGCCCCTCCCTGCTGACCTGGTTGCCCCCAACTGTACCCCCCCTGCCAGCCTGGTCACCCCATGCAGCCTGCTGTTCAGTCATTTGATCGTCCCTCAATAACCCCCCTGCCGGCCTGGTCACCCCATGCAGCCTGCTGCTCAGTCGTTTGGTTGTCCCTCACTAACCCCCCTGCCAGCCTGGTCGCCCCACGCAGCCTGTTCGGTCATCCGTTCGGTTGTTTCGGTTGCAACGGTCACTTAGGCTTTTATATATATAGGTCATTTCCTTCCCTCAGGTCCCTGATCTTGGCCCAGGATCAACCTGAGCCAGCACACAGCCCCTCCTCAATAGTCCCTCTTAGATCAGGCTGGCCTCAGGTTCAACCATTCTCTGATCCACTGTCCCATCACACCACTCCCCTTCATCCCACATCCCCACACCTTGTTCTTTCTAGCCTTCTCCCTATAGAAGATAAACCCCTCTTTACCTAACCCTCCAGAGGGGCTGTTCTGATGGTCACGACACTTTCCTATTGCTACAATCCCTTCCTCCCAGCTCCCCTGCCCTTGCAATACTAGTACCTTTCCCTCTTTTCACATTCCTTTCCGATAATGTCTTCCTTACAAGTGCAGATTTGTTTTTTTATTTGACAGGAAAAAAGGAGAATTAGGACCATTCATCCAGCAGAGGCTGTGTCCAGGGAAGGGCAATGGGTACAGAATGGGAGGGGCAGGGACCTAGGCACTAGCTGTCTGTGATGACCTTTTGCCCAGGATCAGCAGGGAAGAACAGGACTGAGGATCCAGGAGGACATGAGGATGGTGAGAGAGCAACCACCCCAGACTCAGGCCTGGATGCCCTTTTATTTTATTTCTTTATTTTGTTAATCCTCACCTGAGGATATTTTTTCCATTGATTTTTAGAGAGAATGGAAGAGAGAGAGGGAGGGGGGGAGAGAGAGAAAGAAATCAATGTGAGAGAGATACATCAATTGGTTGCCTCCCGCATGGGCCCTGACCGTGGCCTGGGATCAACCTGCATCCGAGGTACATGCCCTTGACTGGGAATTGAACCCGAGACCCTTTGTTGCATGGGCCGATACTCAACCACTGAGCCACACCAGCCAGGGCCTGGATGTCATTTTAAATGCTCCTACCTCTTCTTCCCTGCCTTCCTTAGCATAGGACCCCAATATGGATGCACCCAACATTGGCCAAATAATGGAGACCCTGATCTGCCTCCCACCTCTGCAGACTTTCCTCTAGCAATTAACCCCTCACTCTCCCATACCCTCGTCCTCTCCCTGTAAATCACTCCTTCTGGCATTAAAACATCTCCCCCATCTTAAACAATTGACTCCCAGTCTGGAGATTGCCCTTTCTCTTCACAAATAACCAAATTTATTTAAACAAGTTCTCTGCACCACTACATTCGGTCATCTCCCAGCCTGGTTTCACCCATGGAAAGCTAGCTGCCTTGGCCAGAACCACTCCATGGCACCCTACTGTGGCCACATCCTGATGGTCACCCAGTAGCATTTCCCCAGACCTGATCACCATCCTTCCTGAAGCTCTTCTAATGGATTCAGTGCTGCCACAGTTTTGTGTTAATCCAACCTCTCTGGTTTCTCTTTCTGAAACTCTGCTGGTTGTCCCTCCTCGGCCTGGGCCTGGCCCTCATCACTCCTTTCCTCCGCTAGCTATACTTCTTCCTGGGTTCCAAGTATCACCTACATGCTAATGACCATCAGACTTAACTTTCCAGCACAGTCCAATCTCCTGAGCTCTGAACACATCCTTCCAGCTGCCTGCCCAACATCTCCCTTCTGAGTATGGCACCTACGTCCACGTGGGCATTAATCATCAGGCCGACCTTTTCCTCACCTCCCTCCCCGCCACCCCCCACCCCTCCACCAACACCCAAATCACCAGTGACATGAGTGGCTACTTCTTCCAAAGCCTAATGCCCTGCTGCTTCTCTTTATGTTCACTGTCACCACTCTAGTCCAAGTCATGGACATCTCTCCCTGGACTTCTCCTGTGAGCTCCTCAGCTACCATTCCTGCCTTTTCCAAACTGGCCACCTCCCCTGAGCTGCCATAGTGATCATGCCCCTTCCCTCTCGAGGCATTCAGTGGATTCCCACTGAGCTTCAGCAATAACCTAAGTCTTCAACATGACCTGTGAGGCCATCCTATGCTGTGTGACCCCTTCTCCCACTGCTCCCTGTGCTCCAGCCACACTGACCTTCTCCCATTCCCTGAACTTGCAGGGCTCTTTTCTACCTCAGGACTTTGCACCTGCTCTTCCCTCTGCTTGGAGTGCCTGCCCTCCCATTGGTTAATGCCAACTCATCTCTCGGTCACAGCCATAAATACCTGTTCTCAAGGAGGCCTGTCTCTCCATCCCAGCATGCATCTGGCTGGGATCTCTTATTACTCCTGAACCTCTCCTTCTCAGCACTTACCAGATTGGTATGGATAGCTGCTTAGTATCTATATCCTCTGTTTAACCCAGCTGAGAGGAGTCATTCTGTCTGTTGCCCTCACAACTATTAGAACCATGCTCTTAGCAGGCCGTTGAACACAGAGCAGGGGTTCAATACATGTGTTTTGAATGAACACTAAATATTTTACAATAATAAACAGACACACACTCACAAGGACATTTATTAAACACATCCTAGTGATTATCTGTTGTAGCCCTTGGCATCCTACCCAGTCCCACCTCCCTGCCCCCCGCCCCCCCCCCCCCACAACACACCAACTGCAGTGACTATTGGCTACTGACGTGCACAATGGCCCCCCTTCTTTGGAGAATTGCCTTGAGCTGAGGAGAGTACTCAGGCAACCCTCCACCCGCCAGATTACAGGCCTGCCCCCTTGCCTCAAAGTAAGGGCAGCAGAATAGGGAGAGAAAGCAACACTCTGTGATGCCATTCATGCTCCAGAACTCCCCACAGGATCAAGTGGAAGCTAGACACCACCTGGACCATGTCTGTCCTCAGCACCTTCCTGAGCCTGCTCTCCTAACCAGCTGCCCCTTAGTAAACCACTGAACAAGAATCTCAGACTCAAGCTCTCTCTGCTTCTAGAAAACCCAACCTGAACAACAATAACAGGGAGGGAAATATTTGTGGAGTCAGGGATGAGAAAGAAAAACAAAATGAAATAAGAGACCTGTGCCTACCCAAGAATTGAGGTGGATTAATTGTTCTTTGGATCTTTGATTCCTCCCAAAAATTGTTGAAGGATGAAGGGGGAAGGAAAAGAGAAGGGAGGGGAGGGAGGAAGAATGAAAGGAGGAAGGAAAAGGAGAACCCTGCTTCTTCCCCTACTATTCGTCACTTGTTTCAGCCTCCTTGTTCTCCCCACCCCCTCCACCTCATGGTCTGTAGGGAACAAATGAAAGTGCCTGTTCTCCAGTCCTTAGTATCCCTGGGAAACCAGAAGGCGTCTGCTGGTCCCCAATCCTTTCGTGGAATCTCAATCCCTTCTAAAGGAGAACAGGACATTAGGTCCCTAAGCCTTCTTTGCCCTGGAACCAACCAGCCTGCCTTGTGTTCTACAACATAATCCTTTGTAATCACTAGCTAGGGCACTAGGGTAAAGCAGTGTTTCAAATCCTGACCCTCTGGGCTCATGGCATTTGAGATACTTAAATATGTTGCCATGGTGGCACAGAGACAGATTAATTTATAAATCCTCCTGGGACCAAGCTGCTTTAACAAGGTGAGACTGCCTAAGGGGCCAGGGGAAATTCCACAGCCCTCTCCGGACAGAGTTGGGACCAGTGGGTCTGAGAGGAGATGGAGAGGTGGAACAGCCACCTGGGCTTTCTGAGTCAGTCCTGCCTCTAGAAATGGAGTGTCTAACCCCAAATCTTGTCACCGAAAGATCCCTGTGTTGTTCTTTTATCCACGGCTTTGCCAGTTATCATTTTGCCTGCATCTCTGCATAACTAATGAGCTAACCCTCACAGCCACCTCCCACCCCCAAACACCAAGCGATTCTTAGCTAGAAGATCGTTTGAAACAACTGGTTAACAGCACTCTTCCCAAAGAGATTAATAGTGTCAAGCATGTGATTCCTTAAAGGAAGAAAAATACTTGAAATAAATGCTACTGATGTGAATCTAATCAGGGAACCCAAGATGGAATCTGGCCCGTAGTTTTAAGTAAACAAGATTGGAAAGTAATATAGTCCTCAAAAATATGTCTATTCCTTCTCATTCAGAGCAGACCTTTACAAATTCAGGTGGGCTCTCAGATTAGCCTTGGTGGCTTTCATTTCTCCCAGATGATTATGGTCAATCAGCTGAGACAGAGGCATATTTGAGAAATCCAGAGGGGCTGGGTATGTTGTCTTGCAAGCAGCCCCTGTGGTTACTCAAAGTATGGTCCTTGAACCAGCAGCATCAGTATCACCTGAGTTTGATAGAAATAGACTTCCAGGCTCCAGGTCAGACCTACTGAACCGGAATTTATATTTGTAGGGGAGGAAATAAAACTTTTTCTCTACACTCTTATAATCTATGACAGGAGCCCAGGAAATTAAATTGACAAAAGGCAGATTAAGAGAGAAAAACAGCGTTTGTTAGCCTATGTAATGCACATAGATAGAGGAGAAACTCTGTGTTGAGTGACTCAAGGGAATGGTTGAACCTGGAGCTTAAATAACATCTAAACAAACAACAGTAAAGTTTTAGGGAAGGGACACTACAGAGGAAAAGGGGTCTAGGCTTTTAGGGGTGGCAAATTGTGGGAAGGTAAATATATGAGAGGAAACTAATAGAAGATAAGGGTTGTTTTTGTAAGGTTTGTTGTAAAGATTCTACTCGGTATTGTCTGGCTGATAAGAGTCTAGCATTGTCATCTTCTTCCTGCTCTGGGAGAGAAAGAAGCCTTGACAATTTACATCCTACTCTTAGGCAAATGGGGGAAGGGCTGAGCTTGTTTGGCAACCGCTATTTCTCAACTGTCTTCACGTCAGAATAATCCTTATGCCTAAGGGGCATATTTTTAGTTGGCATATTCTGATTCCCTAAATATTTTACCAGATTTCCAGGCAATTAGATATACAATAAAGCTTGTGAGACGCTAGCCTTCAGCCCTCAAGGTGTCTGGAATGGCCGCGTTCATGTGTGCAGAGCTTGTGCAACTCAAATGGCAAAAGGGGCCAGGTCTCTGATTCTCATCTCACCACCCACCCCACTCAGTGCCGTAACAGGAGCTAGCTTGGGTTTCTAATGACAATGTAAATATGAATGTTCTGCCTGATATGACATAAGATGGAATTAGGGCCAAGAATTAGATTAGTTACTACCTATCAAAAAAAAAAAAATGCACTGAACTTTAGTGAGGTCAGTCCTTGACACAGATAGTGCTTTCACTATCTGTTAAGCCTGTTAAATAATGTATTTGTATTCTCAGGTCTCTCTGGAAAATATTTAAGGCATCTTAACATGGTGTTAAAAAATCAACAAGATGATTTTGTTTAAGTGAGAATCAAAATAGAATGAAAATCAAGACTAGGGATATAAAATTGAGCCAGGATTGAAAAGTACATACTTGTAAAGTCCTAAATTCTTGTCATGGGTTGGCCACAAATTTAGTGCTGCATTCAAGTAGCCAAACATGAAATAAAACCCAGTAAGTTAGACTAATTTATCATCCTCACATGACAAAAGGAGGCCAATTGCTAGGAAGGAACACAATGTTCTCTGCTCATCTTCATAGGAAATCTTCTCTGAGGTGTTGTTTACACACACTGTCTTCACCTCCTTGTTCCTTTCTCCATAAAGAAGTCAAAATAAGCTTTAAATTCATACATCGATCTAGGCAATGGTCATAAAAATAAAAATAAAAGAAACAGAGAAAGAAGGAAAGAAAGAGAGAAAAAAGGAAGGAAGGAAGGAAGGAAGGAAGGAAGGAAGGAAGGAAGGAAGGAAGGAAGGAAGACAACCAGAATTATGGACTTCCTGATGAAAGTACATAACACCACCCATTTTGTGTTTTCAAAAATACAAAACTTATATTTAATCAGGTCTCTGTAAATGTCAATTTATACCAAAACAAACAAACAAACAGGGAATGAGTTTCTCGGACTGTTTTTTAAGACATCATGGGGTGGGGAGGAGCATTGGAGTTGCATGAAAGGGAAGTTTGAGAATAGCCCTCCTGGGGGTCTGCAGCACTTCAGCCTGGGAGCATGAGTCTTGGACCTAATGAGAGAAGAATTGGAGAAAGGACCAGCCCAAACATCCTCTTGCTGGTCCCTCCCCAACTCTTTTTTTTTTTTTTTTCCAGCCGAAGGCTTTCGATAAACACTGGGAAACAATGCTTCAGTGAGATGGTTGTCACCAACCCACACCTGGAGGCAGTTAAGCTGTGGTCTCAGGAGCCTCAAAGGACAGTTAGTGGCTAAAGAACCAACATCCTGCTGAGAACATTCTGGCCAAGGAGGCTTCCAAAGAACAGGAGTTCGTGCCACTGTGGCCTACATGTAACCCTCATGGCTTGTACACATTCTTGCTGAGTTCACTTATAAGAGATCTGAGGTTAACACCTCCTCTCTGCACAGCGATGTCAGAAGCCATACACCTGCTTAAATTGTTGGGGAAATTAATAGTGTTGCAATGTGATATTTGTCACATTTGGAGATGACAGCATCTTCTACAAAACTCAATAAAATTGGGCTTTTCCTTCAGACCAAAACAGTGGGGTAAATAGGATGAGGTTTCTGATTTTAGACTACAAAACCAGACTCAAATGAATAAGGCAGTTTCTAAGCCTACATCTCATTTTTCTCTCCAGAGACAGGAAAGCTGCTTCCTGGGGAAAGATGGCATATCTTGTGGAGTCACTGATGCCAACATAGATGGAAAGAGAACACCATTAACACATAGCTTTCATCAAGTCACTCATGAGCCAGTACATCTGCCTCCAACATACCATTCCATGCATCCAACTTTCTTTTCTCTCTCTCTCTCTCTCTCTCTCTCTCTCTCTCTCTCTCTCTCTCTCTCTTCTCTCTCTTCTCTCCTTTCCTCCCTCTCCTCTCCTCTCCTCTCCAAATAATTGTGGTTCTTCCAAGATAGATGCCCTAAGATATTTGACTTGGTCTAAAAATGGTTCAAGCATCTGCTTCTCTCCTCAACCTTGAGGCAACAGCATCTTTCTGTTTTAAGAACTAAAGCTAAAATCCCCTCATCTCTCCCCCAAGTTGCTGGGAACCCCCTCCTTGGGTATTTTCAATGGAAGGAGGAGAAGGAGGACAGCTTTTTTTCCGAATCTCCCTAAGGGAGAGGCATCTTTCTGGGAGACCCACCCCTCATCTCTGGACAGATTGGATATGTCAACCTCAGTAGGCAAAGGGGACTAAGCCTTGGGTGTTGAGCAATTATGTTCTCTGAGCAAGGAGCTACAAATTTTGGATGCAAAAATTTCTCCTTCCCCATCCTTCAGAGTTCAAGTTTGAAACATAACTGACAAACAAAAAGTCTTCAAATGGCATTTTCCTGCTTCTTACAGCTGCTCACAGCCATGTCAACTTCCCCGTTGTCACATATTGTGGCACTGACTGACTGCTAATCATCCCACTGCCTCCCTTAGAACTAAACTGGTGATGTTCTTCCCCTGTCACAGATGGTAAGTATTACCAGCAGCTATGGAGTGCCAGTGACTTTTGGTTGTTGTGAAGGCTTGAGTGATTATTCAGCAAATAGTCACACCCACTCCCTCTGCACACCATTGATTTTGGACTTAGCCATGTGACTGGCCTCCTCCGTGGAGTGTGGACAGACATGCCAGAGTGTCAGCTCTGGGCCTGGGTGTTAGGAGGCCTCGTGTCTTTCTGCTCGGCCCTCTGGGAGCTTCTGACCTTCACCATGAGAAAGAAGAACACGCCCCAAGTAACCACAGGTCCGAGGAGGATGGAAAGCGTGGAGCAGACCTGGACCCAACCTTTGCCCAGAGCCTGGACTCCGGCCTCACCAGCCACTGTAGCTGACCCCCAGACCCAGGGGTGAGAAGTAAGTGGCTATTGTGCCAAGCCACTGAGTTGTGGGGAGATTTGCTACCCAGCATTATGGTGGCAATAACTAAGACAGTAGACAAACTATCAGGTCACTGCAGAGCCAAGAGTTCAGCATGCTTCCTGGGCCCAGAGAGCAAATGGTGCACAGTGCCCCAAGCTGCACAGTATTGACACATGAAGTCCAGTACAATACAAGGCCTTCCCTATTTGTCATTTCCTATAAAGATCACTTTGTAGGATGGGGGGAGGGAGGAGAGTGGAAGGCACAAGGAAAGGGACAAGAAAAGGGAAGTTTATAAGGAAGACAAAGCCCTGATTCTGTTCTGATGGCATCCCAACCCAAAATATCTCATCTATCTATCGATCGATCGATCGATCTATCATCCATCTGTCATCTACCTCTCCTCTCCCCCACCAGAATGTTTCTGCCTTGAGTTGATTTAAATTGCACTCTGATGAGAGTGCTTCTCTCTCTAAAGAGCTCAGAGCATTAAGTGGCATCATCTTCCTATTGTTCTGGGCATGAGGTAGGGTTGGGGGGTGGAGGGCAGGAGTGGTAGATTCCATTTATGGATGAGACTCCAAAGGCACAGGGCTCTTCTGCGTGTGATGGCAAGTCCCTGTCTCCAGCTGAGGCAGGCAAGGCGGGGGCAGAAGCCAGACTCCAGCTCTTGGCAGTGAGAATGAAAGCAGGATGCTTCTTAAGTGTTCTCATCCCCAGAGCCCTGTCCCAAAAATCAGATTGGAACCAGGAGAGGTTCCCTGGACTCTTCTCAGATCTCCCCAACACAGAATGATGACATCTACGCCATCTAAATCCCCTAACAACAGATGTACATATAACCATGAAAAGCGCATTCAAGTGGAAATATAATATACAAATGTATGTAACATGTTCAGTCTTATAAATGATTCATAACTTAATGTGATCAAGATTATTATATTGTAATAGTTAACTAGAAGAATAGTTAACCATGAAAAGAGAAAGGAAAAAGCAGAGCAAAATATTTTCATATTTTCTATTTTTCTGTCTGTAACTTAAGTTACAAAATCCTACATATAAATAGACACTGCTCATATTTTGAAATAACTTAATAAATGAATTGTTTCATATACATTCTATATCAAAACAAATACAGGCCAATGAGCACACCTAACACACAGATCTTGGTTTCTAAATGTCATTCTTCACTAAAAGGAGCCAGGGATGCATGGAGAAATGGCCCAATTCCAGGGCTGGGGGTGGGCAAGACCAAGGTAATCTTGGACCAACTTGCACCAGAAAGCGAGGAAGAGATATAAATAAGATCCTACCAAAAGGACATGGGATCCGGTTAAAAGAGGCTCCGACCAGGCAAATTTGGGACCATTTGAGCATCAGCAATAAATAAATAAAAGTGGGCAGTAATATGTCCTAAAACACTGAATTAAACAAGAAACCATAGCACCCTGGCTGAGTGACTAAGTTGGAGCACCATCCTGTGGGCCAAAGGGCATGGGTTTAATTGCCTGTCAGGGCACATACCCAGGTTGTGGGTTTGATCCTGAGTCGGGGAGTCTACAAGAAGCAACTGATCAATATTTCACTCTCACATCGATATTTCCCTCTCTCCTCCTTCCCCTCTCTAAAATCAATAAAAGCATACCCTCAGGTGAGGATTTTTAAAAACATTAAAAACAGCAATTATCAAAAGTTGACAGAAGGAGGGGAATACAAAAGGTGCTAAGGAAAGCAATTCCTTACAGAAGAATGACAGTTAAATAATATAGAAGGAATAGAAGAATTTGAAAAATTGCCATTTTTCAACTGCTAATATAACCATCAGTATGGGCTTAGGCATTCTACAAGACAGATAGTTTGGACCCTCCAAATATGTTCAAGTCTTTAACAGAGACCAAAGCAACAGGTTCTAGATTAAGGGAGAATAAATAGACATGACAACTAAATGCAATGCATGATCCTTTATTAGATTCTGGACTACAAAACAGAAGAGAAAAACACACTCTAATGGACATTGTTGAGATAAATAAAGAAATTTAAATATGCATGTATATTAGACTTTGGTATTGATGTTAAGTGTCTTGGCTGTGATAACAGCATTGTGTAAAGAGAATGTTTTTTTTTTTGTTGTTGTTCTTAGGAGACAATATCCCAAGTCTATAACTTATTTTCAATTGGCTCAGGAAAAGAACGAAAGAAAATATACATATATAAGAGGAGTATAAACAAATGGACAAAATGTTTTCAATTATTGAATTTAGCTGAGTGATATTCCTGGCACTATTTCTTCAACTTCCTTGAAGGTTTGAAAAAAAATTTTTTTAATAAATCTTTATTGTTCAGATTATTACAACTGTTTCTCCTTTTTTTTTCCCATATCTCCCCATCACCCGGTTCCCTCCCCGCCCCCCCACCATTGTCTTTATCCATAGGTGTATGATTTTTGTCCAGTCTCTTCCCATGCCCCCCACACAGACACCCCTTTCCCCCTGAGAATTATCAATCCACTCCCATTCTATGCCTCTGATTCTATTATGTTCACCAGTTTATTCTGTTCCTCAGATTTTTAATTCACTTGATTTTTAGGATCACTTGTTGATAGATATGTATTTGTTGTTCATAATTTTTATCTTTACTTTTTTCTTCTTTTTCCTCTTTTTAAAGAATACCTTTCAGCATTTCATATAATACTGGTTTGGTGGTGATAAACTCCTTTAGCTTTTTCTTATCTGTAAAGCTCTTTATCTGCCCTTCAATTCTGAATGATAACTTTGCTGGGTAGAGTAGTCTTGGTTGTAGGTTCTTGCTATTCATCACTTTGAATATTTCTTGCCATTCCCGTCTGGCCTGCATAGTTTCTGTTGAGAAATCAGCTGACAGTCGTATGGGTGCTCCCTTGTAGGTAACTAACTGTTTTTCTCTTGCTGCTTGTAAGATTCTCTCTTTGTCTTTTGCCCTTGGCATTTTAATTATGATGTGTCTTGGTGTGGTCCTCTTTGGATTCCTCTTGTTTGGGGTTCTGTGCGCTTCCTGAACCTGTAAGTCTATTTCTTTCACCAGGTGGGGGAAGTTTTCTGTCATTATTTCTTCAAATAGATTTTCAGTATCTTGCTCTCTTTCTTCTGGCACCCCAAAAATTCGGATATTGGTACGCTTAAAGCCATCCCGGAGGCTCCTTATGCTATCCTCACACTTTTGGATTCTTCTTTCTTTCCACCTCTCTGGTTGGGTGTGTTTTTCTTCCTCATATTCTAGATCTTTGGTTTGACTCTTCAGGTGCGGTGGTCTACTCTGTATATTCTTTATTTCAGACAGTGTATGCATAATTTCTGACTGGTCCTTTTCCATTTTTTTTGGTATTCTCATTTAGGTCCTTGAAGGTTTCTTCAAGTTTCTCAGCGGTTTTTAGAAGATTCTTGAGTAACCTTATAAATATGGTTCTGAACACTGTGTCGTCCATTAGTTTGCTTTTATCTATCTCTCCTACTTGTGACATACTTTGATGTCTCCACATTTTGGCTGCCTCCCTGTGTTGATGGAGTGGCTTTGTGTGATTGGTGACCTATAGGGGCCGGTAGCTCAGCTTCCCCAATCACCCTAGGTGGTCGCTCTTGGTACTCCCCTTTGTGGGCTGAGTGGAAAGTCTTGGTGTAGTTAAAAGCCCTGATTGCTGTTGGTACACTGGGAGGAATTGACCTCCAGTCCAATTGGTTGTGAGGGCCTGCTGTGTCTATAATGGAAGAATTGCTGTGCTGGAGACACAGTAGGGCTTTGGTGCTCACTGAGCCTGCCTCTTGAATGTGTCCCTTATTAGAGTGGTTGAAATCTGGTGTCGTCCACACCGACAGAAAAATCACTCTCACTCTCCGACCGATGGCCGAGAGTCCCGTAGGCGTCTGGGTCCCCCGCGTGTCCCCAGAAACTGGAGTTCAGAGTGGTTGGGATTGTTGGTATCACTGGCAGGAGTTGATCTCCAAGCCAGTTGGCTGTGAGGATCAGCAGTGTCTCCGCTGGGAGAGCTTCTGTGCTCAACTTGGATGGGGCGGAGTCTCAGGGTGGTGCAGACAAGTTTTGGTTTCCCGTCTGCTCCGCCCTAAGAGGGGCGGTTTCTCCGTGCCCGAATTAATGGCTGCGTGCCTCTGAAAGAAGGCAGCTTTCGAGCCTCTCCCGCTGCCTAACAGACCAGTTTCTCCCCAGCTGGGGCTGGATTTCAGTGCAGACCGGAGGTTTTGTTTTTCTCCCAAACGAGAAAGCTAGCCACGCAGCATCTGCTGCCCTCCCTCTCCTCGCGCTGCGAGCAAGCCTGCCGCATATTCAGCCGCCCGCCCTTTCCACGCTCACGGATCTCCGCACCTCCACAGCTCCTGAGGCTCAGCGTCCTCCTCTCTTTTTTTCTCTAGTTGTAGGTTTTCCACTCTGCCAGCTTTCCGGTGGTTCTGGACAGTGTGCGCTCTGTTTTCCAGTTGTAGTTTCAAAATTGTTGTTGTAGGCAACAATTAGGTGTTTACCTTATGCCGCCATCTTGGTTTCTCTTCTGAAAATTTTTTATAATAAAAAGTTGAGGAAAGAAAACAGCATCTTAATTCTTAAGGGATATACTTGGAAATAATGGTGGATGTTTGTTCTTGAAGTTGGAGATGTTCTAAAGCTTAGAGTTTCTTGAGTAAGATTATGTGTCCTAAATCACCACCAGAGTTATCCTGATGTGAATGAGCACACTCTGGGTTGATGGCCTTGAAGAGTGAGGCATGAGTAGTGTGGGGCAGAGCTAAGGAAAAGCCCTTTTTACTATACCCATTGAGTGGGAATAACCAAAAAAACTCTAGTAACAGGTCCTCCAGTCTGGTTGTTCCTGTGTTTGTACCATTAGGAAATTCTTTATCAATCTTCCTCCTGGGGATCCCTCATCTTCTCATTCATTCAGCATTCAACATATGTTTATTGAGCACATACTATAGGCCAAACATGTGCTAGTAGGGGAGGTAAGGGAAGTAAAACCCAGCAATAACCCTACCATTTGTTGAGTTCAAAGGCTCGTGAGGAACCCAGACATTAATAAAACAAACAAATAACTGTTTGTAAAATTGCAACTCTGAGAAAATGACACATGCTGAGATCAGAAACATGGGTGGATGTTAACTAACCTAAGACCAGAAGGGAAGAGCTTGATCATGGCTAAGTCGAATTGCCATAATATTTGTTGATTCTAGCTCAAGGTCTTCCATTATTGCTTAGGAATTCTCTGTCCTAAACAAATCTCTAATTCAAACTCCTTGTGTTCCATATGAGAAAAATGAGGACCAGCTCCTGTAAAGTCTTGCAGCTTGTTTCTCAAAGAAAATGTCAGGACTACTAAGATGAGGAGTCCTTTATTTGATCAATTTTCAGAAACACAAGCTCTATTACCCAGAGACCAAGGAAATAACTGTAGTCACTTAATTCCTCCCCACTTTCCTCATCTATAGGAAGAACACACACACAGAATCTGAGAGGCTGTGGAGCTCAGATAGTCACAGTGGATGACAATAAACCAAAGTGACTATAATTACACTTGAGTAAAAAACAGTCCTCAGTTTCCCTGAAAGCCACAAGCCCCAGATGAACCTGACTCAAGGCAGGGAGGGAAGTAAGAAATGAAAGGAAATATCTATAAGTCTTGGGAAGGTGTTCAGAACGTTTTTGAGCCCATCCAACAATCATCTCTGTGTGTTTTGTCTCCTTCTTCTTTTTTTTTTTTTAATATATTTTATTGATTTTTTACAGAGAGGAAGGGAGAGGGATAGAGAGTTAGAAACATCAATGAGAGAGAAACATTGTTCAGCTGCCTCCTGCACACCCCCTACTGGGGATGTGACCGCAACCAAGGTACATGCCCTTGACTGGAATCGAATCTGGGACCCTTCAGTGTGCAGGCCGACGCTCTATCCACTGAGCCAAACTGGTTAGGGCTGTCTCCTTCTTCTGATACTTAAATATAATTTTGATGTCTGCCAGATTAAATTATCCACTTCACCAATTTATGCCCTTAAGGTTAAATGCCATAATTATCTTTAATAAGCATAACTATCAGCCTGTTTTTTCTTAATGCTTATAAAGTTTTATGCCTTTTAATAATCCTCCTACGGTTGGAGCATCCGTTTTTCCAGAGAGCTGACATTCTCTGCTCTACATCAGTGTCAAATCAAGTTAGAGTCTTGCCTTTGTTCTCCAGAACACCATGAGCTTAAAATGTGAGCTGGAAGAAAATATACTTGAAAAACAAAACAAAAAACATTGTTCACAGATTTTGCAACAACAAAGCTCGTCTCCTAGAACAAAATAAATTATTTTTTCTAGATTTAACTTATATAGAATTAACCCTTTTTTTATTCACCCTGCTTCATCCTCTTTCCTGACAGTAATTAGAATTGGGTTTGTGGAGATGACACCCTGTTCATTTTAGCTCTGCAATACAGCGCTTTTTATCCCACATCCCCTATCTCTCCACCCTGTTACTGGTTTCACCCATGGAGGTGTCTGGTTTTCAACAAAATGTTGGGTTCACGGACTCCTTTTTGTGGGTGGACTCCCATCCTTACATCTGAGTGAAATTTGGACATTTAGTTTGGTTTTATTTTCTTTCATGTTTATCTAGTGTCAAGTAAAAACAAAAAGGACTGTTGTTTTAAGGAGACGTAAACCACACTATAAAGAACCAGGTATTGGGACAGGGGAACATGGGATGAAGGGGAGTGGTGTGATTAGACAGTAGATCAGATAATATTTTACCTCAGGCCAGCCTGTTCTCAGTGTTACTGAAACCCAAGTTCATTATACACAGTCTTCAGGTCAACTAATACGGTGTACCCCAAAGCACACGGGCAATCTATCTATCAACTCTGCCTATGCAATTAAGTCTCAATAAAAACTCTTGTCATTGAAGCTCTGGTGAGCTTCTCTGATTAGAAATACTCTGTACTGTCATACATTGATATGGGGAGGGTAACATGACTCTATGGGATGAGGGTTCCCATTTGGAATCCTCTCAGATTCTGTCCTATGTGTTTCTTCCTTTGGCTGATTTCAGTCTATAGCCTTTCCCTGTAATAAACTATAACCATATGTCTAGAAGCTTTCAGTGAGTTCTATGAGTCTTTCTAATAAATTATGGAACTTGAGGGCAGTTTAGTAGAATCCTCAAATTTACAATAGGTGTCAGAAGTGAGGGTAATCTTATGTGAAGACTGTGTTTTTACACGGTGCAGTTGGTTAATCCAGGTAGTTTACTATGCCAGGTTCCAGCTGAGACCATACCCTACCTCTTTCCTGAGGCCACTGTTTTATTGGCTAAAGCCAATTCCATGAATACTAAGAAAAAGACACCCCAGGTGTTGAAAGCCTCTCATTTGTCTCCAACACCCTTGCCTCCATGCCTCACCATAGGAGCTAGAGGGTTCCATTTGAGTCTCACCCACTTACCAGGAAGGTGGTCAAAGAGCTAGCCTCAATATCTTCTTCTGTGTTATACTAGATGTACCAGATGTTGCACACATCCCTTGAAATTTCTGGCATGGGATTCTAACCTCTTATTGTTGAGTTTATTTCCCCTCACTTTTAGTATTCAATTGGTCATTTTAAGAGACACCATGGATTGCAGGGTGGTGAGGAGGGTATCACATGGTAGAGAGAATTCAATTGCAGTCTTAACAGGAATGGAGGAAATAAATCTAAAGCAAGAGTTAAACTAACTTAAAATGTAATATTTGTTAGAGGAGGGAAGTCAATTTTTGTCTTTTCCCCATTTATCTGTCCTCCCTGTACCTGCCCTCCCCGCTTCAGTGAAATATAAAATGAGTCACATTCAATCCCATCTCTAGCCTTTCTTTTTTAAAAAAATATATTTTATTGATTTTTTACAGAGAGGAAGAGAGAGGGATAGAGAGTTAGAAACTTCGATCAGCTGCCTCTTGCACACCCCCTACTGGGGATATGCCCGCAACCAAGGTACATGCCCTTGACCGGAATTGAACCTGGGACCCTTGAGTCCGCAGGCCGACTCTCTATCCACTGAGCCAAACCGGTTTCGGCCCATCTCTAGCCTTTCTAAGGTTCTAGCTCTAAGAACTATTGACATTTTAATAATATTAAGACTTCCAATCCATGAATGTGGCATGCATTTCCATGTATGTTTCCACTAGCTCCAAGGATAAGCTCACCATAGAAACTGGAGTTACCAACAATAGAAAATACCGTGTCCATGACAACCAGAAAACCCAAGGCAATGGCTGATTTTAACCATCTGGTCCCAACTTTGTTCTTTAAATTCCTTTCTTTCTCAAGGGCTTCACTTATTGCTTTATATAAAGGGCAGGCTCACTGCTACCCAGGCAGACAGGAACATATCCTTGCTGCCTACTGAAAGAGGTGAGACAAGTATCAGTGTGTGATAGATGCCCTCTGAACAGCTGAGAAGATAAGAGACCTACTTCCTGCTAAAGAAACCAGGAAGGCTCCCTGTAGTCCCCATCTGAGCTCAGCTTTCAGGATGATGACTGGGTTTTGTTGGAGAAAGTCACACAGGTAAGCATTCCAGGGAGAATATCACCAGTTTGCAAAGGTGCGGAGGAGGGAGAAGGGAAAGCATGTTCATGGAATGATAACGGACTCAAACTGGATTTAAGACCAAAAAGTGGCTTGGCACCCAGCCAGTGCTGCTCAGTGGTTAAGTGTCGACCTATGAATCAGGAGTTCATGGTTTGATTCCCAGTCAGGTCACATGCCCAGGTTGTGGGCTCAGTCCCCAGGATGGGGCATGCCTCTCATCATTGATGTTTTTCTCTCTCTCTCTCTCTCTCTCTCTCTCTCTCTCTCTCTTTCTCTTTCTCTTCTTATCTGAAATGAGTAAACATATATATTTTTAAGTGGTTTAGCATCCCATTGTGGAGACTTTTACTGAAGAATCAGACTCATTTCAGAATCAACTGTTTCTCAATATAGTATTAAGATGCTCTGTCTCGTTGAGTTACATGCCTACTTTCCCTGGATGGCACAGATGGTCTTTTTGTGCCACATCATCTAATACAGTGCTTTGCCCTGTGATGGTCCCAAAATCGTTGTGGATTTCTTTTGAAAGTATTAAATAGATAATGAGAAGTCACTAATAGATTCTGAGCGGAGAAATAGTTACATAGGGAAACCAGGATCTACAACAGGTTATATTGTCTTTTCACCATCTCTCACTCCCCTATTTACTAAGCTTAGATTTTGTGATTCACCATTATAATCACTCCCTTGCATACGTCTCCAACTGTCTGTCCCTCTCACAGTTGGCAAAAACCCAACCCTGGTTTAATCCAATTCTCACCCACTGATTAGCATTTCAATGCTTACATGAGAGATTGCTTCTCTGCCTTTTGGCTACAATCAAGTGTAGTGTGGATGCTTATGTGAGAGAAAAAAGAAGACAGAGTCCATGGCTGAAAAAACTCAGGTTAGGGGTTGGGTAAACTCACTCACCACCCGCAGGGATTTTAGCCTGAGAAACATACACACAAAGCTCTCCAGCCTCCTGCTAAACAATTAGTCATCTATTCAGGCAATAAAAGAAAAAACAAACACCAAGCTCCAACATGTACAGAGCTTAAAGGTCATACCCATCTGTACAAGCAAAAGCTAAACAAATGGAAGATAATTGACTCTTCTTGGAACCATCAGAGGACTGAGGTCACAGGCAACGCATTATCCTGAACTCTGGAGAGACTGATACATCCAGAAATATAGCTCCCGAGATTTGCTTATATGGAACAGAAGTCATTAGAATCAATAAGCTGGTAGGAGCACCTAAATCAATTGCAGGCATTTGAGTGCACATCTGTGTGAGAGTAAGACACTCTGGTGGGTACCTGCAGTCACAGAGTGGGGGAACCACACTTACATGGGTTGTCACTCCAGAAATCTGAGGAAGGTCCCCTCTAGTGTGGATGGGAGAAGAGAAGAGTAAGCATCTCCAAACTTGCCCAGACACTTATCCCTAACAAAGGCCTAGTCTACAGGGGCAAAAAACACCTTGCCTATGGAACAACAAAGATTACAGCAAACTTGTCTGAAGCCAAACGAGGAAAAAGAATGTAGAGTGTTAAAAAGAAATTGCCAACCTAGAAATTCATATCCAGAGAAATTACCTTCCAAAGTAAAGGAGAAATAAATATTTCCTCAGACAAACAGAAACTGGTGAGATTCAATGCAGTAAGAAATGTTAAAGAAGCTTTTCAGGAAGAAAATTCTTTGGTTCAGAAACTTGAATCTACACAAAGAAAGGAAGATGATCAAAGAGGAATATGTGAGGGTAAGATAAAATATCTTACTTTTGTATTCTTAAACTAGTAGCCCTGCACATGAATCTGTGCACCAGTAGCTCACTGCCACCCTCCAGTAGCTCTCCACCCGCTGCCCCGCCCTCCTGCAGCTCCCGCCCCCCACCCCTTCATAGCTTGCTGCCCTTCCCCCTCCTGTAGTTCTCCACCGCCCACTTGTAGCTCAATGTCCCACCCTCCTGCTGATCTGTGATCCGGTCATTACTCGGTCGGTTGTTATGCTTTATGGTGTAACAACCATTTGCATATTACATCTTTATTATATAGGAAGTTCTACAAGAAAACTATTTAAAACAATAATAGTAACAATGCATTGTGTGCTTATAACACAGGCTACGTGAAATGAATGACATCAGTGTCACAGGAATTGGGAATATGATGTTATGAGGTATGTATACTGTTCAGGACACTGGAGGGAGAAGCAGAGATGCTTGTGCTCTGGAGAAACAGCTCCTTCACTTTGTATTAGCTTCTCTGTAACAGAGCTGGTCCCAGCAGCTCTGTCTTCTGAATCACTTTTCCTTCTGGTCTCCCTCCCACGGAGCAGACAGGCTCCTGGCTCTTCCCATAAGGACACTGGTGTTGACCTGCCCCACCCTGCTACACCGACAGGTCATATTCATGATTTGAGTCCAACAGCTACCAGAATTCTTGAATATCATTAAAACCCCACACTTACTTTATATCTTACAATTGAGCTGCACTCAAAGACTATTCCTCAATCCTTCTAAACAGGTGTGAGTTTCTCATCATCCTATTTCTCAGGTGAGAGTTCTCCTTTAGGTACTGACCTGGAGGATAAACTTGCAAAGAGAGTTGAATTTTTAAAACAAACCAAAACACCAAAGAGGTAAAAATGATTTTAAAAAAAGATGATAGTTTTAAAGGAAAGAGACCAGAGGTCAAACCCAAGAATAGAGGGTTCCTGACAGGAAGCAAGAACAATAAGATTAGAATGAATAAGCAAAGGCATAGCAGAGGGAAAGTGTCCCGCAACAGGAAAAAATAAACGTGAATATTTGGATTAAAGAACTCTCTACATCACAGGAAACAACCATGAAAAAGGAGCTCCATACCTAGGATATCCTACCAGAATTTTGGTTACTTTATTTTTTTTAAATTAACTTTTCCATTATTAAAAGAATAAAGAATATACAAACATATTTTTGGAAAATACAGATTAGCTAAAGAAAGAGAATAAAAATCTACTGTACCACTACCCTGAGAAAAACTGTTAACATTTTGATACAGTTATTTGTAGTTCTGTTAATGTGCATATTATTTTTATGTAATTGTGATTTATATGGAATACACAAATTTATATTTTCTATATTTTAAAAGACTTTTTTTAATTAATAAATGAATACATAGTAATGGCAGAAAGGTTGAAAATGAGAGGGAAATGATGAAGAAGGAAAAACTTTACCCAGAATCTACTTACCCAGAACTAACCACAATTAATATTGAGATTATGTCCTCTTAGCCTTTTTATCTACGCTTTTTTACTTAGTTGTAATTACACAATCTAATCTAATTCTTAAACATAGTGAACATCAATCTTTTCGGAGATTTAGATACTAAATGATACAGAGGCTTACAGATGGTTTACACATAGTGATTTCAGTAGTCTTTCCTAATCCATAAAACCCAAATACTCAGATCGTTTGGGATGAGTTTTAAAGTGTTAAAGCCCATGGAGAATACATAGCCATTCTTCCATTTGCCCCTAAGGTTTGAATAGTTTGGCCACTATACACCACACTGGAATGCAACAGACACACTATTGTTTTGACTTCTATGGCGTAGCAGCGCTTGTGTGACACATTTCCTGGTTCTGGGAAAGCCTCAGAAGTAGAAAAGGAGGAAACCGGAGGTCCAGGCCTTATTACTGCAGCAGACCTCAGATTATCCAGTAAGAATTTGGACTTTGGGGTCCAGGCTGAATAAGTTCTTTTGTACTCCGACATCCTTATTGGGGGGAGAGAGGCCAATGGGAGCTGTGCACAAAGGAAAAGTAATAGCCTTAAATGCTCCCATTGTTCCATGAGAAGAAATGGAAAAATCACCCACGTACTCAGCAAAATAACATAAAGGAGATTGAAGGGAGCCCTAGCCGGTTTAGCTCAGTGGATAGAGCATCGGCCTAGGGACCAAAGGGTCCCGGGTTCGATTCGGGTCAAGGGCACGTACCTTGGTTGCAGGCTCCTCCCTGGCCCAGGCCCTGGTTGGGGCTCGTGCAGGAGGCAACCAATCGATGTGTTTCTCTCACATCAATGTTTCTCTCTGTCTTTCCCTCTCTTCCACTCTTCCTAAAAATCAATGAAAAAATATTCTCGGTTGAGGATTACCAAGAAGGAGAAGGGGAAGAAGATTGATAGGAGAAATTAGTAAAGATAAAAGTAGCAACTCATGAGTAATAAAACGAAAATACGTGAACTAATAAATCCACCCAAGAGCTGGTCCCTGGGCTCTGGGTCAATTTGCCAGAAACCAATTCACTGAGAGTCAAGTCTTCCCTCTGCACTGGCAGCTGAGGGCCTTGTGTCCACTTCTGAGATAAAGTAGAAGCAAACGGGACAGTCATTCCATATACTCACCCCTTCCATCTGCCAGCCTGTGTCCACCTGGGCCTGGGCTCTGTCTCCTTTCCTGTTAGCTGGAATGAACTGTCCTCACTCTACCAGCCTCCCTATCTGCATGCTCCATCTCTCTCCTCAGTTACTCAGGACATCCCTCTCTCTCATGCAGCATTATTATTCCCATCAGGGAACAAACATGCTATTAGGAGAAACCCTCCTAGATGCTGTGTCTGTCCCCTTCCCCAGCCACTGCCCCGCTCCTCTGCCCTCCTTTAGAAGGAAACCCCTGAGGAGATGTCCATGATGTGCCTCCAACTCATCTCCTGTCCTCCCATGAACCCATAGCTGTCAGGTTGGGTCTCTCCACTCCTCCCAAACAGCTCTTATCCAGGTCTCCACGAGTCAAGGCCATGTTGTCATGGCCAGCAGCCATTTCTCAGACCTCATTCACTCTACTCAGTGGCATGAGGCACAGCAGATCTCTCCCAGCTTCCTGAAACACGTTCTTCCCTTGGCTTTGGGGTCAGCCTCCTCTTTTTCTCCTACTCATCAGCCACTCCTTTTCAGGCTGCTACTCAGCTCCCTGACCCCCAATCTTCCCCTAGGCTCAATCCAGAACTCACTCCCTTGGTGGCCTCATCCAGTCTCATGACTATAAGTACCATTTATCTACATGCTGACAATGCCCTCTGAACTCCAGACATTACCTCTACCCAGTTGTCTAATATGCATTTCAAATGTAAGCTCCAAACCTGAACTGAATCATCACCCCCTCCCACCCTAAAGTATGCTCCTTCCTCAGTGTCTCTGAGATTTAAAAAAAAAAAAAATGGCAATCTTCCACAAGTGTCCAGGCCCAAACCCTTGTGGTCTTCTTGACTCACTGTTTTCTTTAACACTAAATCTAATGCCTCTGCCATTCCTGTTGGTTCTACTTTGAAGTTATACCCAGAATCCCACAACTTCACTCCACCTCTTCCACTTTTACCCTAATTCAACCCACCATCATTTCTCACCTCCTTTGCTTCCCTTGCCACCCACAGCCTATTCACCACACAGAAATCATTCTGCTCTTTTTAAACAAAGTCATATCATGCTGTTACTCTATTCAAATCCCCCAGTCGTTTCCTTTCTCTTTTGGAGTTGAAGCCAAACAATCCTTACAATAGCTCTACAAGGTCTGGCCCCTGAACTCAGATCCAACGCTTTCCCTCACCCCTTAATCTTTGACCTCACCTTTGACTCCCTGCCTTGGCTCATTGTCCTCTATGTTATTCCTTGAACGTATAAGGCAGGTTCTTTGGCTGTTCTATTAAATTGACATAAGTCAGATTAACAGGAGAAAAACAAAGTTAATTTCATAGGCTGTATATGGGAGTCCCACAAAGACATGCAACTCAAAGGCAGCTAGGCAATTGAGGCTTATATGCCATCCTGACCTAAGGCATGGGACATGGGCTGCAAAGGGGAGGAGGGCCACTCACAGGCAGCTAAAAACAGATGTTTAGTGATCAAATGTTCACCCTGTTGGCAGCTAGGTCTCTCAGATAGAAAAAAGTTATCTCTGGAAATAGCTTTCTTTCTGGGAGAGGCACCCTAGCTAAACTCATTGAGGCAGTTAAAGGGGAGGTGAAAAGGTTTTCCCGAGTCGGCTGGGTCTTGATTGCCTTGGCTCAAATAATCCACATGCACATTTGGGACTGGTGTATTCTGCTCCCCTTCACTACACTTGATAAACTAAGAGAGATTTAAGATAGTACTTAAAATTTTATAAACAACCATTAGTGGAGCTAAAACCAGACTTATATTTTTCAAAATAACGGGAGAGGACAAATGGTAAAATAAAATATAGACCAGAGAGTCCTGGACAGTAAGCTCAGTGGTTGATTCCTGGCCAAGGGCATGCACCTGGGTTGCAGGATAGCTCCTCATCCTGGTTGGGGTGAGTGCGGGAGGCAATCAATCGATGTGTCTCATATCGATGTTTCTCTCTCTCCTCCTCCTCCCCCCTCTTTTCCACTCTCTCTAAATATTAATGGACTACATCTAAAGCTTGCATTTCTAACAGAAAGAATAAAAATAAATTAGGCAATAAGCTTAAGGGTGACAAAAGAAAACAACTATAAAATCTGGAGAAAGTCATTAAAATAATAAAAGTTAGACTTTAATTTGAAAGAAGATATGGAAGCACAAATACAAAATTAGAACAATGAGGAGAAATAAACTATAAACAAAAAATTAGAAGACTGCACAACTCTATACAACTATTTTGAATCTTCTTTAAAATGAATAGTTTTCTATGAAAACATACATGATCAGAATTGACTCAAGACTGAAACCAGACCAAGAACCACAGAAGTGTAGGAAGTTGTCAGAGACATACCCACAAAGAAATGCCAGCCCTGCCAGCGCCAGCAGGGAATTCATTCCTTTTGCACGCTAATTAGTCTCTTGCAGCAAAATTGCTTCTTAAAACCTGTCAAACACAGTACAGGAAAAGAAATATGCAATTCAGGCACTTTTAGCAATATTGAAGCACATTTCCAAGTTAAATATTAGCAAATGTCATCCAGCAGCCATTAAGATAATAGTACATTACCAATATTTGTTAGTTGCCTCAATTTTGAAAATCCTCTCTAATAAAATGGTAATATGCAAATTAACCATCACTCCGCTACCTAAGCCATGCCCACCAGCCAAGCCACGTCCACCAGTCAATCAAGGCGAGTATGCAAATTAACCCCATCCAAGATGGCTACAGCCACAGAGAGCAAGGTTTCACAGGTAAGAGAGCAAGCCAAGCTTTCCATAGCCATTGCAGGCCTAAGCCTCCACTCAAGCTACAAAGTTTCAATTATAGAAGTAAACAAATTCAAACAAATGGTGGCAGAATGGAGCTTGAGAGAGCAGGCCAGGGCTGCCAGCGGCAACAGGGAAGCAAAGCTTTCCGCACACCCTGGCCAGGCCCACCCGTTTAAGGCAACAAAGTTTCAATTATAACCCCAACAGAAATGGCTGCCGGCCGCCGAGGGAGCCCCAGGCTTGGCTCCGCTCCAGGCTACAAAATTTCAATTGTAGAAGGAAAATAAATTCCAGATACCAGGGCCTCCACTTGGGTTGCCAGGGGGCATGGCCGGCCTGCAAACCACCACAGGCCCCTCGCTCAGGCCACCCCACGCCCCAAGGGAACCCCACCCTGATCAGGGACACACTTCAGGGCAAACCAGCTGGCCCCCACCCCTGTACCAGGCCTCTATCCTATCTAATAAAAGAGTAATATGCAGATTGATCATCACTGCAACACACAATATAGCTGCCCCCATGTGGTCAAAGATCCTGCCCCCATGTGGACACAAGATGGCCACCACAAGATGGCCAGCAGGAGAGGGCAGTTGGGAGGCACCCGGCCTGCAAGGGAGGGCAGTTGAAAGGGACCAGGCTTGCAAGGGAGGGCAGTTGGAGGTGATCAACCCTGCAGGAGAGGGCAGTTAGGGGTGACCAGGCTGGCAGACGAGGGAAGTTGGGGGCAAACAGGCTGGCAGGGGAGCAGTTAAGCATCAACCAGGCTGGCAGCGGAGTGGTTAGGGGGTGAGCAGGCTGGCAGGCAGGCAAGCAGTTGGGAGCCAGTAGTCCTGGATTGTGAGAGGGATATCCGACTGCCCTTTTAGGCCCAGGCAGTCAGACATCCCTCTAGGAGTCCCAGATTGGAGAGGGTACAGGCTGGGCTGAGGGACAATCCCCCGCCATGCACGAATTTCATGCACCGGGCTTCTAGTGTATTATAAAGCAAGTGTTAATAAGGGGATAAACAACAAAATAGTATTTGATGGAATCCAATATCTATTCCTGTTTAGTCTTTTTTAATCTTCAGTAATGGTAAAAGATAGAATTTCCCACTGCACCAGGCTTCATGATGCTGCCCTAGAAACAGCCCCAATTAGAAGTAAGAAAAGGCAAGGGTGGCCATTATCACCACTTTATTCACCAGGGTTCTAAAAGCCTAATTGACTCAATCCAATTAGAGGAAATACCAAAATGACAAACACAAAGAAGAAGGCCCTTATCATAATTTGTGGGTGCTATGATGGCATTTCTGGAATTTGAAAGAATCCACGGGAAAATGTTTCAGAAACCATTAGAGAACTTAGTGAGGTGACAGGTTATGAATTTAACCTACAAAAACCAAAGGCTTTTCTACACTCAAAGAGAAACCAGTTTAAAATACAATGAAAGAAAATATCCCACATACAAGAGCAATAAAAACAGCCATCATTTATATGGGCAAATTCTTGATGAGAAAAGTATAAAAATCAGAGAAACATAAAATAGTTGAATAAATAATAGTATTAATAATTATTAAAAGATAAGCTGAGACATATTAAAAAATATTTAAGTTTATTTGCACAAAAATCTGTTGGAATCAGGCAATGCCAAACCGAAGTTGTTAGGAGCTGTCAAATGTCCGGAGCTAGGGGAGAGAGTTCTAGAGAAAAGGCGAAATCAAAGTAAGGGAATTATTGATTGGCTGTAGCTTAAGGCACAGTTGGCTCTTTGTGATTTGTTGTCCTTAGCTTTTGATTTCATTACCTTGAGGCATTTACGGGCTTAGATTTTGGTTTGCTAATATAGGTCGCCACTGCCACTAGACCGCATCAATCTAACCACCTCCTTTTTTTTGTAATTATGGTCCAGGCACTTGCTAGGCTCTGGGTTGTCTAAGGTAATCCTCCTATTAAGCCAATGAAGCAGCTTTATCCCGCTCATCATGGGAAGACATAATGTTATAAAAAAAAGTCAATCCTTCCTAATACAGACTGTCTTAAACACAACCTCAACCAAAACAGCAAGTCGCTCACCATTCTGCACCTGTTTCCTCACATGTAAAATGGAAATCGGAGGTAATCGACCTAAGACCTTGTATGCATATATGCATAACCCATGGACACAGATAATAAGGTGCTGAAGGCCTGGGGGGCAGGGGCGGGCTGGAGGGGGTCAATGGGGGAATAAGGGGGGACATATGTAATACTTTCAACAATAAAGAATTATTAAAAATAAAAATAAAAATCATAAAAGTTATAATAATAAAAAGTTTAAATTAGTTAACACATGTAAAATATTTGTAATAGCACCTGGCATAGAGTAGGTGTGTAAATGTTAGCTTTATTATTATTCTTGCCTACAAAAATAAACATATGAGAAGAACCAAGGGAATTCTGGGATGGAATGGAGGAGAAAATGGCAATGTAAATGGGCTAGTCCTC
The DNA here is from genome assembly GCF_027574615.1 of Eptesicus fuscus. Lineage (NCBI taxonomy): Eukaryota > Metazoa > Chordata > Mammalia > Chiroptera > Vespertilionidae > Eptesicus > Eptesicus fuscus. The sequence goes on along the minus strand of NC_072484.1, from coordinate 28,338,939 downwards.
TCAGATATTAAAATAAACCATAAAGCTATGACAGTAGTTGTTTAAAAGGAAACAACATGGAATTAGCAGAGAGGTAAATGGAATAAAGAGTACAGAACTAAACTCAAGTACATATGAGAATTCAGTACATTATTTAAAAGTGGCATTTCAAACCAATGAGGAAAATGTTATATAAGAAAATCTGTAGGCATAATCTGTTAACCATTTGGAGAAAACAAAATAGAATGATTCTTAACTTTACTTTTAATCAAAATTTCTTTTACATGAAGCAAAGATTTAGTTCTTTAAAATGGGAAGAAAAGCACTGTTTTTATAGGTGCACATATTTTTACAAGTTTGGAACAGAGAAAAAGCTTTCCTAAATTTGAACCTGAAATCTGGAAGCCACAAAGGACAAGATAGATATGACTACATAAGTTTTATGTATCTATACAGCAAAGGTATACATGTCAAAATAAATTAAAAGAAAATACCTGTAACACATAAAAGAGACCAAAATTAACTTCTTAACTTATAAAATTTGATGCAAACCAATAAGGGGAAAAAATACTCCATTGAAAAATTAGATAGGTATATGAAGAGGTTAATTACTGAAAAAAATACTAATGACTGCAATTTAAAGGAGTTTCATCTTCCAATAATGTAAGTGTAAGCTACTAAATATAATTCTGTGTGTGTCCAAATGCCAAAATTTAAACGGTTAATAACAAGTAATGTTGCCAAACGGGTGGAGAACATGTATTCTCAATACCGGTAGCAGAAATACAAATGGGTATTCTTTTTTGTTCAGAAATTTGGCAATATCTACTAAAATTTTAAGTGTGCCCACTTGTAAGAATTTGTCCAAGAGAAACACTAGCACAAGTAGGCAAAGATATGAGGAGGGTTGTTGTATAGAAGTGTAAAACCTTGATGTTGACAAGAAACTTGAGAGACGTCTGGTCCAAACTTTGAGGTCCACCCTAGCACAAGGCCCAGCAACACATCCCTGACATTCTGCTTGAGTGTTCCTTAGATCCCTATGATTAGCAATTGTATAATCTAGTGACATATAGACTTTTCAAAGCATGAGTAGAATATCTTCAGAAACCTACAAATATTGGACACCTACTTTCCTCTGAGAGCCCAACAGCACTTCATTTTTCAAACTTCAATGTCCACATGAGTCATTTGAGGATCTTGATACAATGCAAATGCGGATGTGGTCTGGGATGGGCCTGAGACTCTGCATTTCCAACCCGGTCCTAGATAATGCTGATGTTGCTGGTCCATGGACCACAGTTTGAATAGCAGGCCATCACACTCTACTTTTTACCTGTGGTTTGGTGTTTTGCAGACATGACTTCTCCACTGAACCTGTAGGCAGTACTCCTTGACTCTCCTATCCTACAGCTAGGCCCCACAGCCTTGTCACGCCCTTAGCGTGACCTCTTATATCCTTGTACCCAATTTCACTGTTTTCACCATCAGGGCTCCCACAGTGCAGGCTACTAAGAGGTGGCTGCTGCTGCTGCAGATTGCCCTCTAACTTCTCAGCTCAAACTGTAGAAACCTGGTGCTTTGGTGGCAGAAAGGGTCTCAGATTGCAATTTGGGTTTGACAAACATTTATTTTTTTCATCTTGAGATCTAATGTCTCTAACCCTAACTATGCTATATAAAATTATTCCTTAATTCCCAACGAATTTCCTCTCCTGTATTCCCCCTTCCTCTTCCCTTTGACCTAATTATCACCCACTGTCACGCCATATAAATCTGTGCCTTAAAGGATTCCTTTGGCAAAAGTGAAAATAATCCTAAATCAAAAGTAGATAGCTCTGTTGGGTTTGAATTTCAACCATGTAAACTCATGTTCTTAATTATTTCCTTTGTGGCAGTTAAATTTTTTAATGTATTTTTATGGATTTCAGAGAGGAGAGAGAGAGAGAGAGAGAGAGAAACATCGATGATGAGAGAGAACTATTGATTGGCTTCCTCCTGCATGCCCCACACCGGGGCTGAGCCCTGACCGGGAATCGAACCATGACCCCCCCTGGTTCATAGGTAGATGTTCAACCACTGAGCCACGCCAGCGGGCTGTAGCAGTTGATTTTGCTACAAGACTACTCAGAGACCAAGAGTAAAAGGCAGGTAAAAAGTTGTGTGAAAGGGCTGGGGAGGAGAAAAAAGAGGGCCCAAGAGGGCCCCCCAGATGAAGAGACAACCCCACACCTGGTCAGAAGTGGGGATGAACTGGAGTCCTCCACCCTGCCCACCCCCAGGTTCAGGGGCCACAGATTTGTCCCTTTGGGCCATTTGTCTCCTCAACCAGGGATCGTCTCATCTGACAAGAAACCAGGGGCCAGACCTTCTCCTCAGATGTTAGAACAGCACCCAGGGTGTGGCTTCCCCACCCATCTCTCCAGCACTCTGGCAGGTCTTGACCAGAAACTGAGTCATAATCATGTGGAGGGTGGAGTAAAGAGCCCCAAGGAATGAGGATTTTCTTAAAACCTCTGTCTAGCACAACGATGTTATGAGACCTCACATACATCAGGGGAAATATGCCGCCTTTAGGCCACCTCTTGTGCCTGCTTGGCCAATGTTCATAGGTATGGGCTCCCCTCCAGAGCAAGGCTGCAAACACAGCCCCACAGCACCTAGAGACAGTCATGGCTAGGGATGTACATTTGGGTGTCACTGGCAAATGCAGATATTGTTTAAAGCCATGAGGCTAAATGAGGTAACTTGGAGAGAGTAAACAGAGGCCTTGGCTGTAGTCCTGGGCATGCATCCACATACAGTAGGGAGGAAAGGGACCTGTGAGGGCAAGAGAACTGTGATTGTGGTTCTCCAGAAGCCAGGGAGGAGCAGGACTGGAGAAGAACGGAGTGATCAGCACATTCAGGTGAAAATGGCAGCTCAAAAGCACAAACAGGCAAACTCAGGATGACTGGGAGAGGAGACCACAGAACAACATTTTGGAAACTAAAAAGCAGGTGGATGAGAAGTAAATAAAGTCTTTGATCCTAAGTCGAATCCTCAGCTCACATTGGGAAAGCGGAAAGCCTACCCTGTTCCGTTGAATCCTCAAAGCTGAGAAATTGGTGACACCTAGCCTCTCTGGGCGAGGAGATGAAGGAAAAGCCGGAAGTAAAGAGGACTGGTTGAAATCCTGTTGAAGAAGTGGTCAGATCCCAAGATCTCCCCACTCTGTGTAGCCAGGTCACTGACCTCTCCCCTGCAGAAGGTGGGCATTTATTTCCTGAAGAGGATGACTAGAGGGTCAGTAAGGGGACCGCAAACTCAGTGGAGAGCAGGGTTGCCACACTGAAAACAAAGGAATTATGAGAATGTGGGCGTTCTGAATGCTCAGACAGCCCTCACGCAGCCTTATTCCTCATTCAGTTCCCAGAATGCCAGCCACCATCCAAACATGAAACTGAGACAGGTTTCCAGTGAAAGGATTCGGACAGCTGAGGCCAGCAGGCCCCACTTGGCATTCAAGAGCCGCCAGTCAGCTGCTAGGCGCTCCCTCTTCAATGTGAGCAGGCAGCCAGACATCTGAGCAAAGCATCAACCACAAAGACAAATCCAAAACAGACTCAAAATAATCTATTGGAGGAGACTGAAACTGTGCAAGGAGAAAAAAAACAAACACTTTACAGTAATATTACCCATGAAGCGGTAACAGAATGCTGTGAAGAGCATTGGTCCAGAGAACAAAAAGAATACTTAGAAATTAGAATCATGACAATAAAGGCACAAAAGAGAAAAAATGTAAGATGAAGCTAAAGAAGTTCCCAGAAAGTAGAGGAGAAAACACAAATGGAAAGCATGGGGAGGAGGCCCAGTAATAGGTACTCCACTAAAATAAATAAATAAACAAACAAAGGAACTAGAGAGGAAAACTTATCAAATAAACAATTTAAGCAGATTTTTCAGAATTAAAATAACATGAATTTTGAGATTGTGAGTACTCAGCTCAAAGAAAGAAATTGACCTACCCCAAAGCACATCACTGTGGAATTTAAGAACACTGGAGACAGAGAATTTTCTACAAGCTTCCAGAGGACAGAACAGGTCACATAACACAGGAGGCCATGAATCGGAAGCATTTCGGACTTCCCAACAGCAACTCTGGAAACCAGAGACAATATAGCAATCAATGGCTATCAAATTCTGAAGGGAAAAATATATCTAACCTAGAATTCTAAAAATTAAGTTTGAAGTTAGAATAAAGATTTTCAGAAATGCAATAACTCAGGAAATTACCTCCAAGGTTCATAAATGTTGTTGGGGAAATATCATTAAAAACAAAATCTTTGCCCTAGCTGGTTTGGCTCAATGGATGGAGCGTCAGCCTGTGGACTGAAGGGTCCCAGGTTCGATTCTAGCCAGGGGCAGATGCCTGGGTTTCGGGCTTGATCCCCAGTAGGGGGTGTGCAAAAGGCAGCCAATCAATGGTTCTCTCTCATCATTGATGTTTCTATCTCTCTCTCCCTCTCCCTTCCTCTCTGAAATCAATGAAAATATATATTTTTTAAAAACACAAAAAACAAAATCTTCTCCCCACCTAGAAAACCTCTCCACAAAGGTAGTACTGAATAAGCATTAAACCAGTATGCAATGCACATCACAGGCAGTCCACTAAGAGACTGCAAAGACAGAAAAAAATTTACCCTTTTATGTAGCTAAGGAGATACAGGCTGTTATTTATATGCTTTCAAGATAAACAATAATTGGTCCTCAAGTAAAAGCACTTGACAGCACCACTGGTCACACATTGTTTATCTGAAATTCACTTGGTAACTGGGCCGGCCATCTATGCTTGCTAATTAATTTATCCAAAGGAAAAACTAAATTGTCCTGTTTTTATGACAAGAGCTAGTTTTGCAGACACCCACAGAAAGTAGGCTCGTCCCCTCCCACAGAAACTGAGAGATAGAGATGCTATCTCCCTTGACATTTATGTCTCAAAGAGATGGCTATCCTGTATTTGTGAAGACATTTCTAGGTCATAAAGCTGCCAAGAGGTTTGTTTAGTTTATAAAGAGATTTACATACATATCCTATATAATAAAGAGGTAATATGCAAATTGACCATTACTCCAACACACAAGGTGGCTGGCAGGGGAGGGCAGTTATGGGCCATCAGGCCAGCAGGGGAGGGCAGTTGGGAGGGACCAGGCCTGCAGGGGAGGACAGTTAGGGGTGACCAGGCCATAAGGGGAGGGCAGTTAGGGGCAATCGGGCTGGCAGGGGAAGGCAGTTGGGGGTGACCAGGCTTGCAAAGAAGGGAAGTTAGGGGTGACATGCCAGCATGGGAGGGCAGTTGGGGCGACCAGGCCTGCAGGGGAGAACAGTTAGGCATTCCTCACCCGGTCCCGGGATCCAGCCTCACCCGGACCCAGGGGCGCGTGGTCTCACCTGGACCCAGGGGCGCGTGGCCTTACCCGGACGCAGGGGCGCAGCCTCACCCGGACCCGGGACCCAGGCCGTCAGGGGAGGGCAGTTAGGGGCAATCGGGCTGGCAGGGGAAGGCAGTTGGGGGTGACCAGGCTTGCAAAGAAGGGAAGTTAGGGGTGACGTGCCAGCAGGGGAGGGCAGTTGGGGGTGGCCAGGCCTGCAGGAGAGGACAGTTAGGGGCAATTGGGCCGGCAGGGGAGCAGTTAGGCATCAATCAGGCTGGCAGGGGAATGGTTAGGGGGTGATCAGGCTGGCAGGCAGAAGTGGTTAGGGGCAATCAGGCAGGCAGGCAGGTGAGCAGTTGGGAGCCAGAAGTCCTGGATTGTGAGAGGGATGTCCGACTGCCTCGAAGGGGCCCAGATTGGAGAGAGTGCAGGCTGGGCTGAGGGACACACACACACACACACACACACACACACACACATCCGTGCACAAATTTTGTGCACCGGGCCTCTAGTAATAGATTAAAGAAAAAGGAGAAAGTTTCTTATTTTCAATAGACAGGATTAGACCTTAATTTTTTATTTTTATTTGTCCTTATAATGTACTCCACCAAAATGAGAGCATAAACCAAGGAAGAGGAAGGCAAGGGGCACTAAAAAGAGGAGACCCAGCATGGGAGAGGCCTAGGGAATCCTCAGGATGGTGGAAGAGAGAGCAATCAGAAAACTGCAGGAGAGGCTTTTTTAGGAAGAAGGAAATGAGTTCTAGATGTACCTGAATACATTGACAAATTTAGACAACTGCAGAATAGTTTGGGGTTGGACTGATGAGAATACAAGAAATATATGCAATCAATAATGCTGGAGGCTAAGTCCAGTGGGTCATAATAAATGCAAGAAGTCCTCAAAAGGTTGAATAGACTCTTTCAGCAGGGCTGAAAATCTGCATGTTATTACCTGCTGCTGGAACAGCCTAAGGCAATTCCCCCAACCTGATGGTCCTTTATTGTTTACCAGGCTTTTGCTATGAATATCTGCTTTGCTAAAGGGCAAAATGTGTGAATAAAAAGCCCTGGGTCTGGAGATTCGGAGAGCCCACTTCACTAGAAAGTGGAGCCTTCCCTGCCTCACCCATGCCTCCCAAATTTGTATACCTTGTCTAGTTTATCCATTTATACCCAGCCCTTCTCCAGATTCCTGAACCCTTGCAGCTGCGGAAAGACCCTAGCACAATAACAAAGCAATTATTAACTCTAAGAAAACAAAAGGTTGAGCAGGAAAAGAAAATCATAGTTTTTTACATGACTCAGTTGTAAATAGCATTTTCAGTTCATGGCAATTTGAACTCTAAATATTGATCTATATAAAATTATACTATATCTTTTTATTTATTTATTTCTTTATTGATTAAGGTGTCACATATTTGTCCTCATCCCCCCATTCCCATCCCCCACCCCTCCCCACGGATGCCTCCACCCCCCTGTTGTTCTTAACCATTGGTTAGGCTCGTATGCATGCACACAAGTCCCTTGGTTGATCTCTCCCCCCTACCCCCACCCTCTCCTACCCTCCCTCTGAGGCCCAACAGTCCAATCGATGCCTCCTTGTTTCTGGGTCTGTTCTTGTTCATCAGTCTATGTTGTTCATCATTTCCCCTAGATGAGTGAGATCATGTGTTACTAGAAATATACTTATAAGAACCGAATGTGAGACGAGCAATAATAGTTATGCTGACAGGCAAATGAATCAGTCTGTAGTAAGTTTCTTTCTGGACCAACAGTTCTTTTGAGACCCAATTTCAATGTCCACCAGTTCCTTATGTGTACATGTCGGCACTGACTTTTCAGCTCTGGATGGTGGACAAATGGTGGTAATGCAGGTCCGACTCCCTCTGGTTTGGTCTCGCCCAGATGCAGGGGCGCAGCTTCACCCGGACTCAGGGGCGCGCGGCCCCACCCAGACCTGGGACCCAGCATCACACAGGCCCCGGGGCGCGTGGCCTCACCCGGACCCAGGTGTGTGCGGCCTCACCCGGTCCCGGGATCCAGCCTCACCCGGACCTAGGGACGCGTGGCCTCACCCGGACCCAGGGGCGTGTGGCCTTACCCGGACGCAGGGGCGCGGCCTCACCCGGACCCGGGACCCAGCCTCACCCGGATCCAGGGGCGCACGGCCTCACCCAGACCCAGGTGAGTGCGGCCTCACCCAGTCCCGGGACCCATCCTCACCCAGACCCAGGGACGCGGCCTCACCCGGACCCGGGACCCAGCCTCACCCGGATCCAGGGGCGCACGGCCTCACCCGGACCCAGGACCCAGCCTCACCCGGATCCAGGGGCGCATGGCCTCACCCGGACCCAGGTGTGTGCGGCCTCACCCAGTCCCGGGACCCATCCTCACCCAGACCCAGGGACGCGGCCTCACCCGGACCCGGGACCCAGCCTCACCTGGATCCAGGGGCGCACGGCCTCACCCGGACCCAGGACCCAGCCTCACCCGGATCCAGGGGCGCACAGCCTCACCCGGACCCGGGACCCAGCCTCACCTGGACCCAGGGGCAGGTGGCCTCACCCGGACCCAAGTGTGTATACTATATCTTCATGAGGATGATAGGGTGGTGTCAGGAAGAGGAAGGGTGAATGTGGGGGGTGTTGACAAGCAGGAAGGACAAAGACATAAATGTTCGTCTTCTATAATGAGATATCAGAAGGTAATGTTCATAACTGAAAAATCAGGGAATAGCAATGGAAGTGTTATTTATCCCTTTATCATGAATAAAGGGATAAATAACAAAAACAGTTAGCTAAAAGATATAAAAGTTTAAAAAAAGATATAAAAGTATTTGTTTCTAGGAAAGAGAAGTTGGCAGAGGAAGAGGCCTGCTAAGTTCCTCACAAATTCTGTGGCACTGACTCTGTAAACCAGTATGTATAACTTTGGTAGAAATGAGAAGTTAAATTATAAACAAAAGAACTTTTAAAAATTTACGATGTTGGCTAATACATTCCTGAGGGCAGAAAGATGAATATGATTCTTATCTTTGTGGAGTTTGGAATGTAAAAGAAAAATATAACTGTCAACAGATGGTCATTGGTGTCAATTCAACACCAACAGGGATTTCCAATTTGGGGTACAGTGAAGACAGAAAATTATTCAATGCAAACAGCTTAATTGTGATACACCATGACTATGAGAATAGGGTGACTGTGGAACAGATCAATACTGTTACAGAGCAATTATGAAGCAGCACAGCTATGGACCAACATGGCTGGGAGGTGGCCCTGGGGCGAGGCAGTCCTGGTGAGAGGAGGCCCTGGAGCCAGGACCCACTCCAGCCTCACAGTTCTGCTTCATCCCACTCAGCTCCATTCTGCTCCTCTGCTCCATGCCAGTCGGCTCTGCTCTGCACTGTGCCAGTTTGCTCTGCCAATAAGGACTCCAAATCTTCATAGTTTGATTGGTTCAAAAAGGTACTTGTCCTGATTGATCAGAATGGAGCCTCTCTGATATGTTGGTGAAGATGATGATGGGGATATAGCTGGACAACTTTGTTTAGACAGGGAAAGCCTCAGTCCTATTGGTTGAAATCCAATACCAGTAACTTCTTTATAAGTGCTGGAAGCTAATTCCAGCATGTCAGCAGGGCTGAATCATCTGGAATGGCTGAGGGCATTTCCCCAAACCTGAAAAGGATGTATAAATGATTGCTTGCTGGCCAAACACCTGAACAGCTGTAGGCAGTTCCTCCAATCCAACAATGCCTCTGTATACTAAACCTTGCCTTTGATGTATATCTACTTTGCCTTAGGACAATTTGTGCTAATAAAAAGCAAGGGGTCCAGAGAGACAAGAGAACTTGGTTTCTTTAGCTAAGTTTTCTCTGGCTCCCCAAAATGCCTTCCAAAATTATGTTTCATCTCTGGACTCTTTAATCATTTTCAGTAGCCCCTTCTCCAGATTCCTGAACCCTTCTAGATGCTGGATTAAGACCTCCGGAAATAAGGGCTCACTCAGAGGCAGGAACACATTGTAGGTCGGCAGCTTAGTGCAGGCTTCTCCATGAAGTGCGGCTTGCGTGCAGAAATGGCTGCTAGGCTCTGTTTTTTAATTTGAGCTCAGTTAACCACCAGGAGTCTTTCTTGGTAGGTATTTTCTTTCTGAGGGTCCACAGAATGAAAATAATTTCTCACAAAAGTCTGATCAGAAAAAAATTCTGAATTTTCTACATTTTCCACTCTTTCTATCATAATTCCACATGTTTCTATCTCGTTTACAAAGGAAAATATCTTTAAAATATTCCAGGTGGCTACAACAGCATTCACAAAGATTACCAGAAACATAGGGAGTAAAATCAATACTAAGAGTAGCTGGATTCCTTATACAAGTAAGCAAGAGAAAAGAGACCAAGGAACCCAACAGGCAATGACTTGAAAGAGTGTTAGGAAATGCTTCCTCCTCACTCGGTCTCTTGAGGTTCTGTGTAAAAGCCAGGATTTCACATTTTGATTTTATAGCAATCAACAAGCTTTAGTCATTCATTAAAAATAATTAAATACCATTTCACTGATTTCATAATGATTAGAAAAAAATTGCAAGGATTAGAAAAAATGAATACTATGCAAGGAGATTCAGAACCTATTGGGAGTATAAATGTGTACAACCACTCTGGCCGCATGCTTCAAGAGCTCACTTAAAAAGATGTGCCCATCCTTTGTGAATGTCCTACCCCTAGCAACTTACTTAGCTGCAAGAATGTTCTACACGCCACATAATGAGATGTTCTGCCAAATGGTGTTGCATAATGTATTGTTATATGGGGCAGGGGGAAGTTACTGGTTCAAAAATTACGATTATATTTGGGTAAGTAAAAAAAAAGATATGTAAACATAATTTGGAAGCAGTAGAATTATTAATATTTTTATTTTCTTTATGCTTGTCTATATCTCCTATAAAATTTTTATTTTCTGTGGATATAATATATAGAGAACAGTATTGCTTTTGTGAAAAAAAATTAAGTATTAAAAACTACTTTAAAGTTTATGATCATAAAAAAGGAAGAGGGAGAAGTAATTGTTCTAAATGCTGCTACATGAGGCCTGGCTGCCTCCTGTGTGGGTGTTGCCATCTATTGCTGCATTATAACCAACTGCCTTTTGCTGGAGTTGGGCTGAGTTGGGTTTCTTTTCCTTGTTCTCTATTACTCTCTCTCAACTTGGTATCATCTGGAGGTACTGGCCAAAGACTAAACCAAAGATTCACTTGTAGTATTCCCAGAACCTCTACCTCCACCACCCAAAGCTTTAAGACTTGTGGGGACAAACTCAAATTTTCAACATCTGGAATGGTTAAGACCATCTTTTAGTGTTGGTACAGTAGGGTTAAATAGGGCCTCCTTCCCATCTTGGACCATTGCCAAGAAAGCAGAGGTTGGGTTTGGGTTTGGAGCCACAGGGATGACACTCCACTCTCATGCACAACTCTTTACTTTCCTAAGATATGATTTAAATCCATCTGGAGACCTGACTGCATTTAACACAAATGAGGGTTTCTGACTCTCTCCTAACCCTTGAGCCTCCCAGTCCCTACTACCCCAAGGCTCACTCCCCGCTTTCAGTCTCAAGATAATTCTCCCCGTCAGAATAATCAGAAGCAAAAGCCAGAGTCTTCAGAATGATTTTTTAGATTGCTTTAAATGTAGCATTTCCAATCCTGGTTTGTCTCATTTAGTTTATTCGAAAGAACGAACTGAGTAGGAACTCTGACATAACCTCCAACCATTTTTGCTTCCACTGTATGTCATTAACTATTTGGTGTGGGGGTTGGGGGGGATGGTTCAGATATCATTCATTTTTAAATTTTCTGGCATTTTCCATTGTTGTCCCAGTCAAGCAATTTACAACTGACATAAAACCAGTCATAACAGACTCATAGACACACAGAACAGACTGATAGTTGCCAGAGGAGAGGGGGTTGGAGAACTGGGTGAAAAAAGTGAAGGGATTGAGAAGTACAGATTGGCAATTACAAAACACCACAGAACGTAAAGAACAGGATGTAAAGAACAGCACAGGGAATATAGCCAGTAATATTGTAATAACTGATGGTGCCAGGTGGGTACTGGAAATATCAGGGGGAACACTTTGTGATGTATATGGTTGTGTAACCACTATTCTGTATACGGGAAACTCATGCAAAATAATATTGAATATAAACTGTAATTAAAAATAAAATGTAAAGTTCTTTTTTTAAATAAAATTAAAAAAAAAAGAAAGAAAGAAAGCCAGTTCCTGTTCTCAGTTCAGTCGTGGCATAAAATCACAGTCAAAGGAATAACAGTCCATCCGAAGATGAAAACAATTAAACTCTTTATTGCCTCTCAAGAAAATCCCACAGGATGAGTACACAACATTTCTGAAAACACAGTGGAGAATAGACGTTGGGAGAGTTAGAATTTTAATGTGTGAGACACCGACAGTAAGTCACACCAAGGCCTCTGAGGGAAAGAACATTGTGCTCGGAGCAGCAGGCCCGGAAGCTGACCCTGGCTGCCAATACTCAAAGCAAAAGGAAAGTTCCGGCTGAGGGGAGGCCACAGAGGGGCTGCCAGGTGCTGGCAACCCACAGGGTGACATGCACGGTGCTTGCAGATGTGCCTTGCAAACCCAACATCGGAGAATATGGCCCTGCAAAACACATTAAGGGATGATGGGCCCTACAAAATGATCGTTTGAAAGGTTAATACCGCTTTGATATATTTTCACACTTTTGTTTTTTAAAAATCTTGAATTACAATGCAAATTTTCAGAAACCCGTCAAAAGCAAGGTCCATTCGTAATGTCACTGGAAATAACCTCAGCATGATGTCAACACAAGCAAGTCGTGTTATCGGCAGAAACGGGGGAGAACCGAAGAGGAAATAACCTTCCTTTATAAATGCTTCTTTGTTTTTATTGTCTCCAGGAGACAAATAAAGAGCTGAAGGTCTAGAATGTGAGTTAAAAGTTCAGCACTCAAGACAGATTTGGGAAACAGCTGTGTTCCTTGTCTACTAACGTAGGACTAGTCCCCTACGAAGCACCTTTTGCCTGGATTTCAGGAACACGAGACGTATGTTTATGTGTATTCGTGAAGATCAAGTTCCTTTCTCAGGCTGCACGGCTGTGGGAGCCGGGCTCCTCCAAGGCCACTCCAGTCACCACTGCGGAGGTTCTGGAACCGCAGGATGCCTGAGGGCCTTCCAACCCTGCGGCCCACAGTGTCCCAAGCAGAAGCAAGAACACCTGTTCCTCCTCCTCAGAGACTTTCAAGGTTCCTGTGGTAAAGATACGTTCCATTTTACCATTTGTGGCACCCCTAAATAGGGCCAAAACAGACAAACACGAGGGACAAATTCTCTGTGCTACTAGGCCAAGCTTGTCTGGTTGACATTTCTCCCCTCAGACAAACCTTCTCCCTCAGGGCTCCTGGCAGGCACCCCACCGCCAGGGTGTCAGGCCCCTGATGGACTCGGCTGTGGTCCAGAGAGGGACACAACTCATGCTAAAGCTGAGGTACCCCCACCCAAACCCTCCCCTCCCCCAGCTAGACAGCCTCACACATGCTAAACCCACGGCCATGAGAACCCATAGATCCCCGAGGAAAGAAGCAAGGGTGGGGTCAGAGGACTAGCTTCCTGGGCTGCAGCTGACAAGAAAGTGTTGCTCCCGGAGAAGAGTGACACCAGTACAGAATGTTTTAAAAACAAGGCAAGGGCGTTTTTGGCAAAGGCAATCAGATTAGAAACAAAATGCCAGACTCCCTGCTCTGTACCAATTCCCAGAGCAGCCTCAGAAAAGCAGGGAGACGTCCAAATCCTTTCACTCTTGCAGTAGGTTCGCCAGCCACATTCTGGTTGTCAGGTGCTTTCCACCAGAGTGACTCTGAGCAGCCAGAGCCAGGAAACCCGAAGGGTCTGTTCAGGGGCCAGGCCCGTGCCACCCACCTTACCACCCTGGAGCAAAGGATGTCTTGCACTTGCGAAGCCCATCTTAGGACCATGCAGACATCCATAACAAGCCTTTCACAACCACTTGCAGTCAGAAGTAAGCCCTCCCCACCAATATCCAGGTCACCAATCTGGGGGCCACACTCTGCTCCTATTGACCATGACCCCATGTACCTCCCTATCACATACATACTGTATCCCAGATGGCCACACCATTTATCCCCACAACTACTGCTACAGTACCTCTCTCCTTTAATTACTATTTGAGTATTTCCTGGGGAACGCTCAACCGACATTCTCCTTTACCAGGGCTTGCTTTCATGTTTACTCATTCAGATTTTTTAGCCTTTCTTCCTTCCTTCTGCACGTGTCAGACATTTATGAGGCAGAAATAAGACAAAAATATGGAGGGGGGAGGAAAGCAGTTCAATATTTTATCATGCTTCTAATTCTACTTGTGCACTGTCAGGGGATTTTTTTTTTCTGCAATGTGTTATTTGTACAAGTCAATTTTTTTTTTACAAGTCCATTATTTATGCAAATTTTAACTGCATCCTTCCCAGGAATACAACAGTCTTGCCTAGTTCAAAGCTGTCAGTAGCCAAATATCTGACTGTATATGTACTGTTGAAGCAACATGGGCATTCAAAATAGCAACTCTTAGTAACAGAGGCAAATTACAAAACTTGTAGTCTTAGTTTGGGGTTCACCAAAAGTCGACACTGAGACTCAGGTGGTAATTTCAAGAAGCATAATGAGGAAGTGGGAACCATGAGACAGAGAAGAAAGAAAAGCCAAGAAAAGTTGGATAGTTACCACGTGGGCTACTGAGGCTACATCCGATGGGGGGCCTTTTGGGGGAATGTGGAAACACAGCTCAGGTCATCGATACACAAGATGGGGCAGCTGAAGCATCCGGCCACCAACTCACATCTTCCAGTAATGAGGATTGCCCCAGGGGCCCTGGCTCCCCACATTTTGGGGGTGCTCCTCTTAAAGTGAAGACAAGCTGACATGGTGCCAGAGAAAGACCTTAGGCGGACGAGAGAGATGCAGGCCTTGATTGAGATGGGGAGGTGTGAGTATTCTGAAAACCCGTACAGGTGAACTCAGGTGGACGTAGGATGAAGCATCCACAGTGTCTGCCATGACTCTATTGGAAGGTACGCAAGACCCCTGTGTAAACAGATTCGTGTTTTCCTGATTTGGGAGCAATGTATGTTACATAGTGTCTTAGTCAGCTTGAGCTACTATAATAAAACACCACATACTGGGTGGCTTAAATGACAGAAATTTATTTGTCATAGTCCTGGAGGCTGGGAAGTCCAAGATCAAAATGCTTGCCAATCCAGTTCCTGGTGAGAGCTGTCTACCTGGTTTGTCTTCTTGCTGTGTCCTAACTTGCCTGGGGAGGGATCATCAGTCTCTCGTCTCTTCTTCTCTGGTCACTAATCCCACTCACGAGGGCTCCATCATTGTGACCTAATCACCTCCCAAAGGCCCCACTTCCACATACCATCACATTGGGGACTGGGGCTTGAACAAATGAACACATTCAGTCCATAGCACATAAAGATGTCAATCCTTCACACCTTTATTCATAAATGCAATGCTATTCCAATAAAAAATCCTAACCATGAGTTTCTTGGAATTCAACACAATTATAAAATTAATCTGGAAGGTGACGTGAGTAATGTGGATAAAAAGGGACCACATACTAAACCTGACAAGCTCAGGGGAGTCCTGGGGGGGGGGGCTTATAAACTCAGAGACCAAAAGTAACCACATAGGATGGACTGAACATTCATGGTGGGTAGTCATATCCTAGGGCTGTAGCTTCCTGGACAAAAGTGGACCTTTACCTTAATGAGCCTGTCTATTGTCTTTTCACACTAAGGGAGCATACCTTTGAAATGTCAGAGGAACCTTTTCCAGACCCATCAAGGCACAACTGCCTGTGCAAGAGCAGGAGATCACGGAACCGCTCATTGTTACCTTGTTCCCGGCGTACCATCTACATGTGCTGTAAATGTTCATTAACTGTACCCACCAAGGTGAAAGAAGATTTCTCAATTTTGCCTTTTTACCCAGCGCCAGAGATTTCCCACTTTGCTCTGTCCTGCCTCCTTAATCTACCACTAATGGATTTTGTGTAACCCTCCTTCCGTCTTCTCCTTTTATTCTAATGCAGCGATTTTCAATCAGTGTGCTGCAAAACATTTTAAAAGATGTAATACCTGACTATTTAGTCAGGGGATTAACCTCTTTTCCCTTAGATTAAAAAAAAAAAAATGAAACACCCAACACAATAGTCATCTGGTGTGAATGAATCAAAATTATACCTGCCCAGCTGGTGTGGCTCAGTGGTTGAGCATCAACTCATGAACCAAGAGGTCACAGTTTGATCACCAGTAGGGGGCATGCAAGAGGCAGCTAATCAATGATTCTCTCTCATCATTGATGCTTCTATCTCTCCCTCTCCCTTCCTCTCTCTGAAACCAATAAAAACATATTTTTAAAAAGTATACCTTTTTTTAGGTAGGTACAGATTCGAAGTGATCTCTTATTTATTGGTGACTACTTGTAATGACTTACGAGGACAACTCTGGCCCAAACAGTCTTTAACCATATGTGAATGTGAAAGATAACTACTTTAAATTCTCAGTCACCCCTGTTGTTCTTCCCTCAGTCAAAATGTAGAAGAAACCATACAGGATTGTCCAGATCTTTATTTGTGAATGTCATTTAGGTAATTTAAGTGCCAATTTCTGTAGCAGAAAAATAGTTCTTTAATATTTTTTGTAAATTTTTGACAAAAGCTGAATAAAGAGCATTTATGGTATCCTATCAAAGTTAGTACAGGACACAGACAAAATTCTGTAAATATAGGACGTATACACGCAGGAGGTCATTTTACCATTGCCATTGGTAGTTCCTTTCTACGTTTTCTAAAAGATAACAGAATAAGTGCAGGGATTTTTTTATTATTATTATTTCCATAGAATTCAGACATGTAATTTTCTGGGCCATGAGCCCTGACTTTTTTACAACTTCTGTGTTCTTTTCAATCACATCTCTGAAAATCTGGGATTAATTCTTATGTAAGAACTGTTTTGTTATGATAGAAGCTATGTCTCCATAGATAAAGCAGCTGTAAAGCATATTTAACCATGTACTTTAATATGCCTTTGGTACTCTTGTGTTGAAAAGGGTAGTCTCATAGAGGCATCATCTTTTCAACTTTATAAAAGTATATATGATTCTGAAAAAAATAAAATAAAAATAAATAAAAGTATACCTATTTTTTAGTCAGATTGGCAAAAAAATATATTTTGGTGTGCTGCAGAATTTTAGTAATTAGTTTATGTGTGCCATGAGATGAAAATGATTGAAATCACTTCAAATCTGCCATTCTCTGGAGCATTTTCTCAATCCATTGAGATTTTGCTTCCTGGCAGTTGTCATCAGTTTGGCTCAAATAAACTCATAAAGATTCTCCACAGGTTTGGGTATTTCTTACACTGACAGTAAGAATATCAGATTCTGAAGCAGAGAGGATAATGGGTGCTATTACTCCTGTCAGGTGTTGAAGCATATGATAAAACCGTTACCTACCTCGTGTATTAGTATTAATTTGGGGTTAATAAAGCATGAGAGGAAAAGCCTCTCCCCAGTAGCACCCTTCCCTAGGCTGTATCCATTTGCTCTGATTTGCCTTATGCAGAATCAATGTGAAAGGAAGGTAACTGCACACACCAAGTGGGGGCCGGGGGTGGCAGCTGACTTCACCCGTGTGATATTACGGTTTATAGGAAATATATATTTTGTCATTCAGATGACCAAAATAGCTTCTTATATATATTTGGCCTTCATCTATGGTTCCTGGCTCACAGATCCCACAACTATTGGGATTTCCTGTGTGATAGGGCAATGGGAGCATCTTTCATCATAATACTTGGTCTCTTGTCCTCAAATCATTTCAGAGCCATAAAAGTGAAATGGGTGTTTCCTTATTCATAACAAGCTCCTTTCGGTGGATTCAACTGGGTTTATATTAGTGAGATGGCTTTTAGAAAGCACCTAAGGATGGGAGCTAGTTGCCAAGGAAACCAACTATGAATAGAGATTTGGAACTTTCAGTTCCACCCCCCCGATTTCCAGGGAGGGGACTGGAGGCTGGTTCAGAGAGCTCCTGGGTTGGTGAATGCATGGAGGTTTGGAGAGGATGGTGTGTCTGGAGAGGGCATGGGAGCTCCATATCCTCTCCCCATGCCTGGCCCTATGCATCTCTTCCATCTGGATGTTCCTGAGTTATTTCTTTTTAAATAAACCATTGATACAGTAAGTTTCATGTTTCTATGAGTTGTGTGAGCCTCTCGTCGCAAGACTGAACCCTCAACCTGTGGGATCTGATGTTGGAATTGAGTTGAATTACAGGACACCCACCTCTCGTCAGAGCATGACTTAATGGTGGCGGAAACCACACACACCCTTCTTGGAATAGGGTGTTAGAATCATTTTGGTTGATGACAAGAAAGATTACTGATGTTGCAGGAACTGCCCTCTAAATACAGGAAAGCTCCAGTTTCCAGAACAATAGAACAAGTCAGAAGCCAAACCTGGGTGGGGGGGCGGGGGAGAGACGAAGGAATGCTGACAAAATTGAACAGTTTGTTCCATAAAACCTGTGATGCAGAAGAAAGCAAGTGAAGGACCCCAGTGTGGCAAAGGTTCTAGATGACCTCACACATAGCTAGAGAGACAGAAAAAAGGAAAAATACTGCTGGAGCCAAGGGGAAAATAGGAACAAGAGTAAAACGAATGGCTGGGGGAGGCAACCACACTTAGGACATATTCAACTGACTTTCCTGGGCACCTGCCATCTGCAAAGCCTGGAGCTCTCCTCCCAGCATTTACAACCTCGCTAATGACTGAGAGAGAAATAATGGGGCTGACCAAAACGGGGCTGGATGGTACAAGCCAGTTGCTACCAGAGCAGGAATAAGATGGTTGGGTTGGATGGGATAATAGGAAAGATTTCAGAGGGGGACCCATCTGAACTAGAACCTCACAGAGAAGAGGTAGGGTGAAGAAATTCAGGGCTGAGGAAACAGCTTGAGTGGAGTTTCAACATTGAGTTAAAGAAGGGACAAGTGGCTGGGCAGGACTGCAGCCCAGAAACGTGATCAGGGCCCTTTCACACAACCTTCATCCCAGACCTTGGAGTCTAGCCATCAAGGAAACATTAAAGAGTGGACAGCCTGGCCAGTGCGGCTCAGTGGTTGAGCGTCACAACACCTATGAACCAGAGTCACAGTCTGATTCCTGGTCCAGGGCACATGCCCAGGTTGCAACCTCGATCTCCAGTAGGAGGCATGCAGGAGGCAGCCGATAAATAATTCTCATCATTGATGTTTCTGTCTGTCTCTCCCTCCCTTTCCTTTCCTCTCTGAAATCAATAAAAGTATATATATTTTTAAAAAGAGTGCACAGACATGAGCTGTCCTGTACTGTGTATTGACTCCAGTGTATTGACTTCTCTTTCAATTCATGAGCACACATCTTTAGAGAAAATGTTCCTCACTGCTAAGAGGAGACCGCAAAAACAAGCTGGCTGTCTTCTTCCTCTGTCTGTAGGGATTTCTGATGTGCTACCTCAAATTGCTGCAGCCATCAGACTCCAGCCTGGGAGGGCAGAGTGGAGAGAGGGAAGGAATCGGGTCTTGAAGGACATGAATATCCCTGAAGAGATCCCTCATTGTTAGAGTTCAAAATACCCTCCCTTTCGCCTGCACTCTCCTCCAACTACTGCCCAATACTCTGCTCCCCTCAGGATAAACCTCAGAAGAGTTGTCTCTATCCCCTCGCCTTCCATTCCCTCTTTAATTTACTTCTGTCCCCATCACTCTACTGAAGCTACTCCCATCAAGTCCCCATAAAGACCTCCATGTCACCAAATCCAGTGGGCTCTTTCCTGTTTATTCGGTCTCTCCCCAGTTGACTCCTGCTTTCTTGAAACACTCTTCTCAGCTTCTGGAACCCTCTTGGTTTCCCTCCTACCTCACTGGCTGTCACTTCTCCGTCTGTCTTGCCAGCTGCTCTTCCTCCATTTCCAAGTGTGGCTCAGCAGCATCTAGGAACCTGTTAGAAATGGAGATTCTCAGACCCCATCCCAAACTACTGAGTCAGACTCTCTGGGGTGGGGCCCAGCAATCTGTGTTTTATCCAGTCCTTCAGGTGACACCACTAAGATTGCGAACTGCTGATCTAAACAGTTAGCGTTCCTCAGGATTCGGTCCTGATTCCAATTCTTTTGTCTGACTACACTTTCTTCTTTGTTGTTATCATCCAAGCCCATGACTTTGAAAACCATATACTGACAACTTCTGAATGCACATCTTCAGCACCAATCCTCCCTCCCTAAACTCTCCACGTTGAGTTCCAGAATCCCCAGTTTCACCCATTGGGGGTGTTACACAGACATCTCAAACTCATCATAACCAAAAGGGAAGGAACTTCTCTAAAATGTGATCCCTCTAAAACTTGGTCTTCCTCTATTTTTGACCATTTTAGAATCCACCCCCCGCCCACCACCACCCCAGTTCAAGCCACGATTTTCTCTCCCAGGACCACTGCAAAAGCCATCCACGAGTTCCTGCTTCCACTTGTGCCACATACAGCAATGAGAGTGGTCTTTTAGGCAAATCAGTCCCTCCCCTGCTTAAAGCTTCAAGGGCTTCCTATCACATTTAATTAAAATCTAAACACCTTGTCATAGCTGTTAGGACCTCATGACTTGGCCACTTTCTATATGGTTTCCTACATTCCCTCTGATGTCTGAGGTCAGAACTGAGCTATCTAATTCACACTTGGTGCTCAATAAATTATTTGTTGAATGAAACAGTTCTCCTTTTGTGAATAAGATAAATTTAGAGTTTGACTTCTTTAGCTTCTTCATATTTGCTGAGGAGGATCTAAGTAACATCAACAAATAACTTTGAGCCAGGACACAGGAGATGTGAAGGGAGTCTTCCAAAGAATGGCTTGATGTGAAACGTAGCACAGCAGGGGTCCATAAGGGCACCAGACAAGCCCCAGAGGACAAACCCTCAACCATATTCTAAAAGTCTAGAAAATGGCCTTCCTTGTTTATCCTGGGATATGGTGGTGTGGTAGCAGGAGAGGAGATTGTAAATGGGCTTGGGATGAGGAACAATGTAGGGCCATTAGCAAAAGCTTCCTTCTGTGGGTTGCCCACCCTGGTGTTGTCCATAAGGTCAATGAAAGGCCCTAAGAATCTACAGGCCAGACCACTAAACCCTATTATGGCAGGGTTTATTTGTTTTTTAATCACAAATTCTCTGGTACTCCTTCCACTGAGAGATGTGGTCTATATCTCCTACTCTTGATTCTGGGTGGACAGATGACTACTTAGGTCAATAGTATACAATGAAAGTGAGATTTATGTGATTTCTCAGACTAGGTGGGAAGTGGCAATGCAGCTTCCATCTTGTCTGCTGAAACACACACTTGGAGTCCTAAGAAGCCATGTAAGAAATCCATCAAACCTGAGACAGCCACGCAGGGAAGAAGCCAGGCCTCATAGAGAAGCCATGTGGAGGCACTCTGATCTGCACAGCTAATCCTCAAGTCCAGCTGTCAGTCATGCCAGTGAAAGAGCCTTTAAGTGATTCTGACCCTCAACTCTCAAGTCACCCTCAGATTTTGAGTCTTCAGATATCACCGGGCAGATCCAAGACCCCTCTGTGCCTGTCGGACTCCCTGGCCTACACAATCCACAGGCAAAGGGAAATGTTGGTTGTTTTGGGGTGGTTGTTACATAGCCAGAATAGGACATAAGGCAACCCCTTTTGGTTCCATCATCCCTGCCTTTTTAAAATTCTCTCTGCTTTCTGAGCCTTTTCTGGGGGTGAGGGGGCAGAGGGGGGGGGGCGGGGGGGGGCGGGGAGGAAGCAGAGCATTCAGCCAGTAGACATAGGATTCCTATGACAAAAAAGCTGAGATCAAGCATCTTCTAACCAAGCTTTCCAGAGTCCCTCGAGGCAGGGGGAAGCCAGCCCCTTACCTAATCTGATCTGGTCACCCACTCCAGCCCCAGACTGCCCCATTTCACCTCCCCAATAAGGCATCTCTGAGGAAAGAAGGTAAGGCTCTATTAGTACTGTCAACATACTCATTGCATAAGACTGGGATAGAAAACAGGCTGGCATTGCTGCCCAACGCTCATTTCTAACTGGCCAAAACCCAGTTCTCTGTTACTGAATGATCTCCCTCCAGTGGCCACATCTTCCAGGCCATTCATTTCCCCTTCCCAGCAGATCCTTCAGGGCCCCACCCACTCATGACAATATCACCCTCAGCTGTTTCACAGCACTCCACTCAGTACTGTTCTCCCCGCTTCTCCCTACCCTCACCACTCATCGCCTCCTACTTGAGTGATGGCCCAGGGATACAAGGATTTAATCCAAATCCTGTTTGGAAACTTTTGCCCATCAAGAGGGGACCAGATGTCCCATTTTTTCCCTAGGACAGTGCTGGTTTATGTCCCTTGACCCGGCTTGATTTGGTGCTCCTTTCACTCTCAAAGGCACCCCAATTTTGGATAATAATTTATATGGTCCTCTTTCACTTCATCTCTGACCACCCCTTTCGTGAGACAAACCCCTAATTTCTTGGCCGGAATAACGAACAAGAATACACCATTCTGTAGTGTGCAGAATGGACTTGCTAAATGGAGTGCATTTTTCTCATCCGTGAATATCATCATCTAAATCACCTCTTTTACATATAATAAGGAGCAGAGACTGACTAAAGGAAGGAGCAGGTGATGGCTAGAGGCCTCCTTCCGAGGCCTCACATTTTAATGATTTATATGGAAATGTGCAGTAAACATTGGGCCCAATCCGGGTAGCAAACATTTTTCCTCCTCAGAAATTCCTGGTGGCCCAAGTTCCAGAAAATCCTTTCTCGTTCCCCAACGTTCCATTTTTCTATTCCATTATGTAACGGGGGAGTTGGAGCTTTGGGCCGAATTCCCCTTTAAATGTGACTTTCCTAGTCAATGAGCAACGTCGGGCAGGGATGACACCGGGAGAGGTGTCAGCTGACCGAAGTGTTTAAACGAATCTCAACCCGTTTTCTCCCGGCGACTCAGATCCCCCCGGCCCCGCTCGGCGGAACCGCACCTCGTCGGTAACCCGGCGGCCGGCCCCCGGGTGCGCCCGCGTGCGAGCGAGCCGCGCGGCGATTGGCCCGCCGCCCCCGCCCCCGCCCCCGGCGCGGCCTCCTCGGCCCGCGCGCCCCCGCCCCGCGCCAGTTGCTGACAGCCGCGGCGCTGCGAGCGGCTTCTCCCTCCGAGGCAGGTAAACAGCTCTGTCCTCCTTGGGGCTCCCAGCGCGGGGCCGGGGGCCGGGGGCCGGGGCCCGGGGGCCTGAGAACGGGGTGGCGGATCCGGGAGTGAGGACCCGGCCGCCGAGGCCGACCCTGACGGCGGGGAGGGCCGGGGGCC
Source organism: Eptesicus fuscus (assembly GCF_027574615.1). Lineage (NCBI taxonomy): Eukaryota > Metazoa > Chordata > Mammalia > Chiroptera > Vespertilionidae > Eptesicus > Eptesicus fuscus. Next base: position 28,316,038 of record NC_072484.1, on the reverse strand, counting down.
CGCCGGCGGCGCGGTGGCGGTCGATGACGCAGCTGGTTGTGGCTTTCTGGTTAGGACAGCCCCTTTGCTTCGGGACGGGGTGGGGGGCGCGCTAGCCAAATCCCCGGCGGGGATGGAGGTGGTACCGAGGTGTCTGACCGCTACCTCCCCATCCCCCCCGCACACACACACGCACACACACGCGTGTCCACGGCGGGAGCGGGATGGCGAGTCGCGGGACTCGAGGGGCTGCGGGCCCGGGAAAGTGGGGGCGATCACCGCGCGCTAACGTGGCCGGGGAGCCCGAGGCTCCCGGGACCCTGGGCGAGGAGAACCCGGAGAGGCGCTGGGGTCCTCGGGGCTCCGCGCCACCCGACCGCCCTTCCGAGCTGGCGGGCAGAGGCCGGGCGCGGCGTGGGGCGCCCCTGGGCCAGGCGCCGCCCTTCCAGATGTCCAGGGGTGCGCAGCGTGGGGGAGGCGCCCGCCTGCCGCCTGGGCCTGGGCGGGGGCTCCTGGGGAACCCCAGCCGCCGCCGAGCTCCTCCCGCGAGGCGGCGGGGCCAGCCATCCACCCGGCCAGGGCGGTCCCTGGGGAGCCGGCTGCGGTGAGGGCTCTGGCCGCCGACCCCGCCTCGGGCCCCGGAGGGGCGGGGGCTCGGGGCCGCCCTGCCACCCCTTCGCGGGCCGTCGGGGACAGAGGGTCTCCGGCGCCCCTAGCGCGGCACACCCGCAGCCTTCGCTTTCCACTTTCTTTCCTGCTCCTCTGGAAGGAGGGAACGCAACCTTTGGAGGGGCTCCGAGGGAGGGAGGGAGGGAGGCGAGGAGGTCGGGCCCGGCGGCGCCCCTCGCGGAGCCATCCTCCTCCATCTGTGCGGGAGGTGCCTTCACGTTTGTGTATTAAATAATGGGGAGAAATCTGGCATCACTGCCCCTTTTGTGTTGTTGTTTTTCCATTTACTCTTTGTGGAAGCTATAGCAGATTTTTTTACATCGTAAGCCCACCACCATCACATCCACCCTAACCATCTCAAAGCCTCTGCTTTCTGTGTTTCATTTCCTCATCTCCAGGTTCATACATAGCAGAATGCAGTTTCACCCCCTGATCATGCGTTTACCCTCCCTGTACTCAGAGCACCACGGTGTAATACGCAGCTCTCCCAAGCTGAGCGTTTGAGATGTTGCCCTTTCCTTGCAAACAAAAAACAAACAAACAAACAAAAAAAAACTACAGGTAGCGTAGGATTAACGATTTTTACAAACCAAATTATCAGAAAATGTAGGAACAGAAAACTGAATTAAAATGTCAGACTTCTGGAAAAATTGACGACTCGCTCAAATTTGAAGGGGGATAAAAACAGTGAAAAGGAACATTTTTACCTACACAAACACTGAGGGGCTCTTATAATAAAACAAGAACTAACTGGAAAGTGAAAGAAAGCAGAGCTAGGATGTGATTTGTGTATTATTTGTACCTGACACAAGTTTTTCATACTCGTGAAAGGAAAATGTCAAGATTTTAACAGATAAATGGTGAAACGATGAATCACTTACAGAATTAAACACAAAGTAAAGCAAGTCTGGATTTTCATTTTACATGTTAACAGCAACCCCTGAAATTTGCATATTCCAGTTATCTGGGGAGGTGGAGGGCTCTGAGGTTAGAAAGATAGCTCTGCAACTACCTTCATGACTGGGCCAGTTACCCAATTCCCTAATCCTTCTTTTGTCCATTCATAAAACAGAGGAAAGGATACCTACTTCCAGAGTCTGTTAACGATTAACCATCTATGTAAAGTAGACCCAATGGTATATATACATTTATTTTCTTAGTCACACCCCACTGGGGACACTGTGAATCAGTATGTTAAACTTTTTGTAAAGTAATCAGGTCACCCATTAAGAAGTTAAAAGCTATGACCCAGAAATCCCATTCCTGGGAATGTACTTGGCAATGGAAAGCCAAAGAAGAAAAGAAAATAACAAGCATATATTTGGGGCAGAATGATACAAAATTAGAACCAAATGGGAAACAATCGAAATGTGTAACAGCAGAGCAGTAGCTAAGAAATCATGGCATATTAACGGAAAGGAACTTATGCAATTATCGAAAGTCGTAATTTAGAGCCCGTGGTACATGGGAAGAAACTGACAGGTCCAAGCGCAGGTTACTCCTAATGAATGCATATGTGCAAAATCTGAAAGGAAAAGCGAGAACAAAAACGTTTTAGTAATTATAGGTGATTTAATTTTGTTGATGTGTTGCTTTTCTAAATAATTTTTTCAGTGAAATAGACTCTGCATTTTACGTGTGAAAGAACGAGCTTAGTGTCATGTTTACTTTTTTAGCTGACCTCATTTCTCTTATCAGATATTTTCCCTTTCTTTTCTGGAATACACTGAGTGGCCAGATTATTATGATCTCTGAACGCATAATAATCTGGCCACTCAGTGTATATCCTATATAATAAAAGGCTAATATGCAAATTGTCCCCTTCACCAGGAGTTCAACTAGTAGGCAGGCCGACCAACCGCCCATGTCCCTTCCCCCTGGCCAGGCTGGCCGGACCCCACCCATGCATGAATTCATGCACCAGGCTTCTAATACACACACACACACACACACACACACACTGAGTGGCCAGATTTTTATGCGTTCAGAGATCATAATCATCTGGCCACTCTGTAGATTTATTGGTGATTTGGAAATTTATATATTAAGCTTTTCTTTTAAGGGATCATATTTTAGATTTATTTACCAATTCCAGTTTTTTTCTTTTTGTTTTTAAGGTCTCCTGAATATATTTGAAAACTGAACAATCTCAGCCAAGCCGAAGAAGCATTGTCTTCCTGGAGGCACAGATCCAACTTAGCTGAGCCACAACAGATGTACGTACCCTGTGGAATGTCTTTGGTCTTGTGATGGTTGAAAGTCCCCAATTGTCTCAGAAAATAGGGTCTAGAAAGGCTGTGATCACAAGCTCCTGCTCTGGAGACCTGTATGTGTACCTCACACCTATTACATCATCCTTTCTTATAAAATCAGCTTGATTTTGCAGAGAAAAGGCCACAGTTTTCTCTAGAATCATGCTGAATTATATAAGGCAGCAACCATTTAAAAGTAATAATAAAAGCACTGAATTGATAATCTTCTGGTTACAAGTCAGAAAACTTATTTTGAAGAAATTGTCAAGTCATTAGAAAGAGGGCCACAAAAGTAACTTTCCTGGGGCTAAAGAAATAGATGAAAGTAGATAATGGGAATGCAGATTGGTGCAGCCAATGGAAAACAGTATGGAATTTTCTCCAAAAAATTATAGTGCTGTGAAGGCCTGGGGGAGGGGCGGGGGGGGGGGGGAGAGGGTCAATGGGAGGCAGGGGGGGAGAAGAGGGACATCTGTAATACTTTGAACAATAAAGATAAACTTTAAAAAACTGAAAATATAAAAATAAAACAATAACATAAACATTTCTGCACCAAATTAACTATGAAGGTGACTATCAACCAACTGATGAAAAGTTTTGAGGGGAAAGTTTTGCTAAGCTGTAGTTTTAATTTACCCATCCCGTTCTCCCTTTTCGGATCTTATTTCCTCTTCCAAGATAACTATACCAGCTGTGAACTGCCACGTATTAAACATTCAGAGCGTGCCTGTAACTAATGAGGTGATGGCTACAGCATTATAAAGTCATCCTTGAGTAAATAGTGTGTGCAGCAGTTCCTACAGTGGGAGAATTTTTTTCTCAATTTGTTCATCTTTTTACTTCTGGTTTTCTGCTTACTACGGTCATTGTATTGTGTGATCACATCAAGGGCGGTGTGCCCTTTTATGAAACGCATTATAGTAAGTGTTGGGCTTCTGAGGACCTAGCTGCGAAGCCTGGCTAGGAGTGCAATTCCCAGGGAAGTTTTTTTATAAAGTCCCAAATCCCATCGCTAGAAACTCCCTGGCTGCTGGCCTGGGAAAGGCTCCAGCAATGTTGCTTTTTAAAAGCTCTTGAAGTAATTCTGAGATAGATCAGGTTGGGGTCCTTCGCCCTGTTCAATCCAGAATTGGGCTTCAGAGTAGTGAAAAGCCCAAAATAATTTGCAAAATTTGGTATAGCTTGCATCAGATTCTGTAAAGGGCAATGACCTCAAAAAAATTAAAATACAGTAGTCCCTTTTTATCCATGGTTTTGCTTTCTGCAGTTTGAGTTACCCATGGTAAACCTCAGTTTGAAAATATTACATGGAAAAATCCCAGAAATAAGCAAGTCGTGAGTTTTAAATGGAACACAGGTCTGAGTACCTCACTTCATCTTGTCACATAGGCATTGTATCATCTCACGTCATGAAGGGTGAAATACATATTTTTTGTTGTTGTTAATCCTCACCCGAGGATTTTTTTTTTCTCATTGATTTTTAGAGAGAGTAGAAGTGAGGGGGAGAGACAGAGAGAGAAAAACATCAGTGTGAGAGAAACACGTACCCTGACCAGCACTGGGGATGGAGTCTGCACCCAAGGTACATGCCCTTGACTGGAATCAAGCCCTGGACCCTTCAGTCCTCTGGCTGATGCTGTAACCACTGAGTCAAACCAGCTAGGGCAAGGATGATATTTTGAGAGAAGAGAGAGACCACATTTATATAACTTCTATTACAGTATCCTCTCTAATAATAGGCAAATATGCAAATTGACCATACCTCCAACACACCCACAAGCCATGCCCACCAGCCACGCCCACCACCCAATCAGAGCGAGTATGCAAATTAACCCAAACCAAGATGGCTACAGCCACAGAGAGCAAGGTTTCCTAGGTAACAGAGGAAGCCAAGCTTTCCGCCTGCCCTAGCCAGGCCTAAGCCTCCACTCAAGCTACAAAGTTTCAATTATAGAAGGTAAACACATTCAAACAAATGGCGGCAGAATGGAGCTTGAGAGTGCAGGCCAGGGTTGCCGCCGGCAACAGGGGAAGCAAAGCTTTCCTCACACCCTGGCCAGGCTCACCTGCTTAAGGCTACAAAGTTTCAATTGTAGAAGGTGAATTAACTGCTACAGAAATGGCTGCTGCCCCTCCGGAGGGAGCAGCAGGCTTGGCTCCGCTCCAGGCTACAAAGTTTCAATTGTAGAAGGAAAATAAATTCCAGATACCAGGGCCTCTGCTTGGGTTGCCAGGGGGTGTGGCCGGCCTGCAAACCACCACAGGCCCTTGCTCAGGCCGCCCCACGCCCCAAGGGAACCCCACCCTGATCAGGGACACCCTTCAGGGCAAACCAGCTGGCCCCCACCCCTGTACCAGGCCTCTATCCTATCTAATAAAAGAGTACTATGCAGATTGATCATCACTGCAACACAATATAGCTGCCCCCATGTGGTCAAAGATCCTGCCCCTATATGGCCGCCACAAGATGGCCAGCAGGAGAGGGCAGTTGGGAGGCACCCGGCCTGCAAGAGAGGGCAGTTGAGAAGGACCAGGCCTGCAAGGGAGGGCAGTTGGAGGTGACCAACCCTGCAGGAGAGGGTAGTTAGGGGTGACCAGGCCAGCAGAGGAGGGAAGTTGGGGGCAAACAGGCTAGCAGCAGAGTGGTTTAGGGGGTGATCAGGCTGGCAGGCAGAAGCGGTTAGGGGCAATGAGGAAGGCAGGCAGGCAAGCAGTTGGGAGCCAGCAGTCCTGGATTGTGAGAGGAATGTCCGACTGCCCGTTTAGGCCCGATCCCACCGGGGGATCGGGCCTAAACGGGCAGTCGGACATCTCTCAAGGGGTCCCATATTGGAGAGGGTACAGGCTGGGCTGAGGGACAAACCCCCTCCGTGCACGAATTTCGTGCACTGGGCCTCTAGTATTGTTATAATTGTTCTATTTTATTATCAGCTGTTATTGGTCTCTTAGTGTGCCTATTTTATAAATCAAACTTACCATAGATAAGTATACTATATAGAAAAAAAATAGTATATATAAGTTTCAGTACGATCCATGGTTTCAGGCATCCACTAGGAATCTTAGAATGTATTCCCCACAGATAAGGAGGGACTACTGTATGACAAATGAGTTCTACTTAGCTCAGGAAATTTCCTCAGGGCGGTGGGGAGTGATGGGGGTGCTGTTTGGTGCCACTTCCCAATTTAACTAAGTTTCAAGTTGTAACACGTTGTGAGTATCAGAAATTTGGCCCCTGGCATACAACCGTTGGGCAAGTTCCTACGGCTCTGACTCCTTGTACACATGGGAATAGGATGATTGGGATAATCTATGGATTTTTTTTTTTTTTGGACCTTCTGTAGTTCCATTGCTCTGCCATTCTGCTCATGTGCCTTGTGATCTTATTTATCATTTCCTCATGTTCTTTGAAATATCCTTTGAATTCTGACTAAAACTATGTTAACGTTCCGGATTATTTTGAAATGAAGTGGTATCTTTCAGTATTGGTTTTCCCAACCAAAGACTTCATGTCTTTCTCTTTTTTTCTAGTCTTCCTTTATGTCTTTAATTAAAATTTTATCACATTCCTCATAAAAGTACTATTTATTAGATTAACTCACATATATATATATATGTACTAGAGGCCCGGTGCACGAAATTCGTGCACAGAGGGGGGGGGGATGTCCCTCAGCCCAGCCTGTACCCTCTCCAATCTGGGACCCCTCGAGGGATGTCCGACTGCCCGTTTAGGCCCAATCCCAGTGCCCCAACTTCCCTCCTCTGTTGGCCCAGTCACCCCTAAATGCCCTCCCCTGCAGGGTTGATTGCCTCCAATTGCCCTCCCTTGCAGGCCAGGTGCCTCCCAACTGCCCTCCCCTGCTGGTCATCTTGTGGTGGCCATCTTGTGTCCACATGGGGGCAGGATCTTTGACCACATGAGGGAAGCCATATTGTGTGTTGGAGTGATGGTCAATCTGCATATTACTCTTTTATTAGATAGGATTGCCATTATGGGTGGATTGTTTTTTCCATGCTAAATCTTCTAACTTAATTCCAATTAATTTGGGGACTCTTTTGTTATATATTGATTTCAAAAACTGCCACCCTAATAGGCTCACTTGTGTATTATGAGATGTTTGGGGTTGATTTTCCAGGTAGAAAATCATGCCTGGTTAAAACTTCTATAACAACAGTGATTGCTTGCATTTTTATCTTGTTCACTACATTAATGAGAATGCTTTTCCTTTTTAATTAAGACAGGCTGTATGTCGTTATAGTGATTCTTGATGATGGAAAGGTACTACCTTCTAGTTCTGTAGAAACTATTTTAACAACTTCAACTTTAAAAATCAGGAATGAATGTTGATTTTAATTAAAAACTTTTCAACATTTGCAGAGAATCTTTTGTTTTTCTCTTAACCTAGTAATAGATTTCCTGGTTTTGAACCATCCTTGTATTCCTTAAATAAACCTTATTGGTCACAGTGTATTCTTCTTTTACTAAAATGTTGAAATCAGTTTGGTGGTATTTTCTTTTAGGATTTGTCACCCATATTTCGGGAGGCTGGGTAACTGAGAGCAAGATCCACTCGAAATACTGGGGTTTGAATCTTGACCTTTATCCCTTTGGCTTCATTATTGACCAATTCATGTTTTCTATTAACACTGCTTCTCAGGTGAAGATGCCCAAATGCTTATCTTTACTAAGTTCCAGATTCTTTTAACAATTGCCCCAATTCGTACTTCCACTTGAGTGTCTCGTAGATGGAGCAGAATTAATGTGTCCCAACTAAAATTATTGGTTTTCTCTCCCAAACATGGCCCTCCACCAGTTTCCCCTAATTCATTGCCACCATGGGCCTGGACACAAAAGCACAAACCTAGTTAACTCTCACTCCTTCATCCACTCTATCAACAAGTCTTAACTGGTTCAAAATGTGTCTCATTTACTTGTAGCTCCTCAGCAACATGGTTACCATCCCAGGCCACACTGCCATCTTCCTTTAATTGTTTCCTAGCTGCTCTCACTATTTCCTTGCTTGCCCCCTAAATTTTCTTTTTTACACAACAATCAGGGTAATCTTTTAAAAAACAGCCCTATTATGTTACTCTTCTAAGGCCCTTCAATGGTTCCCCACTGCATTCAAAATGAAATGAAAATTTTTTCTATGGCGTATGAGATCTTGGTGAGCTGGCTCTCACCCACTCCAGTCCCATCAGCTCCAGATACACCTCCTTTTTGGTACTTGAACCCACTAAGCTAAATATCTTATGCACCATTCTGTCCTCAGCTCCTCGCACAATGCTAGTACTTTAGAATATCCTTATAAGACATATTTATTGAAAGAATCATTAAGTAATCATATTTAATTTTTGACATATTTCTCCATTTTTTCTATGATTATTGATCAAGTTTTCTATTTCTTTTAAAACTGGCACATACTAGTTATTCCATAAATACTTATTGAATGAGTTAATTCTATAGTCGATATTTGTAACTTATTTTTTTTTTAATATTTTATTGATTTTCACAGGGAGGAAGGGAGAGGGATAGAGAGCTAGAAACGTTGATGAGAGAGAAACATCAACCAGCTGCCTCCCGCACACCCCCCACTGGGGACGTGCCCGCAACCAAGGTACATGCCCTTGACCGGAATCGAACCCGGGACCTTCCAGTCTGCAGGCCGACGCTCTATCCACTGAGCCAAACCGGTTTCGGCTGTAACTTATTTTTTAATAGAAAGGCAATCCATCATTTTAAAATATATTTGTACTAGAGGCCCAGTGCACGAAATTCGTGCACGGAGGGTTGGGGGGGGGGCTATCCCTCAGGCCAGCCTGCACCCTCTCCAATCTGGGACCCCTCGAGGGATGTCCGACTGCCCATTTAGGCCCGATCCCACCGGATCGGGCCTAAACTCTTTTATTAGATAGGATAGAGGCCTGGTGCACGGGTGAGGGCCAGCTGGTTTGCCCTGAAAGGTATCCCGAATCAGGGTGGGGGTTCCCTTGGGGTGTGGGCGGCCTGGGTGAAGGGCCTGTGGTGGTTTGCAGGCTGGCCACGCCCCCTGGCGGCCCAAGCAAAGGCCCTGGTATCTGGGATTTATGTATCTTCTACAATTGAAACTTTGTAGCCTGGAGCAGAGCCAAGCCTCCTGCTTGCTCCGTGGCCGTGGCCGGCAGCCATTTCTGTTGGAGTTTGTATAATTGAAACTTTGTAGCCTTAAGCAGAGGCCTGGGTCGGCCAGGGTGTGCGGAAAGCTTAGCTTCCTCCATTGCCAGGGGCAACCCTTGCCTCCTGCTCTCTCCAGCTCCGTGGCTGCCGCCATTTCTATTTGGATTTGTTTACCTTCTATAATTGAAACTTTGTAGCCTTGAGTGGAGGCTTAGGCCTGCAGGTGGAAAGCTTGGCTTCTTTTGTTACCGGGGAAACCCAAGCCTCCCTCCTGCTCTCTGTGGCTGTAGCCATCTTGGTTGAGTTTATTTGTATATTTGCTCCTGATTGGCTGGTGGGCATGGCTGGTGGGTGTGGCCTGTAGATGTAGCAGAGTTAGGGTTAATTTGCATATTACTCTTTTATTAGGTAGGATTGATTTTACAGAGGAAGTCAAAAAGAGAGAGAGAGAGAAACATCAATGATGAAAATCATTAATATAGGCTGCCTCCTGCACACCCCTCACTGGGGATCGAGCCCACAACCTGGGCATGTACCCTGACCAGGAATCAAACCGTGACCTCCTGATTCATAGGTTGAAACTCAACCACTGAGCCACACTGGCCGGGCCACACATACTCCTTTGATAGTCATGTGGGTTCCTTTATTCTCACATGCCTGCCCTCTCTTTTTTTCTTTTTTCTTTTGGCTGATGTATTTTTTTTTTTTTTGTCTAATTTTATCTGATTCTTAATTTTTTTAACATCTTGTTATACTATTTGGTTTTCCATCTTCTGTAAATTATCATTTTATATCTTTTGGCCATTTTTCTATTGGAATTTCTGTTCCTTACTTTGTATGAATTCCTTATTGGTTCTAGAAATAAATTCTCTGTTGGTTTTAAATACTACATTTTTTAACGTTGTGTATTCTCTCTGTTAACTTTGTCCATTGTGTTCTTCATAGCACTGAATAAGACTTAATTTTTATGTAATAAAACTCTTAACTTATTTGCCTCACTGTTTGTGCTTTTTGTTTAAAAAGTCCTTCCCCTACTCCCCTAGGTCACAAAGACATTCTCCTGTATTTTCTTCTTCTAACATACTTTTACTTTCCACAGGCAGGTCTGCAATCCACCTAGAGTCCACTTTTACATGTAGTGGTAGGGATCCTGTTTAAATTTTCCCTCGTTCCCTGGAAGCATCTACTAAACAAACTTTCCTTTCTCCATTGATTTATAGTGTTCATTTATTATATATTAAGTCCCCACTAAAGTATACATACTTGGGTTTAATCTCTAAACTTCTGCTAGTCTGCTTTTTTTGTTCTGTTGGTCTGTTCTTTGACTTTTACCATATGGTCTTTATTTACTAGGCCTTAGTATAATTTAATGTCTGATATAGCACATTCCTTTCTCTTTCCTCTTTATTTTAAGGTTGAGTTTGACATTTATGGGCATTTCTTTCCACGTGTAAATTTACTGAGCTCCTCAGAAAAATCCAGTTGGAATTTTTATTGACATTTTATTGAAATTATAGGTTCATCTAGGGGTAATTGACATCTTTTTAATACTAAGTTATCTTGATCAAGACCATGGAAAACCTTTCCATTCTTATAGATTATCTTCTCCATTCTTTATTATAGTTTAAAATTTTTTTTCCTAGTCTTATTTTCTCTTATTAAGTCAGTATCTAGATACTTTACAGTTTGGGTTGCTATTGTGAATGTCTTACTTCCTAAATTTTTTTTCTAGTCAACTATTGCTGGTGTAGAGAAATTCTGTTGATTTTTATACGCAATCTTGTATCCCATAACCTTGCTGAGATCTTGTGTGGGTCTCGTTACCTCTGTTGAATCTGGTGGATTTTCTATGTATATGATTACATTAATTGCAAATAATGACAGCTGGAGTTTTTTTGGGGTTTTTTGTTTTGTTTGTTTGTTTGTTTGTTTTGCATTTCTTAACACTGGTTACTTCTTTGTCTTTGCATGTGTCCTAAGATAATGGACATCCTTGTCTTGTTTCCGATTTAAAGTGAATATACTCAGAGTTTATCCATTATGTTTGCTGTTTTTGTTAAATAACCTTTATCAAGTTAGGGGAGTTCCCTCCTATTCCTACTCTGCTGAGTAGGAATTTTCTTAGTGATAAATAGGTATTGACTTTAATCAAATACTTAATGTCTTAAATGTACCAGAGGATTAGGCCACAACATGACCCTTCACAGAGAGTATCTTAGATGATTAGTGTCATAGCACAGCCAGGGATTCAAAAACCTAGTCTTCGTTCCCAGTAAGTTCACTAGCCAACTCTTGACCTTTCTGTATCTTGGTGGTCTAATTTGTAGAATAAGAGGTTTGGGTTAAATACTATAAGATCTTCCTTATTTTATCACAAATAGAGATTTTTTCAAGGTCTTATGTAAATTTTGAGTCCCTTTTGTCCTTAGAAATGATTCTCTACTTCAAAATGTAGTTATTTTTAATGCTTTTCATAATTAAATGTTACTTTTGTTCTCAACTGGTTTTAAAATGATCTAGTCTTAATATATTCTATTAGAGGCCCAGTACACGAATTTGTGCACCAGTGGGGTCCCTCGGCCTGGCCTGCAGGATCAGGCTGAAACCGGCTCTCTGATATCCCCTGAGGGGTCCTGGATTGCAAGAGGGTGCAGGCCAGGTTGAGGGACCCCATCAGTGCACAATCAGGGCTGGAGAGGGACATGTGAGGTTGGTCAGCCAGGAAGGGACTGTGGGAGGGCTCCAGGGTGTGTCCGTCCCATTTCACTCAGTCCCAATTAGGCAGACCCCAGCAGCAAGCTAACCAAGCAGTCAGAGTATCTGCCCCCTGGTGGTCAGTGCACATCATAGCGATTGGTTGACCAGTCAACTGTCTACCCCCTAGTGGTTAGTGCACGTCATAGCAACCTGTTGACCGGTCAACTATCTGCCCCTTGGTGGTCAGTGCACATCTTAGCAAGCAGTTGAGAGGCCTTAGCATATCATTAGCATATTACACTTTGATTGGTTGAACGGACGAACAGACACTTAGCATATTAGGCTTTTATTATATAGGATGAATGATTCAATAATGTGAACATAATAACATACTGAATATTATACTCTACCCAACTTTATTCAGCATTCAATTTTAAAGTACTAATCAGCAACACATACCATGTCTCTGGTTCCCTATTGCCTTTATCTCCAGTCCATGGTCATTCTTCTACTCTAGACTCACCAAACTGATATCTCTTGTCCAATGTAGCTTGATGACAGCATTGCCAAAGCCAAGCCCTTCAGTTATCTCCCTCCAGACCTGCTCTGCCTTCTGCATTTTGTCCACATAGCTGCCCAATCCAGAAACCTCAATTCTTCCAGTCTCTCTCACCTTCCACATCGAACACCAAGCTCTCCAGAAGCTTCCGTCTAAGTAAAATCATCCATTACCCTGCACTCCCTGGCCAAGGCCATCATCTTCTTCTACCTCAGTCATTGAGTCATTGCAGTACCCTTCTAACTAGTTTCTGTGCACGCGCGTGCGCACACACACACACACACACACACACAATCCCCATTTTATTCTCCACAATGTTCTTTCTAAAAGAAAACCCCAAACTCTTCAGTGGTTCCCCATTGCCTTCAGGATCAAGTCCCGACTACTTGACATGCCTTGTAATTGGGCTGACTGTATAACCTAGCATCTTAACTGGGACACTCTTGAGAATGAAAGGGGCACTATTAATATTAGTGCAGGAACAACAGGTGTAAACTCTCCCAGGCAAGTCAGGATGCTGCTCACCTGGCCTAGGAGGCCCTTTGTACCTGACCTCTGCCTGCCTCTCCACTGCACGTTGAAGCTTCACTTCCATAAAACCCTGTCATCTCCAGACCTGCCAGTCTTCTCTCTCACCACCTGTCTCCACTCTGAATGCTGTGTGGCCCCATCCACCTCCTGTGTCTGGCTCCCTAAGGACCAAGTCCCTCTTTGTGCCTCCTTTACTATGTGATGTCATCACCTGCTTATCTGTGTAGTTGAGCTTACAGAGCCGCAACTCTTACAACCTTGAACAAGGCATGATCAACACCAGACTGTGTTACTCCCCTTGCAGTCTCCTCTGCCTCCCCCCTCAATCATTTCAAGTGACATCTCCACCCAGCCAGTCTTCCATGGTGGCTTGTACATGAACTAAATGGTCATTTAACTGAGTTGAAGATGGTAGACAGTTGGCCATTGCAGAAAATATGTTTTGTAAATTCATAAATATGGTTCACTGTAAGTAGCAAATTAATTTTTAGCTTATCTTGTATGCCTTATCATAGATGTTTTCACACTCATTCATTCATTCAGCATTTATTTTGTATGTCTATGAGTTAGACACGACATCTAGGCACTAGGGATATTGCTGTGCACAAAACAAAACTCCTGTCCTGGAGAAGATGAACAATAAGCAAACAGTAAATAATAGATGTTAAGTAGCATTGCTGCCCTGGAAAAAAGTGAAGCAGAGTGAGGGATATGACGGGGTGCTGACTTATGTAGGGTGGCGTGGACACCCTGTTGAGGTGCCGTCAGAGCAGACCAGAGCCATAAGAGGAACTGGAGGAAGAAGCTACCAGGCCCTGGGAGCAGCAGGTACAAACGTCCTGAGATAGGAAAGTATTGCCAGGTGTGAGAAAGTGGAAAGGTTGTGTGGGGCCTGCCTGGCATGGTCAGGATTTGGGTTTTATCCTGAGTACAGAGGAGTAGCCTGGTGTGACCTGAGTATGAAAATGTTAAGTAGCATTGCTGCCCTGGAAAAAAGTGAAGCAGAGTGAGGGTGTGTTCTCCACTCTCGGGCCACTGAGTGGAGAACACACAATGGGGACCTGGGCAGAAGTGGGGAGCTGGTTGGAGGCTGTAAAGACTCCGGCCAAAAGAGATGGAAAAGACTTCAACTAGGATGATAGTGTTGGAAAGTGTGACAGGTTTCAGGAATTAGGATTTGTTTTCAAGATAGACTAATAAGATTTGCTGACAGAGTCAGTGTATGCTCTGAGAAAGAGAAAATTCAAGAATAGCTCTAGGGTGTTGTCTGAGTTTGGCTCATGGGAATGAATGAAATAGCTGTTGACATTGACACAGAACTCCTGTTGGTTGGGCATTATTGGCTGAGGGTGATGATTCCCTAGTTTAGTTCCCCGCGGTATTTGTGCAGAAGGACAGACAGCATGGAGGCCTGGAGCTGGGTGCATGAGCAAATGGAGAGCAGATCATGTGCCAGAATCCTTCCCCTCAGATCCTTACCCAGGAGCCTCCAAAAATCCTACATTGCCATGATCTAAGCAGTTTAACTTGGCTCATAACTTTCCAAACATACTTTTGTTTACTTTTGACCTCCAAGATATTTCAATGATAGTAAAAACATAAACAGGATGTTAATTCATTTATTTGTTTCATCCTTCTTCTCTGAAGGTTATGAAAAATCATTTTCTAGTCCTTGATGCCACTTTTATTTGAAGATAAACAGTGCTGGAGAGAAGAGTAACAGCAGCATTACAGCATATGCCACTTTTGGTTTTATGGCACCTAATGATATTAAAGAGCATATGGTTTGACGTGGGGAACAGTAGAAATTGCTTAATAGTCATTCTACTGTGTGCTTTAGAGCTCTGCCCTTGGACCTGAGCACCCAGGATAAATGAGATCTTTTGTCTGAAAGGAGATTTTTTTAATTGGATGACTATACATTCTTCAAAGGGGCATAAATTATCACCCAGGATATTTGGGTTATTTGTTTTTTCTTAAGCCCTTTTATATAAGACATGTTTCTCTTGTACCAAAAATTAGAAGAAAATAGGTCACTCATAAACCATTACCTGCTGAACTAAACTTATTCAGCCAGTGAGTGATTGCAGATCTTGTGAGCACAGCTGTCTTTACCCCACTTTAAGCAGCTCCATCTGTCCATGTATAGAGAGAAAGATGAATTTACAAGTGGGCTTGTTTCCTGTTTCAAAAAATAAGAAGTTTTCCTTTAAGGAAATTCTTGTTGGCATTTATATGTCCAGGGGATATTAATTCCTGCACTTAACAAGTATCTATTGTGTGCCTGCTCTGTGCCAGGCACTGCCCTGGCCCCGGAGGAAATAGCAGCAAACAAGAGACTTCTTTCCTGCTTACATTCCTACAGGGGAGAAAAGGCAGAAATCAACTGCGTTTCACTACAGCAGCACCCCCCTGGGGACTTCCTAACGAGACATTGGACTCACAGGACTTCTGTAGGGGCCATACCAGGGTTGTACAGTGGTCCACCCAGCAGCCCGGGACTTGCCTCCACCCCCAGGCCCCACAGTGACTGCTCAGGTTTAAGGGCATGGACTCATATTGGTGGATAGCAGGGTCTCCTTGGCGTGGAAGCCCCAGGCCCCACAAGAGCCAATGTCCCTTATAACAGCCCAATGGGCACAGCTTCCAGGGTCCCCACAAGGATGTGCTAGGTGCAAGGATCACTGCTCGAAAGCCCAAACGGATGGCAACCCCACCAGGTGTTCAGAGGTTTTCCCAGTCCGGTTGCATTTCTAAATCAGAGGTTATGTTTTTCAT
Organism: Eptesicus fuscus; assembly: GCF_027574615.1. Taxonomy (NCBI): domain Eukaryota; kingdom Metazoa; phylum Chordata; class Mammalia; order Chiroptera; family Vespertilionidae; genus Eptesicus; species Eptesicus fuscus. Next base: position 28,300,419 of record NC_072484.1, on the reverse strand, counting down.
AAGCAATGTTGCTGACACTCCACCTTTATCACATTTCCCGGAAACAGCCGAAATGATCTTAAGGTCAGAATCGTCCCTGGAAGGAGAAAGTGTTGTGTTAACCCTTTACTTGACAGTTACTTTTGTCAGAGGTGCTCTGAAGGAGTACAGAGAGTGAAGAGCATGTGCCGGAGGTGCTGATGTCACCGCTGGGCAGTCATTTGTTAGGCAGCAAATGTTAGTGCTTTTAACAGACCTAATACTCTGACACCCTCTTCATTTTGCAGATAAGTCATCATGGTGAAAAGCCTCGTAGGCGGCTGGATCCTGGTTCTCTTTGTGGCCACATGGAGTGACGTGGGCCTCTGCAAGAAGCGACCGAAGCCTGGAGGCAACACCGGGGGTAGCCGATACCCGGGGCAGGGAAGTCCCGGAGGCAACCGATACCCACCCCAGGGCGGTGGCGGCTGGGGTCAGCCCCAGGGCGGTGGAGGCTGGGGTCAGCCCCATGGAGGTGGGTGGGGTCAGCCTCATGGTGGTGGAGGAGGCTGGGGACAGCCACATGGTGGTGGAGGAGGCTGGGGACAGCCACATGGTGGTGGCAGCCACAATCAGTGGAACAAGCCAAATAAGCCAAAAACCAACATGAAGCATATGGCAGGAGCTGCCGCGGCCGGGGCAGTGGTGGGGGGCCTGGGTGGCTACATGCTGGGAAGTGCCATGAGCAGGCCGGCCATGCATTTTGGCAATGAGTATGAGGACCGTTACTATCGTGAAAACATGAACCGTTTCCCTGAACGTGTGTACTACAAGCCTGTGGATCAGTACAACAACCAGAACAACTTTGTGCGTGACTGCGTCAACATCACGGTCAAGCAGCACACGGTCACCACCACCACCAAGGGGGACAACTTCACCGAGACAGACGTCAAGATTATGGAGCGTGTGGTGGAGGAGATGTGCACCACCCAGTACCAGAAGGAGTACCAGGCTGCTTACCAAAGAGGGGCGAGCGTGATCCTCTTCTCCTCCCCTCCTGTGATCCTCCTCATCTCTTTCCTCATTTTCCTAATAGTGGGGTGAGGGCAGCTTTTTGTTTCGGGGGGAGGGGTATCTACCTGCAGCCCTTTAGTGGTGGTGTCATGTTCTTGCTTCTACCTTTGTCACCCGTAGTCTAATACCCTTGGCATTGATGGCACAGGGAAATGTAGAGCAGGCCTGGCACGCTATGTATTCAAGCCCCTTTTGATTGAGTCCTTCATGGGCTAGTGCAAGTGCCAGGCTGGTGAAAGTATGACAGCAAATAATCATTCCATGATCTAGGCTTATTTTTTGCCTAGTGCAACACTGAGGCTAACATATTCTAAAAACAGTCCTCAAATACTTTTGCCTAGATTCCTCCGGCTCCTTGCCCCACTATAGCTCAGCACACTAATGCCCTGTCTTAGTTACCAGTGTTTTCTGTAGCAGTTTGGACACATTTTCTCATTCTTTTTAAGCAAACCTGACTGCATTTGCCTGTTTAAATAGTATTTCTGCCAAATTTGGAAGGATACTCATTGAAAAAACAGGACGAGAAATACTTAGCTCTTGGGCCCAGGCTCAGCCCTGTGTCTGCAGAGAACTGTGACATTCTTTTGCATTTCACAATATAGGCTACACAGCAGCTATTGCATCAAGAGTAAATATTCATGCAACATTAGATCTCTGGACAGAGGACATTTCCTAGGAAATGACCATAACTAACATGATACGAAAGGCTTCTGGGACTAAAAAATACAACATTTGGGAGTGGTGCCTTTGGAGGGTACCTACATGTGGCATTCCTTTCCATTAGCAACATCAACTAGAAAATTAGGGCAATTAAGAATTAGATTACCTTCTGGACACTAAGTAAGAACAAATCTCCTTTGTTCATTTACCTGAAAATAGGAATGATTTTGACATTGGGTGAAGCCAGGAGATATTAATATAGAGGAAACTATAGCTGTAAAAACACCATTATCACAGAAGATGATGTAATGAAGAAAATGATTAGTGTACAAAGAAATGCTTGCATTTCTTCATTGCTGTCTCATAGTTGTCAAAAACCAGAATTAGGTTGAATCCTTCATCTCTATAATTGGCTTTTGAGTTGAAAAAATAAGAAATCAATCCACAAAGAAAGAAATCTTAGGTTGGAGATGACAGAAATATCTATTCTGAGTGGAGAAAGAAATTCTGTTCCTGTTATTTAAGTAAGGTAAAATTATTCCCTGGATCATTCAATATTGTTGCCTAGCAGATCTATATTACTATTCTGCAATGTTATTGGCTTACTATGCGGGTATTCTATGTAATATATATATATGTGCATATATATTGCATATGAGAAATTTTGGTTAGAGCAGTTAACATCTGAAGTATCTAATGCATTACCTGTTTTGTAAGGTACTAAATATGTGGGAAACCCTTTTGCGTGGTCCTTAGGCTTACCATGTGCACTGAATAATTTTGTATAAGGATCCAAAGTGGTCTTTGAAATATGCATGTACTTTATATTTTCTATATTTGTAACTTTGCATGTACTTGATTTGTTGTATAAAAATTTATAAATGTTTAATATCTGGCTATAATTAAACAGGAGCTGAAATGAGCCTCTTCTGTGGTGTTCACAGTTATAGTCACTAGAGTGTGGCCCACCTGCTGCTGGAGGCCACCAGGGTGCTTGGGGCTGGGGCCCTTTCTCCCTAACTCTCCTGGCAGATCTGCCCCTTTCTGCCCTCCTCCCCCTCTCTAAAAACTAACAATAAGCAAACACAGTCATTATCTTAAATTTTGTATTGGGCCAAGATACCAATTTCAGTAACTCCAACCCTTAACACCCTTATATGACCCCATGACTTCAGGAAAACTTACAGGACCCCATTTTCATTGCCTTCCTTGCTGATTATACCATCTCTAGTAGTGCATTAGGGCTGCCATAACCAAGTTCCACGGAGTGGGTGGCTTAAACAACAGGTTTGTTTTCTCACCATTCTGGAGGCTGGAAGTCTGAGCTCAGGGTGTCAGCGGGATTGGTGTCTTCTAAGGCCTCTCTCCTGGGCTTGTGGCTGGCCGTTTTCTCCCTGTGTCTTCACATGATCTTCCCTCTGTGTCTCTATGTCCTAATCTTACCTAATAATAGACAAACATGTAAATTGACTGTACCTCCACAACACCCACAGCCAATCAGTGAGTATGCAAATTAACCCAACAAACATGGCGGGTTAATTTGCATATGCAGGCACGGAGCGGCCGGGAGGGGCGGGCCACCCGCTATGAGGGGCTTGGGGGGCAGCGGAGGGAGCTACAGGAGCGGTGCTCTGGTCAGAAGCAAGGACTTGCCGGCTCCCAGGCTGCTGGGAGTGAAGCCAGGGGAAGGAAGGCCTATTCTTACACAAACATATGTCACGGGCCTCTAGTCTTTTTATAAGAACATCACCCATCATAGTGTGTTAAGGCCCACCCTAATAGCCTTATTTTAACTTTAACTCATTAAAGGTCCTATCTCCAAATAGTCATTTTGAGATATTGGGAACTGGACTTCAACATAGGAATTGTATAGGAACACAATTCAGCCCATAATACCATCTGTCCAGCAATGGTGTGGCAGTGTCACTTTCAACCAAGTTCAAAGGTATTACCAGAACTGTGAATGCCTTGTGGGGGCCCCATATTCACACACTCTGACAGGATTCTCCTAATAAAAATGCCATCTGGATTACTGTGTCCTCAACAGACTGGACTACTGCCCATCATCACTCCAATTAGGGTGCCTACTCAATGCCCATTGTAGAACAAACAGAAATGATTCATTCTGGGTCCAGCACCTGAAATCTAGCCATCACCCCCATGCCTGGCACAAAATGAAGAGTTTCATGAGCAAATTTGTTTATTTTGGCTCCTACTAAGGAAGATCTAAAACCCTAAGCCAGATAATGTGCCTCCTACACACAATACTCTGCAAACACACCTGGCATTTGAGTTACACTGATTGAGTTAATTAACATAAAATTGAGTGTTAGCTGTAATTCCATGGGTGCTATAGAAAGCTGGCAAGATCCTATCATGCTGCCAAATTCCGAATGCTAGGCATGCCTAACACCCTGCTCAGTAGCTGCCCACACATGGAATGTGTCCACTCAGGTTTCTCTATGGCCCTGGTTCACCTTCCCAAGGTGCCAACTCTAATGTATAGGGAGAGCCTCACAGATTCCAGGCTCTCCCAGCTGTGTGCCAGGTGGCCTTGCCCATGGTGGAGACTCACAGACCAGAGAACCCAATAAGGAAGGAGATTTCTTTTTCTAGCCAATGCCGGTTTCCCCCGTTCTCTTGCATGTCTCTGAATCTCCTTTTATTCCACCCTCTGAAGAAGGAAGAAAACAATGAATAAATAGTTACACACTCAGCCAAGCCCAGATCCCCACCACACCCCCATAAAGTCTGTCAGAGATCATTCTTAGCTTTGAGGATTTTAGGAGCAAGATTTTTCTCTCCCACCCATAGAAGAGGCCCACTGTGACTCTGCTTACACATCTAATACCCACCAGCTTTGGCTGCTACCTTCCCCAGAGCATGCTAGGAAATGAACTCAATGAATAAATCAGGACAGGCTGTTTGGCTGTGTTCATCCAAGTTATAGAAAATGCCCACGGAAAACCACCATCTTGCCTTTGGCATAATCACATGAAGAATAACTGAACAACAGAAGCAATGTCTTATTCAGTATCTCCTAGTGTGTGATAAAACCACAACATCAAATGGAAGAGCATATGTGTCCTTCAGGGTGAAGAGTGTAGACTACACAATAGTATCCAACCATAATGAGGCTGGATGACATTCTGATCCATGCTACAACACGGGTGGACTTTACAAATGTGATGCTGAATGAAATAAACCAGACACAACGAGGTAAATATTGTATGATTCGCTTTAAATGAAATATCCAGATTAGGTAAATCCAGACAGAAAGTAGACTCCTGGTTGCCAGAAGTTGGAGAGAGGTGTGGGAACAACAATCGGCTGCTAATGGGTATGGGGTTTCTTTCTGGTGTGGTAAAGATATTTTGTAATCAATGAACAACTTTATGAATATGCTAATGTCACTGAATTGTAAACTTAGAAATGGTGAATCTCATGGCATGTGAATTATATCTCAGTGAAGCTTTTTTTTTTTTTTAAGTGTAGAACTACCTACCTAATAATAGAAATGATGAGAGAGTAGGGGGAGGTTTAGGTATTGTTTGAGATTTAATTTGTTATAAGAATGTTTCTGCCCACTTGTTTTTGTCACGGGTGTTCCTGGAAAATGTACATAAGCACTAATAGCCTCAGGTCAACCGTGTTTGTAAACACTTGGCCCAAAGGCTTTCCTGGCCACAAGTCTATGAAAGCTGAAAAATGTAACGTGACACTCTTGGCCTTTAAAAAGGTGACCACAGCAATACTACGTAGCCACAGACTCACTGGGTTTAAAACCTGCTAGCCTGTTCTGTGATATGTTATACTAGACGACCAGCTGGTATCAAGAGCTGATGGAATTTTAACTAGGTGAACAGACCTGTTACCCATATGTGGCAGAAATTCAGCCCCCTTTACTCACATTAAACACCACAGGTTCTTCAACAAAAGCTATGGATCTTGGATGAATGGATGAATGAATGTCCTGGCAAATGGCTTAGTGACAAGTCTAGTGATCACCGTTTCTACTAGGTTACAAATGACTCACCATACAGACTAGTTCAACAACTCTCATCCACCTGGTGGAAACTTGACCCCTTGCCCAAAGAAGGCATTTCTCCTAATTTCTCAGTCTGCCCAGCAGAGGTAGCCCCAGCTGTTCCTTCCCCACCTCACAGCCAAGTTATGCAGACGGGTAAGGACACACCCTTGCCTGCTATGAGCTAAGTCTTTGGCAAGACTGGGGAGTGTGAATACCAGGCCTTGAAAAATGGAGACCTTCATTTGAGCCTTAGGATCCGAACTGCCCATATTACGTCTCTGTCTTACTCACCTTGACCTGCTTGCCCTGTTCAGAGACCTTGCTGGATCCTTTGAGAACTGGATGCCCCATCTGAATCACACATGTGATGTTTTGGCTTTCCCTCCATTGGTTCTCCTTCCATCTGGTTTTCCCTCAGGTGTGTATACCTGATCCTCCCTCCCCGTGTGTCATCTCACACCCGTGTGTCACTTCCACTGGGGGTCAGGAGCTCAGAGAAGCTGGGATAGGGAGCGGATCTGAGTAGCTGTGCTGCCAATACAGATAGGTTTAGCACTAGATACCCAGTGATTGTGGCAAGGAAGAATCAGTGATGATGGGCGCTGGTGGGTGAAGGAAGAGCCAGGGACCCAAAGGCTCTTCAGTTGCCTTCTGGGGCTTCTTCATCCAGTAAGCCGGTCCCTCACAGGGTGGGGTTGTCTCGCAACTGCATGATGAGCATAGAGTCCTTATAGGAATCCTCGTTTAGTGTGTCCAGCTCAGCTATGGCATCCTGGAAGGCCTGTTTGGCTAAGGGGCAGGCCCGCCCCGGTGCATGCTGGATCTTGTAACATGAAGAAGATGAGGACCAGGCCAGTGCCATTGGGTGCATCGGCTGTCCGTGCTCTTTGCTGATTTCAACAACTTCCTTGTAGGCCGCCTCAGAAGCTTCGACTACATGTTTTTCTTCTCCCCAGAAGCTACCTCTGCCAAGTAGCGGCGGTAATGGCCTCTCATTTTCAGGTAAAATACCTGGAAATCATTGCAGTTCTTGAGGAGGCGCTTGTCCTCATTGCACACTGTTCCCCGCTCCTTCTCAGTCCTCTCCCAGGAAGCGATACCTTTCTCCACCTTCTTTCCATTTCCATCGGCCATGGTTTTCAGCTCAATGCTGCTGATGACCCTCCAGGAAGATCGCCTGGCGCCAACCACATTGTTGTAGGCCACGGAGAGAAGGTTTCCACCTTCCTGGAGAGAGGTTCATGGAGCTCAGTCACTGCCTTCATGGAGGAGGCCGTGTGGTAGCGCTCCGCCTGCTTGGCCAGCCGCGCCCGCTGCAGCTGCTGCTCCAGGTCCCCTTGTCGCCCGCTCGTGGCTGGGCCTCGCCTCGCGCCCCACCCCGCTTGCCGGTCCGCTCCCGGGTGGCAGGTGGTGGGTGGTGGAGGAGGCCGCCGCGCATGCGTACTGGCTCCCCCCGCCACCCGAGACTCAGGCTGCAGGCGGGCCACTGCCCCCTCCTCTCGCTGGCTCGCCCCGCAGACATCGCCAAGGGCTCAGAATAATGTTTTTAAGTACATAAAGTAAATAGCGGTTACACGGGAAAATAAATGCTAAAATACAGTTATCAAAACAGCTTTACACCAATTAAATATTTTTAAACGCACTAAGTAAGATCTGGTGGACCTACTACCATATTTGCATACTAACTAGTGTAAGGGATTTCACCTGGGATAGGGATGTCCAACTTGTCCTGGTTTGCCCGCTACGTTCCCATCTTAGCACTGAAAATCCCGTGTTCTGGAAGCCCCCTCATTCCTTGGCAAACTGGGACTGCTGGCCACTTGCCCATAACGTGACAAAAACATCTGTGATCCTAGTGGGTGATGCTCACAGGCACAGCTAATGCTGCGGACACTCTTCATGGAGCAAAGGCTATATTTCAGGTGGAGGTTGGTGGAAATAAAGATGTGATTTTTTTTCCTATCCAAGTTCATGTACCTCCCAAATTGTATCCATGGACAGCCCCCTTCCAGGTTAAGAATCCCTGCAATTAGGGGGACAAAGTTAGGCCTAATCTCCCCTAATCTTTATCGTTTGTTCTTAGCTTTATTATAACTTAGCAAATCATTGTCATTGTTTATTTAAAAATTAAAACAAGTCTTGCCCTGGCTGGGTGACTCAGTTGGTTGGAGCATCATCCCATACACCAAAAAGATTTCAGGTTTGATTCCAGGATTCCAGTCAGAGCCCATACCAGAGGCAACCCATCGATGCTTCTCTCTCACATCAATGTGCTCTCTCTCTCTCTCTCTCTCTCTCAATCAATCAAGTAATCAATAAACATAACCTTGGTGATAATTTTTTTTTAATTAAAAGAAGTTTTGACACTTGGAGAAACCAAGATGGCGGCATAGGTAATCACCTATACTTGCTGCCTCTCACAACCACATCAGAAACACAACTAAACGGCAGGACAACTACCACCCAGAACTGCAAGAAAGCTGGCTGAGAGGAACTCCCACAACTAGAGAGGTGAAGAAAACTCATTGAGACCGGTAAGAGGTGCAGAGGCACGGAAAGTGCTGGCACCTGGATGTGCTGCTCTTTAAACCGGGAGGGAGGTACAAGCTCCCGCTTGCTCTGAACTCCAGTTCCAGGCAAGACACTGGGGGACCCAGGCACATACGGGGAGAAACTGGACTGTCTGGCATCGGTACAGGAACGCAAGGGCGGCTTACTCTTAGAGGTGTTTGCAGCGATCATTGTTCCTGCACGAGGGTGGGGACATGGAGAACCGGGGACTTCTCCAGTTCAGGGCAGCCAAGGCTGTTTGCTCTGCCCTGGTGATTCCCAGAGACCCCACCCCACCCAATTTACAACCCAACCCAAGCTGTGAGCAGCAGATTTTGCATATGAATGGCCTGTCCTTTTGCCTAAAGTAAACTGCAGCTGGGTCAGAGAGCTTGAGCGATTCCAAAAGAAGGCCCACGGCCTGGCAGGAGCAGCAGCGGCCTTGCTTCATAGCTGAACCTCATCTGGGCACTTCCAAACCCCATACAAAGAGGAGGAATCTGGAGATGTCTCTGTAGCTCCTGCTGGGTGGTCCCAGACGGTGGCTGACCTTGCACCTCCTTGGAGATCCAAAAGCCAGTGTACCCAGTGCTCAGAGTGAGACCATACCGGATTACAAATCTTCACATTCATAAGAGACACACTCAAGGGGCAGACTCAGTGAGCACCAAAGCCCCACTGAAGCAAGTCCTGCCCCATAAGGGTGTCTCCTGTGCAACAGATCTTCCAGTGTAGACACAGCTGGTCACCACAGCCAATTGGCCTGGAGGTCAATTCCTCCCAGTGATACCAACCGCAATCAAGGGTTAACTACAACAAGACAGTGCAAACAGCCCACAAAGGGGTGCATCAAGAGCATCCACCTCAGGTGTCTGGGGAGGCTGAGCCACTGGGCCCTAGAGGACACCAACCACACAACTCAAGGAGACTTAGCAGCTACTCAGTACATACAAACAAACTCAGGGAAGCAGCCAAAATGTGGAGACAAAGAAACAAGTCACAAATGAAAGAAATGGATGAAAGCAAAATACTGGATATAAAGTTCAAAACCACGGTTATAAGGTTACTCAAGAATCTTCTAGAAACCTCTGAGAAATTTAGTGAGACCCTCAAAGATATGAAAAAGGACCAATCAGAAATTAAGCATACACTGACTGAAATAAAGAATAATATACAGAGATCCAACAGCAGACTAGAGGATCTCAAGAATCAAGTCAAAGATTTGAAATACGAGGAAGCAAAAAACACCCAACTGGAAAAGCAAAAAGAAAAAAGAATCCAAAAATATGAAGATAGTATAAGGAGCCTCTGGGACAACTTCAAGCGTACCAACATCCGAATTATGGGGGTGCCAGAAAAAGAGAGAGAGCAAGATATTGAAAACCTATTTGAAGAAATAATGACAGAAAACTTTCCCTACCTGGTAAAAGAAATAGACTTACAAGTCCAGGAAGTGCATAGACCCCCAAACAAGAGGAATCTAAAGTGGACCACACCAAGACACATCATAATTAAAATGCCAAGGGCAAAAGACAAAGAGAGAATCTTGAAAGCAGCAAGAAAAAAACAGTTAGTTACCTACAAGGGAATACCCATACGACTGTCAGCTGATTTCTCAACAGAAACTATGCAGGCCAGAAGGGAGTGGCAAGAAATATACAAAGTGATGAATAGCAAGAACCTACAACCAAGATTACTCTACCCAGCAAAACTATCATTCAGAATTGAAGGTCAGATAAAGAGCTTCACAGACAAGAAAAAACTAAAGTAGTTCATCACCACCAAACCAGTATTATATGAAATGCTGAAGGGTACTCTCTAAGAAGAGGAAGAAAAAGGTAAAGATAAAAATTATGAACAACAAAGTGACAACAAATATGTGTCTATCAACAAGTAAATCTAAAAATCAAGTAAATAAAAAATCTGAAGAACAGAATAAACTGGTGAATATAATAGAATCAGGGGCATAGAAAGGGAGTGGACTGACAATTCTTGGGAGAAAGGGGGTTTGGGAGTGCAGGAAGAGATTGGACAAAAAGCTTACACCTATGGATGAGGACAATGAGGGGGGTAAGGGCATGGGGTGGGGTGGGAACTGGGTGGAGGGGAGCTATGGGGGGGGAAAAAAGAGGAACAACTGTAATAATCTGAACAATAAAGATTATTAAAAAAAAAAGAAAAGAAAAGAAAATCGTGAAAGAAAAAAAAGAAATCTTCAACACAAAGGGGCCAGCACACAGTAGGTGCATGGGGAGCACTGGCATCCTCTCACTCAGCTGAATCTAAGTTGGTTGAACAACTATGGGGAACTGTTTAGCAGTTTCTACTACAGCTAAACAGTCACCTATCCACTGACACAGCAATTCCACTCCTGAGGATTTGCCCAACAGAAATGAGAGCTTACATTCACCAAGAGTTGTATGTAAGAATTTACATAGCAACTACATTCATAACAGCCTCAAATGGGAAACAACCCAAAGGTTCATCAAGTGATGAGTCGATACATAAATGTGGTCTCTTTGTACAGGAATGAGAACTGAAAAAATAACATCTCCAGGCAACAATATTGATGAATCTCACAAACATAATGGTGAACAAAAGAAGCCAGCCACAAAAGAGCGCATATTGCATAATTCTGTTTGTATAAAATACAAAAGCAGGTGAAACTGGACTGGCATTAGAAGTCAGAACAGTAGGTATTCTTCAGGTGGGTGGGAATCAGGCATGAGGGTTTGAATATTCTGCTGGTTACATAAGGTTGTTCAGTTTGTGAAAATGTATTGAATTGTGCATGTAAAAGTGTACTTTTTTGTGCATGTTAGTTATCTATATATATATAAAAGCCTAAGTGACCATTATGATTGAATGACCAGAACAACCAGACAACCGGCTGGTAGCTATGACTTGCACTGACCCAGAACTTGTTTCTGGGGCCCTAACAGCTCCAAATCTGGTTCACCCACATCCCAGACTCAGACAGGAGGGAGGAGGGAGCCCAATTCCTTGCAGAATTGGTCGTTGGTTAGCTTGCTGCTGGGGCCAACCTCCTACAGTTCCTCCCCACAACAGGCCAGACCCCTCAGTTGGCTCCAATCGTTGGCCAGGCCGAGAGACCCCACCCATGCACGAATTCGTGCACCAGGCCTCTAGTATTTCAATAAAAGCATTTATGTAAAATGTTGGGTCCCCCTTTCCCATCAGCTGCCAGATCTCATTCCTGCAGCCATCAATATCAAGAAGTGACCTCACCCAGCAATTTCTACTTAGGTTGGCTCTGGGACTTGTTCACCACTTTCCACACTGACTGTGACCTGTCTTGATGATTCTCGGCACTGGGTGAGGTGATGGGCAAACAGGTGCAAATGAAACACAGTCCTTCAGCTTCTGTGAGCTCAGTTGGGTGTGTGAACAGTATGTGTCAAATGCTGTGGGACCCAAAGAGAAGTGTGGGCATGCTGTAGAGGACGGTGGCATTTAAGATTTGCACAAAGCAATAATCAAACTTCTCAGACTATGAAAGCTGAACGTGGCCATATTCTATGACCCAGCAAGGCTACCTCTCAGAGAGCACATCCAACAGAAAGGCAGTCATACGTCCACCGAAGGGCACGTGCAAGAATGTTCACAGCAGCACTGTTTGTTCCAGAAACCACCCTAAGGCCCACCAACAGGGGGATGGAGATGTTAGTAGTCTCACAACGAATGAACAATCTACAACTACACACAATGTGGGGGTATCTCACAGATGTCATTTGAGCAAGACAGACGCAAAAGATTACTTTCTAAATAACTCCACTTATATGAAGTACAAAAACAGGCGAAACTAACCTATGGTGGGAGGAGTCAGGACAGTATAGGGGAGGGGACAATGATCCAACAGGGACATACGGAGCTTTGGGGGATACTGTCATGTTCGGTTTCTTAATCTGGGTGTAGGTTACATGGGTGTGTTCAGTTTGTAAAAATACATAATGCTGTACAGTTAGGATATGTGTAGCTTTCTGTGAGAGAAAAAAACATTAAGTATGGCTCCTTGGACAGCTACACAGCTTTCTAATAAGTATTATTTTCCAAAACCCATTTCAATTATTTCTCTATCGTTAGACCAGGAGCTCCATTAGTTGCCTTATCTGTCTCTATGCTCTGCCTTCTTTGGCACAACATGGTCCCAAGCACATAACAGACTCTTGATAAATCTTAAAAAAAAACAAGATATGGTGGGTGATCTTCCCACACACTAACCCTTCTGGGTACAGTTTGACATTGTGTATTAACAATCACTATATTTATTTTATTTATAAATGTTCTCCAAAGGTCTGAGCTCTAATCAAACCAGGAATGGTATAATAATGACCCTCTCGTGCATTCTAGAACTTAGCCTCTCCCTGTTGCTTTTTTTGTTAATCCACATAATTTCCTATTGTTTCTCCATTTGTGCAAAATATATTATAGTCCTTTGCATCATAGAGCACCCAGCCCTGTGGAATCAATCCCATTCTTCCTGTTTTCATAAACATGATCAAGATTAAATTATATTCAAGATTTAATTTATATTAAATTATATTAGCCCTAACTGGTTTGCTCAGTGGTTAGACGGTCAACCCACAGACTGAACGGCCATGGGTTCGATTCCAATCAAGGCCACGTACCTCACTTGCAGGCTCAATCCCTGGCCCCAGTCAGGATGCATGTGGGAGGCAACCAATCAATGTCTCTCTCTCACATCAATGTTTCTCTCTCTGTCTCTTCCCCTTACTTCCACTCTCTCTAAATCTCAATGGTAAATATATCCTCGGGAGAGTATTAACCAAGATAAATAAATTATATGTTCCTAATATAATTGTTGGTGCCAGAAGACACAATTCAGTGGGCCCTGGCCGCTCAGCTCATTTAAAGAGACTGATGTTCTCACACTAATCCCTTGGCTGTTTGTTCTTCTTTGCAGGGCGGATTGGAGCAGTTCTGTACTCTCTGCATCTGCTTAATAGTTTTCTTGCCTCGTTTGCAGCTTCCAGAGCTCCTCCCTTCTTCTGAACATTTTCTGTCTTCCTCACTCCTCTGTGCCTCCGAAAACAGCTCTTTGTTCCCCCACAAGAAGAATCTGCAGCCTCATCAGCTCTAAACCAACCTCCCACTGTGCTCTGGGCAAAGTCCTGCTCAGAAAGGGATGGAAAGGAAGGGATGGAGGCAGCCGGGAGGTGATGGTTCCAGATGGGGACAGACAGGGTGAACAGTACACACAGTTTAGAGCAGGGCAGTGGGCCTGCAGGGACAGCCTGCCTGGCTGGGTGGCCTTGGGCCTATCTGGGTCCCATGACCTCACACAGCGTGAAAGCTGGACTAGAGGATTCTGAGTTCTTTCCAGCTCTGAACATCCCAAACCCTAATTATAACCCTAAACATCTACACAATGAACAAAATTGTACTGACACTTGTCTCTGGATAGTGAAATGTTGAGATCTTTTTTCTTTTTCTTCTGCATTTTGCAAATAGATTATTCTAAGTTTGCACTACTGTGTTTGTGTTCACAAGACCAACTATCTGACTCTAGATAAAAATGGTAAATTGGTGTGTTTTCTTGAAGAGGAAAATGAAATAAAACTTAAAAAGAAAAGGCAGAGGAGAAACGAAGGTCCAACTGGAGGCCCCAAATCCAACTGGAGCGCAGAAGCTCTGCAAGGGCAGCATTAGCTAGGGGCTTTCCTACCTCCAGGGTGAAAGTCTTTGTAAACTCTTCTAGCGCCATCTGCTGGTCGATTTAGAATTAATCGCTTAATTTGGTTCACAAAAGGGGTTTGAAGTGAATCTAGAGAACATAGATGGAGTCATGTTCAGGCTGACCATCATCTTTTATTTACAGGCACATCTCACTCCATGCAGACATCCACAATTCACTTTTTATTTCAAGTTGCAATAATGACCATAACAGGGACACCTGAACAAGACCCTTTGTATAAGGGGTGGTAATAGCTATCTATGCACAGTCCCTTATGCAAGGAGTGACTGATTCCCTAGCTCCCCTCCCGGCTACACTGGGCATCATGTAGAGACAGAGACACTATGAAGAAACCCGCTCTCAGCCCCACCATCTTTAAACTGTGCTTGTTTCACCGCCACCTATCTCTCTCTGTTCCCTGGGTTGTCACAGGTCTTCAACTCGTTGACGTTTGGACTAATTCAGTGGCTCAAGCTTTCCCACGTGACCCCAGCAGCCCAAAGTGCAGGCAAGTCCTCTGATTTGGCCTTCCACCCACCATTAGTCCTGTTTTACCCGCTACCCAACGCAAGCCCGGCCCCTCACTCCTGGTGGGTTCTAGCTGAACACTCGCCCTCTTCCTGACCTGCCCCTTCCCACAGAGGGCGCCCTTTTGCTCTGGCTGGTCTAGAGGTGCAGGACAGTATGCATATCCAGCAAGGCCTGTTTAAGCCACCCTCTGTTGTAGATATTGATGGGAAAGCAGTTTCCTTCTAACACTTTTCATTTCCATTCTAAAGGGCACCTCTAAAAATACCAGTCTTAAAAATAGCCTCAACTGGACAGACGCATCCACCCATCTGTCCAGCTGTGACGTTCTCATGTAATGGGAACTATATGTTTGATCTTTGTCCTCAGTTCCTGGCACAAAGCTTCTACAACCTTGTAACTTCCTGAGTGTCAGGGGTGATAGGAAGGAGTAGCTTTTGTTATAATGCTTGGGTTTTGTCCCCGGTTTCCTGGCACAGCGGGGTTCGGAGAACCTCCAGGTTGGTGAACTCATCCACGTTCTGGGAGGGTGGTGCGCCCCAAACTCTTTGGGGCACCTGTATTTGGAATGTTTCCAGCCCTTGCCCTCTACACCTCTTCACCTGGCTGTTAATCTGTATCCTTTATAATAAACTGGCAATAGTAAGTAAATAAATGCAATAAAAGGCAACTCTCAAGTTTTGCTGAACTTCATCAAGATATTCCTGTGATGCGTATTAGTAGAAAGTGATGAGAAGCTCCATCCTTCTCAAGACAAAGGAGCTCCCGGGACTCCCGATTGGTCCTGCAGGGAGGGGAGGCTGCCATATTTGGAGAGAAGCAAAATGCCACTCCCTCTCCAGCTCCTACTTAGCTGGGAAGGCCTGGCTGCCAAGAGGGTGTGCTCCAGGACAGTGTGGCCATCGCTCCAGAGGCACGTTCCCAGGGAGAGTCCAAGGTAGGTGGGGAGGCAGAGTTTGTGCATGATTCCATTTCTGTGGTCAGGGTTGCTCATTTCTAGTCAGACTGCAAACCACGCAATGGTAACTTGACTTCCATCTCCTGGGAGGGATGGGTTGCAAGTCAGGGGACACTTTGTGAGAATGGTTAGTCATCAGGTGCTGCATGTCTATGTTTCGGTGCTATAATAAACTGCTATTGTAGGGTTGGCTGGTTGGGATTTTCTCTTGCTTTTAAGCCCTTGCCTAGAAAGACTAATTTCTTTCTCAAGAGCTGTATGCTTTTATTTAATTTAATGTGCCTGTAATTGATGTTATTATTCTTATTTAAGATTTCTCTTCCCAAGGAGTAAGGGCTATGATATGGGGTGTGGCCCCTATTCTGGAGGTTAATGAGTGTTTGCTTGAAACTCTTTGGAGAAAGCTGCTCTGAACTCACTGTGTGGGGTGCTGAGCCAGGTGCATAGGCTGCTGCTGCGGGCACATTCATGGCCACCCTGGGGGAGAAGCCAGGTGATGTCTGCACTTTAAGAAATGTTAGCAGAGGCCTCTTTGCAGATGCCCTGAAGAGGCTAGAAAAACACTTGGGTTGATTTTCCCTATTTTTCTACATAAGGATCAGTGTCTCACTAGATTTGAATGTTTTAACAGAGGTGTACTAACCACTGTTAGGAATGCTGCAAGGGTATGGTGGAGGCTGTGTTAGGAGCTAAGCAAGGTGACTCTCCAACCTCCTCGAGCTCTGGCACTCACGAACTTACAATAAGCCTTATCAAGGAGACAGCCTAAGCACACTCCGCTGTAGTAACTTCCCGTGCCCCTGCTCCCCACGGACAAAGGTCCAGGTGCTGGAATGCCCCGAATGGTTGACCTTGGGAGGTGGATTTCCACAATAACTATTGTAGTTTCAGGAGCTGGATGCCACAGACTCCCGGATTGTGGGGCTAAAAGGGAGGGGCATTCCATGATGTAATCAGCAGCCCTCCAGATGCCCTAGGGTCACCTCAGCGCTCCCCTGGCCCTGCTCTCCTCTCCTCTCCATCATCCCATTTCCTCTGAAATGCCTCCCAAGCTCTTTGCTCAGCTTAGGGCCCATTGGACTGCTCTTCATGCCCAGTTAGTCAAAAGCACAAAATCTGAGCACCAGCCCCTCGGGCAGCCCAGAAGGGCAGTGGGCATGGTGGGAACAGTGTCAGACAGAGCAGCGTTCAAACCTGTGCGGCCTTGGCAAATTACCTAATTTCTCTAGTTCCCGGTACAACTTTTATATCATGGGGATAATATTATACCTTTCCCATGTGGAAAGTTAGGTAGGCAGTGTCAGAGGCTGACACATAGTAAGTGTGAAAGAAGCTCGCTGGGAGAGGCAGATGGGGTCACACTGTCCCTAGAGATGAAACATGAAAGGATTACTCCTGGACATAGAGAGAGGCAGGGACCCCCGCATATCCCATCTCTCCCTCCCCACACTCATCTCCTCTCTCTCTCTCTCTCTCTCTCTCTCTCTCTCTCTACCTTAAAGGCCTTCGGGATCAGCAGCCAGTGACTTTCTTAGAATAGATGGCAGAAAGTGCCCAAGCCAGTGCCAGCTCAGAGCAATACAGAATAAAGAGGGAAGATAAAAAAACACAGCCCATATAATAGTGTCAGCCATAAAATAACAACAACAACAATAATAATAAAAACACAGCCTATTCATTATGTAAGCTGCCCTGATTGGCAGTGTATAGATTCATTTTATGTGTTAACATTGGTTAACAAAGTTTTTTTTGGTGGGTGTTTTTTTTTTTAAATACAGTCTATGCCCAGAAGCCTCTGATTCCCGCTCTTCCACTGTCTGCCTCCCAGGGACCCCTTGATTTGGAAAACTTGGGAGCACCAGAGAACACCCGTATGTATTCAGTCAGCACTCACTCACTTTCCCATGCTCATTCAAAGGCTGTGTAATTGCCAGTTGCCGCTTCTTATCTTGTCTGGGAAAGCCAGGGTCACCGCCCCGAGTGGATCTAGTTCCCGGCCAAAGCAAAAAACCTTGGGATGGGCCTAACCCTGCGCGGCCCAAGCGTGGGAAAACAATTATGTAAATGAGGCAAGGAGGTCACCCCTTGTTTAGCGTCTCCACGCGGGAGGGGCCAGGGGAGCCGGGGACCGCGCGGGAGAAGTGACTGCCTCATCCTTTGCCTTTGCAGATTCTGACGCGATGGGGAAGCCGCTGGGGGGATGCTGCCTGGCCCTGGCCTGTGTCCTGCTCTTCAGCCAGCTCGCCGCCGTGCAGGCGAGAGGCATAAAGCACCGGATCAAGTGGAACCGCAAGGCCCCGCCCAGCAGCTCGCAGGTCACTGAGGCCCAGAGGGTGGAGATGCAGATGCGCCCGGGGGCCTTCGTCAAGCACGGCCGGAAGCTGGATATCGACTTCGGAACCGAGGCCAACCGGTACTACGAGGCCAACTACTGGCAGTTCCCCGACGAGATCCACTACAACGGCTGCTCCGAGGCCAACGTGACCAAGGAGAAGCTCGTCAGCGGCTGCATCAACGCCACCCAGGCCGCCAACCAGGAGGAGCTGTCGCAGGAGAGACCGGACAACAGGCTTCACCGGCGGATCCTGTGGCGGCTGGTCCGGGAGCTCTGCTCCGTCAAGCACTGCGATTTCTGGTTGGAAAACGGAGCGGGTCTCTGGGTCACCGTGGACCAGCCCGCGATGCTCTGCCTGCTGGTTTCCATTTGGTTCATTGTGAAATAAGCCTGCAGGCAGGCGGGCAGCCGCAGAGATGAGCTAAGCGGGCGAGCAAGCCACAGAGTTACCCCAATCCTCTGCCCCCCGGTCTCCACCCCATGATCTGAAGGTACCAAAGAGCAGTGATTCCTCAGCGCTTCCATAGCTCTCCCCAGCGTCCGCCCGGGTGTCTGCTTGAATTTGAGTGTTGGCGTCTCAGTCCCCTGCAGGCTGTCCGAGGGCGCGCGCTCATCGCTGCATCCTCAGCTCCTGGCGTAGTGCCTGGCACAGCGTATTACACAATAAGTGTTTGGTGAACTGGTAAAAAAAAAAAAACGCATCAGGGACTGTGCCAAGCACTTCGCAATACTTCCCAACAATTCTCAGAGGTAGTGTTATTCCCATAGCAGAGAGGAAACTGAGGCTTTGAGAGGTGAAGTAGCCAGAAAGTGGTAGAACCAGACTTCAACCCTGGCTTGTCTAACTGCCCGCTCTGGGCTCTGGGCTCTGGGCACTCCCAGGGCTGTCCTGTGATCCCTGATGGCCCTCATAGCCGCATCCAAATGTATCTCTGATGAAACTGGAGATGCCAGTGTTAGAAATATGAGAAGACCTGAGCTGATGGTCATGTGGTTTGATACCTTTCTTACATGGAGGTCTCATTTAATTCTTCTAAAATGTAACAAAGGGATTAAACTAAAATAGAAATAAAACTAGACAAAAGCCCAGAGATTATCTTAAGGAAATATTGCCAGGCTGATTCCCAGAGCAGACTAGAGCCACGGCAGGATCTGTCTGTCACATGAAGATTTTTTTCCCCACAAGAAGGATCAATGTTTGCTGTTCCCATCTCTGAAACAGTCCATGTATTTAAGAAAACATTTTTTAAGTAACATACTTGCTTTCTAGTACTTTCCTGACTCTCTGTGCATGGTTTTAGGGACGTGTGTAGGAGCGTCTTTAGGTATCCTTCCTTTACCCAGGGACTCCACACAATCTCTGGCAGTATTTTTACCACCACTTTGGGGACAGGCCATCATTTTTGTGAACCTCTTATCGCTACGAAAAAATAATTCCTCCTAGCCAAAAAGGTTAAAAAGAAACTTTAGGGAGACCTAATAAAGAATTCATCCATGCTGTACAGCATAGGGAATATAGTCAATAATATTGCAATAACGTTCACAGTGCCAGGTGGGCACTTGAAAAATTGGGGGGACCACTTGGTCAAGTATATGATTGTCTAACCACTATTCTATACACCTGAAATTCATACAAAATAATATTGAATGTAAACTCTCATTGAAAAATAAAATTAAAAAATAATTAACCCATGCCATAAGCAAGAATAGATCCACCACTTCTTATCTGTTTATTAGTTAAAATATATATATTATAAAATATTATTTGCTAATTTTAGCTTAAAGTATATATTTTAAAATATGAATACAGCTTCAATAAAAATAATGAATCGAATGCTCTAAGAGGCCCTCTGGGGTACTCTCAGAGACCCACGGGAGTTGTTGAACCATATTTGGAGATAACAGCTGCTGAATATTATCAATTCTCCTATAAAGAGAGTCTGTAAGAGGGAAAAAAGTGCATTATCAGACAGTTTATATGCAGTCTTTTAGGACATGAATGTTGATAAGGGTACCTCTTGTTCTGAGCCCCCACTGTTATCTATGTTCTTCTCAAGGATACATTTGGAAGCTTTTAACATAGAAACGGGGTGGAGGACGTGGGGGCGGGGCATTCCAGGGGAGCAGCCTGCCCCTGGGAGATGCCCACCCTGCACTGAAACAGCAGAGGCCCCCCCAAGAAGGATTTGGTTCTCATACTGCCAGCACCTCGCTCACCACCCGCTTCCCGTGTCCTCTTGAATCCTTTCACCGAGTGAAGTACTGACCACAAAAGTTTTATTTTATAAATAATAACAATAACAATCCAGACAGAAAGAACAATTACTTATAAACTGATGTTGAAATTTCAGGTCCAGGCTCTCCCGAGTTTAATTACAAGGGCACACACAGCCACATAAGCAAAATGACTTCATTTCTGATATGAAAACAGTTAGTCCTTATGTAGCACATTTTCTGAAATTGCTGTCATTTCTCATTTATTTAATAGTTCCAGAACTCAGATTTAAGCGGGGCGTGAAATGAATTTGTACATGGTGATTCAGATGCAAACTTTATTTATGGAGCTTTTAATCAAAACTGTATGTGCTTGAACATCCTTGCTCATGTTTATGAATTATGAGGTCAAGCCAAGGCTATGTGAGTCTGGTTCTTCATTTTAGCAAAGGACTGCCGAGTGCCTACTATGCACTAGACACTGTGAAAAGCTTCTGAATTATTCTTGAGAGTCCTTTTAAATGAGAATAATTTCACCAACCATTGCTTTCTTGTTCCTTCTTAGTGTTGACTTTAAAAAACATTTATTGTGACATTAAAATTACAACAGAAATTCAAACAAAACATTACTCACAATCCTAGCATCTGATTAAGTCAGTGTTTTTCTTTTTTTCTATAACCTCCTAGCCCTTATCCATTTGCATATACATATTTGATCAGCATTTCTATTCTAAATTTTCCCTCAACTTTATTTTTTTTTCATTTTTCCTAAGGTTTTTTGTTCTTGTCCCCCTCTACTTTCCCTAACCCCCCTCCTTTCTGCCTGAGATGTCACCTGCACTTTCTTTGTGCTCAGATATATGAGAGAGTTTTTTGTTTGATTAAGTCTTTTAAAAGTACTATAATCATACAGATCACATTTCTTTCTCTGCAATCTGCCTCTGTAACTTCACCCTACTTCAAGAACCTCTCTCCAGTTCACCAGCTAGCTAGTTAGCTAACTCATCCTTTTACATTGCTGTGTAATATTCCACAGTACAGATGGACCCTGGTTAATTTAATCATTTCCTTGTTGGTGGACCTTCAGGTTGTTTCCAGTTTTTCACCACTGCAAACAATAAACATCTTTATACGTACGACTTTGCAATCTGTTACTTTTATTTCTGTGGAATAGATTTGTACAGGCAGAATTTCTGGTACAAAACTGTGAGTGATTTAAATTTTCCTCCACGTGACTAGATAATGTTCACATGGGCGGAGCAATTCCCATTGCCACCTGCAGTGTATGGCGTTAACTTGTAAGAGTTTCTATGTCATTTAAGCATGAGAAGCTGACTTTTCTACAGGTGCTACTTGAGCATCTTATCCCCTTTGCAGATGACACACCTAATGCTTCCCAAGTGATTTCTGACCACGGACCATTTGAAAATCCTAAAACTGTGAGCAATTCCCGTTCTAAATTTGGTCCTCGGCCCAAAACATCTGGATGAGAACCCTGGAAAGCAGGCAGTGTGTGTGCAAGCTTTCTGCACACAGAGTGGTATGTTTGCAGGACTCCATACTCCCAAATGGCAAGACGAGGCATAAAGTTTGTTGTTTCTTTAATAAATCTTTAGCAAAATTACACAAGCGAGTATTTGCCAGTGAGAATGCCCTCTTAGGTCATAAAGATCCAAAGGAGCAGGCATCAAGCACACTTAGTTAAAGTACCCCAAGATGCCCCTGAACAGCATCTCCCTGGAGCCCCTTGCACCCCACCTTGCTTAGGATGTGCCCGGCAACATTTAGACACCCAGCCCTCTGGTCCTAGTGAGGTGTGTCCCAGGTAGTGGCCACTAATTGTCTTGAGCTGCCCACACTACCTCAAGCTTTCTGATAACAAGTGACTGACCTGGAGCAGTGGCCCAATGGGTCAGGGACCCCTGGCCCTACGTCAGACCTGCAGTTTGGTCACATCTTGAATCCCCACCCGACACTTTTTCTTCATGTGTTGTGTATGGTTGGACAGAGACGCCCTAAGATGCCCAGGTGTTGCTGCATGGCACATTCCAGGGTTTGCCAGGGTATCGGCTGAAATGCTGACAGCAGGGTCCATGTGCCCACATGCAGGCAGTGATAACACACTGGTGACACTACATGCTGGGCAAGTGATGGAGAAGACACACAGATATGGCATCATGACAAGTTTCAGTTTCTCCATCTGAAAGCTCAGGCACTGCTCTGCTGAAGAGCAGACCTCTGGCAAACTCGGCTCATGCCAGCAGTTGTGTGTTTGCTCTGTTTGCCCCAAGACCATGCCAACAGACACAACACACGGCTTGTTTTTCTCCTATTCTCATTGCTGGTAGAAGACCTGGTCTCAGTTGGGTACCACGTTCCCTGATGGAAGAGAAGGGAGTCAAACTCCGATGCCACTGGGAATGACGTGTACCTGTAAAACAGGAAAAAATCAGAAATTTCTTGAAGCCCAGTGGGCATGGCTCAGTGGTTGAGCAACAACCTATGAATCAGGAGGTCATGGTTCGATTCCCAGTCAGGGCATATGTCTGAGTTGTAGGCTTGATCCCCAGTGTGGGGTGTGCAGGAGGCAGCCAATCAATGATTCTCATCAATGATGTTTCTAGCTCTCTCTCCCTCTCCCTTTCTCTCTGAAATCAATAAAAAAATATTTTTAAAAGAAATTCCTTGAAAAGGTGGAATAAAGTACAGTCTCTGAGGCATCTTTAAGCCCATCCCAGACCATTGAAAGCCTGCTCCAGAAAAATAGACTCAGCTGTTTCCTCTGGACAGTGGAAGCTGTGGGCGAGGAAGAAATCTTTCTCTACTCTTCTAAGTTCTTCTGACTGGTCTAATAATTAAATTTCTTTAGAGAGAGAATGGGAAAATAAAGTAGATATGACATTCTGAGCTCAGGATGAGGTAAGGGAACTTGGGGCTTCAGAGAGGAGGAAGGTCATTTGCAGGATAATAAGAAAAGCTGATGCTCAGTAATTAGATACTTGCCCTGCCCTGTAGATAAGTGGTACAACATTATTTCCGGTGATAATGAAACAGGTAGAATAAAACCTTCCCCAAAATTGCTTCATTGAATCAAACCCTGCCAGGACAAATTGCTCCACTGAGGTAAGCCCTGCCAGAACTGTGGCAGTTATCACTAGGTAGCTATAAAGCAATGGTCCAGGAGGAGTTTCCTCAAAAAATTAAATATGGAACTGCCTGGGAATGTTTGAGCCAGTGATCCCACTTCTGAGAATATATCCTAAGAAACCCAAAACACCAATTAGAAAGAATATATGCACCTCAATATTCATAGCAGCGTAATTTACAATAGCTAAGGTCTGCAAACAGCCCAAGTGCCCAGCAGTAGATGAGTGGATAAAAAAGCTGTAGTACATTTACACCATGGAATACTATGCAGCTATTAAAAAGGAGGATCCCTTACCCTTTGAGGCAGCATGGAGGGACCTGGAGAGCATTATGCTAAGTGAAATAAGCCAGTCAGAGCAAGTCAAGTATCACATGATCTCACTCATATGTGGAATCTAATGAACAAAATAAACTATCCAGAGACATAGAAACATGGAACAGACTGACAAATGTCAGAGGGAAGATGGGGGTGGATGGGGAAGGGGAGAGATTAACCGAAGAACTTATATGCATATATGCATAACCCATGGACACAGACAATATTGTGGGGAAGGTCTGGGGGGACAGTTGGGAGGGGAGGCAGTCAATGGGAGAAAAAGGGGGACATTTTTAATACTTTCAACAATAAAGATAAATTTAAAAAATAAAATAAAAATGACATTCTAAGTACAAAATGCATAATTTAAACCCAGAGCGGAAACAAACAATGGTCTGAGAACTAACCTGCCTCCTTTTCAGTTTGTGTTTCAGCTCTAAAGCCAGGTCCCTCCCTGCATCCCACGAGTGCTGCACAGTCTCAGAACCTCTTGCTTGGCCGACATGTACCAGGACATCAGTGTTCCAAAAAAAGGAGAAAGCCAGCCAGCCTACACCCTGCTTGGTTAACCCCAGCAACTTCCATGTTTCCAAGGAATAAAAATCCCCAAGCGCCACATTCAGGGCACAGAACTTGCGGCCCTACCTCAGCGTTCTCGCCCTCTGCAGAGCCTCGGTAAATCTGCCTTTGCTTTTATCAGTGTCCCTGTATAAATTCTTTTATATCAGGGACAAGAACCCAAACTCATTGGTAACAATAATGCTTACTATGGGCAAGGCCCCAAATGCAATTCTTTTAAGGGAGAGGTACACGTTCCTTGTGAGCCCACAGAATCTCCATTGCCTTCAGCTCAAAATAATCCACCTGCCAAAGTGGCACATCTTGGGGAGGCCTGTTCTGAACCCCTTCAGAGCCTTCACCTGGGCCCATGGGAGGCCTCACGCTGAAATAGGTCTGACGCACTGTACACATTCCTTCGAAAGGAGCCCTCCTGATGCTGCACCAGCCCAGAGCCGACCCTCCAAAGAACTTACCCTCCAAAACTTCCTGGTCGCTGTGTCCCCAAGGTGCTTCCCTCTACTCTGGTCGGAATTTCTTATCTCCATCCACCCACTCACCCAGTCCATCCTCGGAATTCCCAGATCTTATTTTAATGCAAATATTTTTGTGGGAAAGGATTTCCTTCTTAAACAAAACAGATTGTCTTACCTCCTACAGCCGTGGCCACAATTGTGAAAGGGAATTGGCAGTGGGCCAGAGAGGAACTCAGGGGAGCTGGAAATAGACAGGTCGGGGCCAGAGGACCTAACCCAGCTGGTCTCCCTGGATGGAGGGAGGTGGGCAAGGGTGGGAGGCTACGGGGAGGGGAGCACAGGAGCTGGTCAGAGGCAATGTCAGCATCCCACAGGGTGGGTGTTATGCCCCCAGGGCTCCGGCTCAAGAAACAGCACCCAGGAGAGAGATTTTTAAGGACTGAGCAGAGGGAAAGGTCCAGAGTAGGGTCCTGGATAAACAAGGCCCATATCGATTGTGTTGTGCTTGAATTCCCAAATCCATAATCAAGGCTTCTGATTTTTTAACTGGCTTTTTTGACTAAGGGCTACTTGGCAATCAAGAATAAAATAAAAGAGCTTATGACATCTGTGATGTGATTTATGAGAAATATAGATTTGGTCATTCAAATAACCAAAATACATCTCTCATATATATGTGGTCTTCGTCCCTGGTTCGTGGCTCACAGCTCCCAAAGCCCTTGGAGTTTCCTGAGCAATAAGAGCAATGGGAGGATCCTGTGTTATAATATTTGATCTCTTGTCCTCGGTTCCTGAAAGCATTCCCGAGGCACAGAAGTGTGATGGGTGTCTTATAATTTATAACAAGCCCCTTTCCAACACTCCTGGGTTTCTATTAGTGAGGTGACTTCTGGAAAGCACCTAAGGATGGGCGCTGGATGCCAGGGGTATCAACCAAGAACAGAGGGTTGGAGCTTTCAGTCCCACCCACTGATTTCCAGGGAGAGGACAAGGATAGGAGGTTGAATCAATCATCCATGGCCAATGATTTAATCGGTCATACCTGTGCAGTGAAGTCACCATGAAAACCCAAAAGGATGGGGCTTGGGAGGCTCCTGGTTGGTGAACAGTTGAGTATTTGGGGAGAGTGGTGCTCAGAGAGAGTATGGAAGCTCCATGCCCTTTCCCCAGGCCTCGCTGTATGCATCTCTTCCTGAGTTATATCCGTTTATAATAAACGGATAATCTAGTAAGCGAAGTGTTTCTCTGAGTTCTGTGAGCCACTTTAGTACTGGAGCCCAAGGAGGGGATCGCCGGAAGCTTAGATCTATGATCTATACCCTGCCCTGGACTTGGGATTGGCATCTGAGGGAGGCGTAGGGCAGGAAGTCTTGTAAGACCGAGGCCTTAACCTGTGGGGTATGATGCTAGCTATCTCCAGGTAGACAGTGTCAGAAGTGAATGGAATTATAGGGCTACCAGCTGGTGTAGGAGAATTGCTTGTATGTGTGGGGGGGAACCACACACACATTCAAATTGGGTCCCGAACCCTTTTAGCATCTCTTAATTGTCATTTATCCCTCCCTGTGCCTAAGCCAAACCTCCTCAGCAGCTCTGCTCCCCTGAGGAAAACATACAGGGAGCAGGAGGCAGAGGTCGGTGGTTTTTTCTCAGCTTTTGGCCCACATGGCATAGCCAAAGGATAGAGGGCCTCCCGTGCACCCAGAGTTAAGGGGCTCTTCTGGGTTCGTTGTCACAAGAGCAGAGTCTAAAAGTTCCTCCTGGAATTTCAAACTTAGTGCGGTCTGCAAACCTGTTCCCTCTCGACTGGAGGATGCTGAGCTGTGCAAGCAGATGTTTCTAGAAGTCCAGATTCCAGACTCTCCCTTGAGGCAGGGCCTGGGCCTGTCTGTGGGGCCTCTATGTCTGTGTTTCAAGGTCATCGGCCCTCTGCCTTAGCAGATGCCTTTGCTTAGAGTTACAAATAATTTTTCCTCTGGGCACTATTTCAGCTCCTAACTTATGTTCAACATTTTTATTTATTTATTTATATTTTTTGTTAATCCTCACCTGAGGATATTTTTCCATTGATTTTTAGGGAGAGTGGAAGAGAGAGGGAAAGACAGAGAGAAACATTGATGTGAGAGAAACACATTGATTGGTTGCCTCCTGCCCGAGCCCCGACCAGGGCCCAGGCCGGGGTGGAGTCTGCAACCAAGGTACATGCCCTTGACCGGAATCGAACCTGGGACCCTTTGGTCTGCAGGCCGATGCTCTATCCACTGAGCCAAACCAGCTAGGGCTATGTTCAACATTTTAGCTAATGTCCTTTTTTGCCTCATCATGGGCATTTTGTGGGTTCATCTATGCCTTCATCCAACAATTATTGAGCTCCTACTATGTGTCAGTCTACTCCATGCTAGAGCTATAATGGTGGGCAAGAAAGGCAATGTGCCTGTACTCGGGTGTTTACATTCTGGTGGTATACATGTGTGTGTGCACGTATAACAGAAGTGTGCTAGTGTGCTACTGCAGGGGTGGGTGGAGGGGCGGGGGGGGGGGAAGATAAGTAGGTGGAGGTCAGGCTCCGGACTGGTTAGTTTGCATATGAAAGACAGGCTCCCAGCCAAGCCCTTTGCTCTCTAAATATTGGTTGGCGATGAGATGGGTAGTCTCTCCCCAGCCAGAAAGATTTTTTAAGATGTCAAAACACCATAAAATACAGAAAATGAGGAGCATGATTAATACACCTGGCCAAATTCAACTTAGCAGCCTGATGTGGCTGACTGTGGAGGCGGAAGCTATGTGCACAATCCTCTTGGGAGCCTGCATGAGGGCCCCAGCGCAACTGATGTAACCGTTTACTCCGTAAGCTTTTGCACATGTTCATTCATTCTATAGACGGTTTTTATAGCCCTCTCCAGTCAGAGCTGAAGTCCTGTCAAGTGGGGGGCTACAGACGGATAAAGCTTGGCCTGCAGATCCCTCACCCCACATGCAGTGACTTGGGTGGACACCCAGCAGTATGTGGCCCCAGGAAGAGCCAAGGACAGAGCAGAGGTGGCACCTGGGGCTGCTGCTGGTCTTCAGGATCGGCTAGTGGTCATCTTTATTGACTTTCTGTTACATGCCTGACCATCCACCAGCTCTGCAGATACCACAGCGAATGAGTAACCACCTTCAAGGTGCTCACGGTGTGATGGGGAAGACACGGATAACAACCGGGCAGTGTGGGAGAGCCATGGGTGCTAGCAAGAATGGTTTTCCCGAGACAGCAAGCCTGAAAGGATGGATGGGATGTGCCCAGGTGGAGAAGATAGGAAAAGGCGATCACTGAAGGAAAAAAAAAACAGAGCCAGGACATTCAAGGAGCTGCAAGTGGTTCAGTCCAGCGGGAACATGGGGGCATAGGGAGGAGAGTGATGCCATGAGGTTGGAGAACAAAAGGGCAAGACCAGCAGCGATCCCTCCCTCTGCTGGTCCTGTGTCCTGTAGGGCAGCACATGGAGTCCCTGGGGAATCTTGGTTAAGTGCAGATTCGGCTGTAGCAGGTTTGGGGCAGCCTGAGGTTCTGCAGTTCTAACAAGGTGATGCTGGCACTGCTGGTCCCTGGACCACACTTTCAGGAGCAAGGGTGTGGGTAAGAGGGGAGCACTGAAGGGTGGGATTCCTGGGTCTTTTACAAGAACTCCTATTCCTCCATCAATGGTATGGCAACATCATACTAGAATATGTGGCTCAAAGTAATCTAGGACGAAAGCCTTTGCCTTCCCACTCCTGCAAAAGCCCAAGAGTTTACCTGCGCCATAAAAAAAGGCAAAGAACAGAATTGTTGTAAAGAGATATGGGATTTGTGAGACCATCCTTCAGGTGCATCAGAAACAATCCAGGTTGAAACACCTCTGATTCTGTAAGGAAAGCAGAATAAAGTGATCCCTACGGTCTGTTTTGCATCCACTGTTTTTTGTTTCTGAGGGTCCTCCACATCAATTCAAAATCCCGTAAGGGCATTCCGCCATACACAGAAAGTCACGGCATCTCAACCAAGTGCAGGTGGTCCTTTATACCCAGACCTGCCTTGTTCTCCAAGCTCACCTTCCATCACCCCCAACACATGCCTTATTGCCAAAGCCTCTCAAACCCTTCCCACTCCCTGCAGAATTCTTACTCACACCTACGGACGTCTCAGACATGACCTTCAAGAGACCTGTCTTAAGATTATGGATGAAAAAACCAGCCTCCTTGTCACTTTGTGACATAATTATTCATTTACATGTACCTCTCCCATAGCACACTGCGTGCACCTCCAAACCCAGCGATGTGCTTTGGTCAGCTTGTGTCCCTCTACACAGCAGCTGCCCAGACTGTCTGCAGGGACTGGAGTCCGCAGACTGGGGCCCTCAATGCCTCTGTACCTGTCTGACTCCTGAATTTCACTGCTTCTGAATCTCTTCCTTCCACTGAGATCCCATGCTTTTGTCTTGGAAGCACTCACTGGATCTAACATGCCTTAGAGAAGTTGCTCCTTCGCTGCGGTTCAAACTCACATCCCAGGGTTGGCCTTCATTGGTGGGAGGGTCTCAGCCAAATCCAGCTGCCTCTAGCTCAACACTTTTCCCAGGAGCCCTCTGCCTCCCAAGAGCAACAATATGGCATTCTCTTAGGTCTTCCTAGAGCAGTGATGGCGAACCTATGACACGCGTGTCAGCACTGACACGCTTAGCCATTTCTGATGACACGCGGCCGCTGAGGCGGCCGCATGCCGAGGATGAAACATTTGCTGCTCCTGAGGATGAAACATTTTCGAAATAATGTTTTTTCCTCAAAGTGACACACTACCCGAGTTTTATGCTCAGTTTTTTGGCGAAGTTTGACACCAAGCTCAAAAGGTTGCCCATCACTGTCCTAGAGCCACAGGAGGAATGATGTTCCAGCATCAGCCAGCAGGGGGCAGTGCAGAAATACAAACTAGGCCCTTTTTTTCCAAGGGCAATCTTCCCTGATGGCTTCTATCTCTGACTCTATGAAATGGAACTGTCTTATGACCCAGTGATTCCACTTCTGGGATACCAAAGAAACCTGAAACTCTAATTTGAAAGAATATGTGCAACCCTATGAATATATGCACCCCTATGTTCATTGCAGCACTATTTACAAGAGCCAAGATTTGGAAGCAACCCAAGTGTCCATCAGTAGATGAGTGAATAAAAAGCTGTGGTGCATTTACTCAATGGAACACTACTCGGCTGTGAAAAAGAAGGAAATCTTACCTTTTGTGACAGCATGGATGTGCCTGGAGAGTATTGTGCTAAGTGAAATAACAAGCCAGTCAGAGAAATACAAGTACCATATGATTTCACTTATATGTAGAATCTAATGAACAAAACAGAAAACAGATTCATAGGTAGAGAACAGATTGATGGCTGTCAAAGGAGAGAGGTATTGTGGGACTGGATGAAAAATGTGAAGGTATTAGGCAAAAATAATAATTTCATAGACACAAACCACAATATGGTGATTACCAGAGGGAAAAGGGGACAGGGGGAGGTAGAAGAGGGGAAAGGGGGTGTAAGTGGTGATGGAAAAAGATTTGATTTGGGGTGGTGAACAAACAATACAACAGAGATTATGTATTATACTAGAGGCCCGATGCACAAAAATTCGTGCACTGGGGTGGTCCCTCAGCCCGGCCTGCCCCCTCTCACAGTCCAGGAGCCCTCAGGGATGTCCTACTGATGACTTAGCCCTAAGCCACAGTCTGGCCTCCCTCTGCAGGAGGTGACCGGGCTGATCAGGGGAAGGCAACGCCCCCATCATGCCGCCGCTGCTGCCACTGCCAGCTGCCAGGGCTGCCTGAGCCTCGGCCCAGCCCTCCCAGCAGCAGCTGCCATCCAGACCCGCGCAAGCCCTGCCCACCCGCACGCACCTGCTGCACACGCAGACCCAGACCCGCCTGAGCCCATGGGGACGCAGGGTCAAGCCCCCACCCACCTGCATGTGCCTCGCTGCACACACAACCTCACCCACCCACACGTGCCTGCTGCACATGCAGCCTGCTGGTGATTGGTCATTATGGCGTGAGGGCGTCACGACCACATAGGCTTTTATTGTATAGGATAATTGTACACCTGAAACGTACATAATTTTACTGACCAGTGTCAGCCCATTGAATTTATTATTCAATAAAATATTGAAGATGACTTGAGCCATTCCTCCGGGAGCCGCTGCGGTGGCCTCCGGCTGCAAGCCGATGGCCAGGGGCCTTAGGGAGGTCCAGAGGCACGTGTGAGAGAAAAGCACCAGGCGGCTTGCCTTGAGCTCTGCCCTCTCATTTAGGAAATGAGGAGCCAGGAGCCACAGAAGCTGAGAGGGTCAAGTTCACGGACTTTCCTTCCGTGTTAGCCCACTGTCTCCCTTCTTACCTGCCATGATGCAGGGACCTCGCCCCCACTCCCTCCCTCCCTCCCACTCTCTAAAAATCACTCCAAGGCACTTCCGACAGGCCATGTTCCATGAGGAGGAATTGGAACAGCTCAGTCAGCACAAACGGCAGGTGAGGATGAGGTGGTCCAGAGGAAGCAGCCGCAGGCTCTCCTGAGTGCCCACAGCTCCATCGTCCTCTGCAAGCTCGGGGTGTCCAGGGAACAGCGGGCCAGCTGAAGGAAGCTTCGGCTCCGGGTTTTTTTCAGCTCTTCCTGCTGGTGGGAAGAATGGGGGCTGGCAGGAAGGGAAACCCACTGAACAAAGAGCGAGAGGACAATCAGAGGCTGCCTGGGGAGAAGTCACAGCTGGCCCGGGAGCTCATTGTACCGGGACGGAGCCACCTGGGTGAGAACGGGCCACTGCCTGGGACAGGCCTAAAAGCCCCAGAGAGCCCCTTGCTGCCAACACCACACCAGGCTCTAAACCCAGAGTTTGACTTTCCGGATCTCAAAGGAGACTTATTTTTAAAAACCAGAGCTTTTCCGTATGTATTTCAAACAAAACTCATGTTGCCTGGCTAGCGTGGCTCAGTGGTTGAGCGTCGACCTATGAAACAGAGGTCACGGTTCGATTCCCGGTCAGGGCACATGCCCGGGTTTTGGGCTCTATCCCCGGTGTGGGGCGTGCAGGAGGCAGCTAATCAATGATTCTCTCTCATCATTGATGTTTCTATCTCTCTCTCCCTCTCCCTTCCTCTCTGAAATCAATAAAAATATTTTTTTAAATAAAACTCATGTTAAAAAGCAAAAAATAAAAAAATACCACATGTGTTTACATTACTAGCCAAAAAAGAGGTTTCTTAGCCACTATCTAGAGATGGGAGCAAAGATGAGTTTGCAAGTTGGGGTTGGGGATGGGGATACAAGGATCCTGAGAAGTTTATGACATGTGAGGTACTCGGGGCCTTGAGCATCCAGGTATCCAAGCCAGGGTGCCACTGTGTACAGGGGTCATCACTCCAATCTGCATGAGGGACCTCTGAAAAGCTTTAAAAGGCTAACTCCAACCCCATTTCCCTGGGGTCCTCCCCTGGGGCATGGCCAACACAGAGGTGTGCTGAATCTCAGCTCCCTCTGCTCCTCTCACCAGCTGTGTGAGCAAGTCACCAATCCTCATGGTGTCTCTGTTTCCTCATCTATGAAGTGTACATAATGACCTACCATGGAGTTGGAGTGAGAATGCCAAGTGCTTAAGTCAGGCAGTACCTAGAACATAGGAAGCACTCAACAAATATTAGTGACTACATGCTGCTATTACTTCTGCACTCTCATTCCAATGCCATATACATACTCATAGTCTACCTTCCTTTCTCTCCTCTGGATTCCCAGGACTGGTTTGGGGGCAGGGAAATGCATCATTAGTCCACTCACTTCTCAGCACTGCCACTGCCACCCCCTGGTCCCAGCTGCCATCTCATCTGGATGTCTACAACAAGCTCCTAACTGGTATTCCTGCCTCTGTTTACACAGGAATAAGGATGGTCTATTAAAAACATAGAACAGCCCGAACTGGTTTGGCTCAGTGGAAGGAGCGTCAGCCTGCAGACTGAAGGGTCCCAGGTTTGATTCCAGTCAAGGGCGTGTACCTTGGTTGCAGGCACATCCCCAGTAGGGAGTGTGCAGGAGGCGGCTGATTGATGTTTCTCTCTCATCGATGTTTCTAACTCTCTATCCCTCTCCTCTCCTCTCTGTAAAAAAAATCAATAAAATATATATATTTTTTAAAAACATAGAACAGCCCTGGCAGGTGTTGCTCAGTGGTTAGAGTGTCATCCCACACACCCAAGGGTTGCCGGTTTGATTCCCAGTCAAGAGCACATACCTGGATTGCAGGTTTGATCCCCGTCCCTGGTCAAGGTATGTGCAGGAGGCAACCAGTCGATGTGTCTCTCTCACATTAATGCTTCTTATACACACACACACACACACACACACACACACACACGCACACACACTTTTAAAGCTTCTGTTGTACCAAGAATAAAATCCAAACTTCTAACTTCATCTTGGCCTCTCTTTCTCTGACTATTTTAGTCACTCAAGTCTTCTGTCAGCTCCTGAAACACAAGTTCTCTCCAGTCTCAGGCACTTTGTCTGCTTTTACTCCTCTCCCTTCATCATGTGGGAAGCTCATTCTCAACCTTCAGGTCTCAGCCTATATGTCAGCTCCTCACCAGACCTTCCCAGACCATTCTGCCTAAAGTAGGTTCCTTCTGCTGCATCTCTTTCAGCTTCTTGTTCCTTTCAAAGCACTTATATCAGTCAGCTATTGCTGTGTAACAAAGCACCTCAAAATTCTGTGGCTTAAAACAACAGTTCTGTATTACCACTCACATCTGCAGGATGGCTACAGTTCACTGATCTAGACTGAGCTCAGCTAGACAGCTAAACTCCTCATGGAATGGATGTGGGTCAGTTGGGGGCAGCTCTGATCCACATGTCTCTTGTTCTCCTGCTGGGACCAGACTGGACATGTTTTCTCGTGGCAATGGCAGAGAAACAAAAGAGCCAGCAGAAATGTGTGAGATCTCTTAAGACTTAAGCTCAAAACTGACACACTGTCACTTCAACCCACATACCATTGGCCAAAGCAAGTCTTGTGATCAAGCCCAAAGTCAAGGAGTGGAGAAGTGTCCTCCACTCATAATGAGTCCAGGCAGGCATGGGGATGCATGGAGAGATGAAGAATCAGGGCAGTCATTCAACTGATTTATGATTAATATGATTAATATTTTTATTTCTCCCTCTCCACTGGAAAGCAAGTTCTGAGAAAGCAAGGAACTTGTCTGTCTTATTATCTTTACTGGTATTCCTCAGCACCTAGAACAGTGTCTGGCATGTACCACCAGTCCCTCGTTGTACATTCGAATGAACTTCTGAACCAAAAATCCATGTCTGAGCCCAAGCAATTGTCCTATAAAACCATCATGACAGTGGATTTTCAGAAATGGCTTTTGCTGGAGATCGACTTTTGCTTAACAATGAAGTCTTTTATTAATCATGTGCAACTTCACCTGCTTGTTAGTGATTGCTTTGAACATGGCCTGAGGATCACAGTAGCCAACCTGTGGTCCAGAATAGCAGAAAAGGCCCAGGAAAGTGACTCTGACTGGGACCAAGGCCATGCAGGGCATTCTCTACCCTGGACATGGCAGAACTGATCAAGTTCAGAGCAGAACCCGGCCCCAAACTTCCTTGATCCCAAACCTGCTTATCCTTTACGGAAGGGAGTACGAGGGGAGCAGAAGGGAGCCAGAAGTAAGTTGTAAAGGCTGATGGTCTTCCCGTGGAGCTTCCAAGGAGAATGGGGCCAACAAGAGGTTAACTATCATGGAAAGCACCCAGGAGCATGTGAGAACCAGCAGCCTTTGCAGCGAAGAGTCCCCGCCTAGCTAGTGGACACATCCCATAACTTTGAACGAAGATGCTGACCTCTCTGTGCTTCAGTGTCCCCACATAAAATGCAAGACTGAGGCCCTAGCCAACCCAAAGGACAGTTGAGCAAATCCAGGGAGATGTACAGGGTGAAGCCCATACCTCTATTGGGGATCACTCATCCCCATCCAAGTTCAGAACCAGTGGTCTTCAGACTTCAGATTGGACACCCACTCAGTGAGCATTCTTAATAGGTGCTGATATTTATTTATTTATTTATTTATTTATTTATTTAGTACATGCACTTTTATTTTTATTTTATTTTTTAAAATATTTTTATTGATTTTTACAGGGAGGAAGGGAGAGGGATAGAGAGCTAGAAACGTCGATGAGAGAGAAACATCGACCAGCTGCCTCCTGCACCCCCCCCACTGGGAATGTGCCCGCAACCAAGGCACATGCCCTTGACCGGAATCGAACCCGGGACCTTCCAGTCCGCAGGCCGACGCTCTATCCACTGAGCCAAACCGGTTTCGGCTGTACATGCACTTTTAAATGTCATCAATTTTAGTGGTCTATCTTCTCTACCTCTTGCACTTGCATTATTTTTTTTTTTACCTATAATTTTGCAGTAATTACTAAGCTTCTCAGGATTTTTGTGAGAGTATTAGTCTAAGTCAGTGGTTGGCAAACTCATTAGTCAACAGAGCCAAATATCAACAGTGCAACGATTGAAATTTCTTCTGAGAGCCAAATTTTTTAAACTTAACTATATAGGTAGGTACATTGTTATTAACTTAATTAGGGTACTCCTAAGCTGGCCTTTGCTAAAAACGTCCTCAATCTGATTGAGGCATGTGGCTCGCGAGCCGCGGTTTGCCAACCACTGGTCTAAGTAAAACTAAAAAATAATAGTTGGTGGCACATAAAGTCCCCACCAAGGCACTTTTCCAAATGTCTTAAAGGCGTTTAATCCTGCAGCTCCCTGCAGCAGTCCCAGGAGATGGGCCCTCATATGTGCCCCATTAAACAGTTGAAGAAAGGGAGGGAGGCAGAAAGTAATCCAGGACTCTCCGCAGTGCAACAAGGATTCGAACCTGAGCAGTCTGGCTCAGAAATCACCAGCACATGTACAAAAGCATCATGTACAAGCCACCGAGCCCATAGAGGGTTTCTCCAGCAGCCTCTCCAAGGCAAGAGGCTCTCGTGTGTTCCCCCGGTACCGATTCCCCTTTACCTTGTGCAACGTGATACCGGGCTGACACACAAGCCACCAAGGTCAAAGTGTCACTATTTTGAAGTTTTGTTTTGTTGTGGGTTTTTTTTAAATATATATTTTATTGATTTTTTTACAGAGAGTAAAGGAGAGGGATAGAGAGTTAGAAACATCAATCGATCAGCTGCCTCCTGCACACTCCCTACTGGGTATGTGCCCGCAACCAAGGTACATGCCCTTGACCAGAATCGAACCTGGGACCCTTCAGTCCGCAGGCCGACGCTCCTTCCACTGAGCCAAACTGATCAGGGCTATTTTGAAGGTTTTTTTAAATCAATGATTTTCATTAAAATGGAGGTCGTAGTCTTTTCCCACCCCACTTTGGCGGCGGGCCACTGCTCAGAAGAGGTGGGAGAGTAGGGGTAGCGGGAGTAGCACAGCGCCTGCACCACCAGGGGGCGCTCTACAGCCATCGACTCTGATGGGCGAGGGATGATGCTGCCAGGATTCAGGATGAACCTGAACGCCTTCTGAGAGTTCGTGTTTCATACTCTCATTCACCACCGGTTTGAAAGATGCCCTGTCTTTCTTGGTCCCAAATCCTTCTCAGGGCTGGTCCTGGGATGTGGAGCAGGGTTGTGACACTCAGCTACTACAGCGATGGGTCAGTGACCATGGAATTCTCACCAAGTCCCAGAGCTAGAAGGCACCAACAGGGGCGGACACCTCGCCCTCTGCCTCCACACCTACCACCTCCTGGTGAAAGGTTTTAAAGACCTTCTTCATGGTTTCAGGGAGAAGCGTCTGTGAGGACATTCTATCTAACCAGAAATCTATTTTGAAAGGTGCCCTTCACACACACAAAATCTAGTGCACACACTTCACCCTATAATGTTCCAAGGTTAACATGATTGACATCAGCTTTTGAACTGAGTTTCACCGCCCTGACCATGACTTTCCAAGATGGCATTCTCAGATGAGCAGGTGCGGGATGGGGAAGCAGCGAGGCAGAGCGGCAGGTAGAGGAAAGAGCTCTGACAAGTTCATTCCAGCAGAGGGACTAGAGTGTTCCTCACCCCAGGAGTAACTGCATCTTGAAGTCCCTCCCACCAAGAGGAGGGCCGTGCCTAACCCCACAGAATGCCTTGGGTGAGTGTGCAGCGTTATAAGTCAGGGGCTGCATGCTCATACGTTTATTCATTCAGTACAACCAAGAAGGATGTCTTTAACATGAGGGAGTCAGCAGTGAAAGAGACAGAGAAGATCTCTGTTTTACAGGGACTTCCATGGTAGAAAGGGAGACAGAAAACAAACAAGCAAATGAACAAGACAGTGTTGCATAGAGCTGAGGGGAGCCGAGGAAACAAGGCAATGTGACAACACGGCGCTGAGGAATGGTTGATTTTTGACTGGGGTATTGCTATACAGATGTATGCATTTGTCGAAACTCTCCAAGCTGTACACTTAAGATAGGTGCGTTTCATTGCATGTAGATTTTATCTCGATAATAAATGTTTTTTAATAATGAAGAGTGGCTGGGGAATGGGGGACATTACTAGGGTGATCAGGATGGCCTCTTTGCAGAAGGGACATTGAGCTGAGGCTTGAAAAATAAGGCCATGGCAAAATGGCTGGTGTCTCTTTCCTGCAGCATCTTGGCAGGAAGAGAAACTGTGTTCAAAGGGTGCAAGTTGAGACTGTGTTGAGGGTATGGGGAGGCAAGTGTGAGCGAGAGGAGCAGGAGGGTAGGTATGAGGATGTAGCCAGGGGCTGATGATGAGGGCCTTGATGTATAGAAGTTCATTCTAAGTGCAGGTGGAAGCCATTGGGGGACTAGATCTAGATGGAGAAAGGAGAGAGCCCCCCAACCTCATGAACCTCAAAGCCACCTCCAGGCAGAGTCTAAGGAAGAGAGAGAAGGAAGCAGCTACCTGAGGACTGGTGGTAGGAGTGGCCTAAGCAGGTGGACAACTGGACTCCAGGTTGTCCAGGGAGGGCATTGTGACCATAGAGAGGAAAAGCAGCAGGGAATGGGCAGCACCTAGAAGTCAGGAAAAACCAGGCTCACTTGGAGGGCTTCAAGGCCTGGGGTGTTCAGCAAGTGGGCACTAACGTATGCCCCTAAAATGAGCCCCAGGGACATACCAAAAGATGAGTCAGAAGAAAAGGGACAAGGCCGAATGCCATCAGCAGGGAGGCACTGCCCAGCCACTGACCTGAGCTCTGTAAATGCTCCTCCTATGAGTCCACAGGCCCTGTGGACACAGCCTAAGGAAGCCTCAGGGAACAGGTGACCGGTTGCCCCATGAGGTGCATAAATCAAGGCCTGAGTCCACAGGGAGAAGTGTTTCTGTCATCGGGGCAGTTGGCTGAAAACTCAGCAGTGTGTCCCCAGAATGCCTTCACTCATTTCTGCCTGGCGGATACCCAAAGGTCCACAGCTGTGTGTGCTTAGAGGAATGAAGGAAACCAACTCAAAGGTGCCCTCCCACACCCAGTGGCCTGGACTCCTTACAGAAGGAAAAGCCAAGTGAAATATCTGAAATGGGGCCCTCTGCCATCATCTGAGAACAGAGACTCACCCAAGGGGAGACAAGTTGGAGCAGTGGCGTGGCGGGGAGCAGGAAAACAGAGGGGCAGTTTCAGCGTGCCTTTAACGCTTTCACAGAGAAGGGCTCGGCCTTCGCAGTTGCCAAGTGGCTCCTCTTTCTTGTCTCTCTGCGTCTGAGACCTTAATTGTTTCCAGTGTTAAATGAGTGACAGGGGGAAAGAACCGAAGCTTCCACAGTTCACTAACTGCTTTGGGAATGACTCATAAACATATGGTGACCTTGAGATGGCTTAGAGGAAGGAATGATCACTGAGAGCTGGGGGTCTGGGGTCAGCCCTGCCTCGGCTAAGAAATGAAAAATTGTTCTGGTACAGTACACAACTCAGCCTTACAACGCACTTTCATATAGTCATATCATGTAAAGGCTGGGCATGGGTCCAACCAAAAATTATGATTGGCACAAGAAGGTGGAAAAGGAGATGGAGAAAAATAAGACCCCAGATGAGCAAATCAGAAAGGGCAGCATCAGTGTGTTACTGATCGATAAATTGGAAGACAACAAAGAATCGCCTGAATGCCTGAGTGTTGTGGGAAGGCATGGGAGGGAGGCCACGGCGGAGCAGGAGAGAGAGGTTTTTTGCTTCTTTAAACTATGTATGTGTGTTTCCCTGAAGAAAAGGGAAACTGTGTTTTGAAAAAAGTTGATCCATCACAGGAAAAGACACCACCACCCCTACCCATCCTAGTTAAAAGGTAATCATTAACAATTATATATTGTTTCAACCCTTTTCTATGTTTATATATGGAGTATTTGTGTGTGTGTGTGTGTGTGTGTGTGTGTGTGTGTGTGTGTGTGTCATAAATAATGCCATCCTATCTTTTACTAACTAGTTATTTTCACTCAACATTATTTCTTTCCCCGCCCCCCTACTTCTCACCCAAGGAAATGCTTAGAGAAAGGAAGGGCAAGAGAGAGAGAAACATCCATTGGTTGCCTTCTGTACATACCTCAACAGGAGATTGACCCCTCCACCCAGGTGTGTGTCCTGGTCAGGAATTGAATGCAAACCTTCCGGTACACAGGACGATGCTCAACCAACTAAACCACTTCGGCCTGGCAACATTCTTTCTTTCTTTTTAAACATTTTTAAAAAATATTTTTGTTTGTTTTTAAGCATTTTTATTTTATTTTATTATATCTTTATTATTGAAAGTGATACAGATGTGCCCTTTTTTCCCCCATTGACCCCTTGTAGCCTGTCCCCTCCCCCTGCCCCAGGCCTTCACCACACTATTGTCTGTGGAAAAAAACAACAACATTATTTCTTGACACCTACTTTTAATTAGTGGAATTGATTTTGTGCTAGATCTATGGACTTTACTTTCTCTACAAATTCTGACTAAAGAAATTATTGCTCACTGTGAGACAAACCTTTATTTCCAGGGCTTTAAGCTCCTTTATGTAATTCATTGAAATCAAGTTATTATCTTTCAATACGTCCAAGAAAGTATTATAGATCTTGAATTTCCAGGGGATGCATTTGGGGACCATTTTCCTTGATGCAATGACGCCGTTTAGATCAGGATACCTAGCAGGATTCATTCACAACATTCTGTATGAGTTCTTGTCCTGGCTTGTTCTTAAAGTGACAACAGGGATTTTTTACTTTTTTCCTTCAACATGTTGAATCCCACATTAGCCTAAAAAGCAACTTCACGACTTTAAGGGCAGCTTAAATTTAGTGTTATAAAGCCTAAAATTTGTATTGTTTTCATCTTAATTCAGGATGAATTCTATTGAAAAACTATGGTGCACAGTCCTCAGATGATGTTTGGGCAAACCAGGTAAAAAGTGGAATAAACTTCTAAGGAGTATTACTTCACCTTATTTTGTAACTGGTTCCTCAGATGATGGGCACGCACATGTGATGAGGTTTTATGGTGCTCCCTACCTACCCCAAGAACCAGAGTCTATGCCACGGTTGGGCTACCTTAATATTGCTTTATCATTCAAGGGTGTAGGGTTTAAGACCAGGGCTAATGATTGGGCCTGCAACTGAGCCACATGCCCTTGACCGTAATCGAACCCAGGACCCTTCAGTCCGCTGCTGACACTCTAACGACTGAGCCAAACCGGCAAGGCCTCAGTTTTTAATTTTTTGAGGAAGCTCCATACTGTTTTCCATATGGCTGCACCAGTCTGCATTCCCACCAGCAGTGTGCTAGGGTTCCCTTTTCTCCACATCCTCGCCAGCACTTGTTGTTTGTTGATTTACTGATGGTAGCCATTCTGACAGGGGTGAGGTGATATCTCACTGTGGTTTTAATTTATACATCTCTGATGATTAGTGACTGTGAATACTTTCTTTCTTTCTTTTTTGAAGTGAACATATCAAGATTTTATTGTCACATAATAAAAAAAAAATATGAAGCTTAGAACTGGATCACTTGACCCCTTTCTTTGATCCCTTTCTCTTCCTATCTCCTTCCAGCTCACAATGCTTGCATCTCTTAATAGCCAGCATTCTCTTAGATCTGCAGTTGGGCTCAACGCATTCAAGCCTCAGCACAATCATCTTTGTAGTTTTAGCCTTTTTTTTTTTCCCCCAGAAAATCGGCTTAGTCTGCCCACCATAGCCACTCTGCTCCTTGTTGTAACACCGCTTTCCCTGTGCTTACAGAGCAGCCTTGCCTGCTGGTACTGTGTCACTTTGTGGGGTTGATGCTTGCCACACTTCTTACAGAAAGTTCGGTAGGTTTTAGGAACGGTCACCATGTCTTCGAGAGTGCTATCGGCAGGGAAAGCTTGAGTACTTTTCTCTATGTCTCTTGGCCGTCTGTGTGTCCTTTTGGAGAAGTGTCTATTTAGGACCTTTGCCCACTTTTCAATTGGATTGTTTGTAGGTTTACAATCTTTTCAAGTCTATTGTAATCCTTAGGGGCAGTCAGACTTGCTGAAGTTAGTTTAGGGTCATGTGGGTTAATTTGGGGCTTTGGGTTTTAAGCATCATTTAAGAAACTTGAGGATGTTTAGGGTTGCTTAGGATTTAGGGTTCAGTTTTGTTTGGGATCTTTGAGGACATTTTAGAATATAGGGTAGTTTTAGTTCTCTTAGGATTTGGGGGTCACTGGGATTTATGTAGCTTCTGTTCAAAGTGTGGTTTGTGGACCAGCAACATCAGCATCTCTGGGAGTTTGATAGTAAGGCAAAGTTTCAAGCCAGATCTGCTGAATCTGAGTCAAATTTTAATAAGACAGCCCCCCCCCCCCAAGAAATCCTTTGTTCTAGAAGGATTTGGGGTCATTGGAGATCATTCCAGTCATTGGGGCTTTAGAGCTGTCACACATTAGCCTCTGGGTCATTGAAATGACTGGGTTCTTTAGAGTCCTTAGAATTAGGCTCCTTTTATTTTTCATTCAGGATATTCTATGCATTTGGAGTTAAAATAGCTTAGGATTTAAATATAAAGTCTTTAATAGACTTCTAAGATGTAGGTTCTCTTGGGGTTGCTTAGAGCTTTTTAAGGATGGTTAATATCATTTGGCATCATGTAGTGTCACTGAAGATCATTTAGGGCTTAAAGTTATCTTGAGTAATGTATGCCTGTTCAGAATCTTTAAGATTGTTTGAAGTCTTAGACTATTTCGAATATTTGAGGATCACAAAGGATTTAGAAGCATTTGGAGTGATTTATGGCCCATTTGATAGTTTGCAATGATCTGAGGTCATTTTAGCAGGGATTACAGGATTTGTTTGTTTATTTATTTATTTTTAATTTTTAGAGAAAGAGGAAGGGGGAGAGAGAAACATCAATTTGTTGTTCCACTTATTTATGCATTCATTGGTTATTTCTTTCTTTTTTTTCCCCAAATCATAGCTTATTTATTTATTTATTTATTTTTGTAAGTTTTAAATTTCTTTATTGATTAAGGTGTCACATATTTGTCCTCATCCCCCCATTCCCATCCCCCACCCCTCCCCACGGATGCCCCCACCCCCCTGTTGTCCCCAACCATTGGTTAGGCTTGTATGCATGCACACAAATCCTTTGGTTGATCTCTCCCCCCTACCCCCAACCTCCCCTTACCCTCCCTCTGAGGCCCGACAGTCCGATCGATGCCTCCTTGTTTCTGGGTCTGATCCTGTTCATTAGTCTATGTTGTTCATCATTTCCCCTAGATGAGTGAGATCATGTGTTACTAGAAATATACTTATAAGAACCGAATGTGAGACGAGCAATAAATAGTTATGCTGACAGGCAAATGAATCAGTCTGTAGTAAGTTTCTTTCTGGACCAACAGTTCTTTTGAGACCCGATTTCAATGTCCACCAGTTCCTTATGTGTACATATCGGCACTGACTTTTCAGCTCTGGATGGTGGACAAATGGTGGTAATGCAGGTCCGACTCCCCCTGGTTTGGTCTCGCCTGGACCCAGGGGCGCGGCTTCACCCAGACCTGGGATCCAGCATCACCCGGGCCCCGGGGCACGTGGCCTCACCCGGATCCAGGTATGCGTGGCCTCACCCGGTCCCGGGATCCAGCCTCACCCGGACTCAGGGGCTCATTGGTTATTTCTTGTATGTGCCCTGACTGAAGACTGAACCTGCAATCTTAGCATATTGGGATGACGCTCTAACCAACAGAGAAGAAATTAAGATTTTTAAGGAACTTGGGTCAAGATATTGGGTTTGTCAAGATATTAGTGCTCGTGTCCTCTTGAGTCTTTGTGTTTGGGATACATCTGGATATCCATTCATGCATTCCACAAGCATTACCAAGGTGCCTGCCGAAGGTCATATTCTGGTCTAGATGTTGGAGTTACCCTCATGGAGTTTGAGCTCTCGTGGAGGAGATAGATAAATCAACAAATATATCCGGGCATTGAGAAGTGCTTTGAAGAAAATAGAAGCCGAGGGCAATTGGCACAAGGGCAGCTGATGGAATTGGGGCGCTCAGGACCAGCCTCAGTAGGAGGCAAAAGTTATTCTGAGACCTAAATCAAAAAGCAGCCAAGCATGTGATGTGCTGGAGAAAAAATGTTCCAGAAAGAGAGAATGGTGAATGCGAAGTCTGGCATGTTTGGACAGAAGGCCAAAGTGCACAGCACGGTGACTGTTGAGGAGGCTGGAGGCAATGGGGTCCTGGAGCAGGTGGGGAGCGACCACTTAGGTCTAGATAGGTTGGATAAGGACTTAGCTCTCTTTAAAGTCTCAGGTCAATTAGGATCACTGAATAGCCTGTGGGTTCTTTAGGTTTCGAGTAGGTTCCGTGAAGGGTTAGGCCCTCTGGGAGTGTTAGGAG
This sequence comes from Eptesicus fuscus, assembly GCF_027574615.1. NCBI lineage: Eukaryota > Metazoa > Chordata > Mammalia > Chiroptera > Vespertilionidae > Eptesicus > Eptesicus fuscus. The sequence goes on along the minus strand of NC_072484.1, from coordinate 28,256,992 downwards.
CCACTGAGGATCATTTAGGATCTTTTATGACCACTTAGGACCTTTTCTTGCTGCATAGGATTTTAAAAATTCATTCAGGATCATTTAGCACAATTATTGTTGTTAAGGATTTAGATTTTAAGCTTTTTACGTTTTACAGTTGTTTAGAACTGTTTAAGGTTATTTAGCATTTGGTGTCAGTTAGACCTTTTTAATTATATCTTGACTTCCTTAAGGTTACTTATGGTCTTTTCATTGTTATGGTCTTTCAGGGGTGTAGCCCTTTGAACACACATGCTGCCTGCCAGCTCTGCAAAGACCCACAGCCTTTAAGAAGTACCTGCAAGAAACCGACTCAAAGCCAGTCTTCTTCCAAGAGCCCTGCCCCAGCTGTCCGGCCTCTCTCCTTGTGTTGTCTCAATTTGTCCTTAGATAGTCGGTATTCCCCTTTTCTCTACAGGACTCTGAATCTTAAACTGTGATGTCATTTTTGTCTTGTTTCTGTTTTTTAAATTGTCTCTGGTTGAGCCCCTGTGATGAATATACTAAATAAATACATTTGGGTTTATTTTTTAAGGTGCACGAGGTAGGATGGGGAATAACGAGTGTCCTGTTTGCCCAGGGGACGAAACACACATCCAGAATCTTCCATACAAGGCCTTGCTTAGCTACGCAGGCAATGCATCTGGTACGGAACTCACAATCAAGAGGACTTCAGAACGCAAGAAACTGAAAGCAGGACAGCCTGACAATATATTCTGGCTAACCTCAGGTCTCCAGAATTTCCAATAGGTTTTTTTTCCCCTCCTTTTGAAAGCTTTTGTTTGTCCAATGCCTGAAAGCATTGAGAGTACAATTAGAAAGTGGGTTTGGTATCCAGGGTAACTGAGCCTAAACCCAAGGAATTCCCCAATTTCTCACCCAGAGACTCCATCCTTCAGGCTGCTGTACATGCAAGACATCAGGGTGACTAACCTTTCTCAGAGGCCCTGGCACTATGGGTGTGATCCTCCCATACTGGTGTGTGTGTGTGTGTGTGTGTGTGTGTGTGTGTGTGTGTGTGTCACATTACATGCACACACACATGATTTGGGCACATACGGACTGCATTTCAATTGCATGCTGGGCCTCCTGTTACAACAAGAATGTTGAGGCCTTTTACTTGAGGAAAACTGGCCCCAGCGGTAAGATAAGAGCCTAGCTGGCTTTAATTTTTGTTTTTTTATGTGTTTTTGCATATATATGTGTGCTTTTGGAACTTCAACATTTTTGAATGTAGAAACATAAAGAAAAGAAAGCCAGATACAAACATAAAGAAAATGTAGTCTCCCCTTCCAAGGTAACTTTTTTCATAGACTTTTATACATCATTCTGCAATCATATTGAAGATGCTATTTTATTCACTTTAATAATAATATTTTCTACATTTTAAAATAAACTGTATATTATACTTGTTATGGCTAAATAATATTCATGATTATGTTCTTATTTTACCTGTTGCCTTAACACAAAAAGAAGGAAGAAGAAAAAGTTCTCCTTGGCTTTTTTTTGTTTTAATCAAGGCATACCTACTTGGCTTGTTACTCACATTTTGGGAAGAGCTTCTGTCTTTGCAATCCATAAAGAGGTATACCTTTCCATTTTCATTTTTATTTTAGAATCTAATTTTATTGCTGATACCTAGAAGTAAAATGTGTATATATTCACATTCTTTTGGCAACCTTGCAAAATTTATTTAGTATTTCTAATAATGTCTCTCTAGATTATCATGACCATTTTAAATTCAACTTTTACTTGTGTGGTTTTTAATGGGTCATAGATGTTATAATTTGCTCTTTCTGCTTAGTTAGTGCAAGCACTTTTGGCCAAACTACTTAAATTTATTTTTGTGACAACTCATGTTATTGCCAAAATTTGGTTAAGGAACTTGACCAATATAAGGGAGCAATACATTACATTTCTGTAATTCTGTCCCTTACCTTTAGAATCTTTCCTTGGGAACATTTTGGATTCCAGACTTTTTATAGTCCCACGCATTCAATATTTGCTGTGCGTGGGAGTTCTCATCAGCAGTTTGTTCCTGAAATTATACCCCGGACATCTCTGAGACATAACGACTTTCCATTGGCAAACATGCCCACACTCTTCTGTTCATCCTGCCCCAAAGGTGGCACCCGCTACCGTCCCGGGAGCCCAGGTTTCTTGGTGGCGGATATTGTAAAAGACCCAAACCTGGGTGCTATCGACCCTTAGATGGTTATGCAGGCATGGTCAGGGTGACATTCAAAGTCACAAATGAATGCTAATGTGCCCAATTTTAAAACCCACTGAAAAAATGGATTTGTAACGTAAGAACGTTGGAATCAGTATTATCAAAACGCTGACATATAAAATATTTATGTTATTGTTTGCCTTCCACCAGAACATGTGTTTAGATATCCTAAGATTTAAACTTAACCTTTTAAACTTTATAAAGTTTAAACTTTATAAACTTTTATACTTTATAAAACTTGAACTTTTTCCAACTTATGGGTTCATCTTAAAAACCTCATGTGTGAAAATTACAATAAGCTGCTTTTGGGCCAGTGTGTAGAGAACCGTATTCATCTCCACCTGGGACTCTGTGAGAGCGACAGGGGTGCTGCTGACAATTACACCAAACAACAGACAGAACTGGAACTGTCCTGGCCAAACTAGGACTTCCAGCCCCTACCAAAGGGCCTGCAGTTTTAAAACTTTTAATGTTAACTTATATACTTATAAAGTATACTAGAAGCCTGGTGCATGAAATTCGTGCATGGGGGGAGGGGGGCGTCCCTTCAGCACAGCCTGCACACTCTCCAATCTGGGACCCCTCGGGGGATGTCCGACTGCCGATTGGGCCTAAACCGGCAGTCAGACATCCCTCTCACAATCCGGGACCACTGGCTCCTAACTGCTCACCTGCCTGCCTGCCTGATCGCCCCTTACTGCCCCCCCCCCCGCCAGCCTGGTCGCCCCCAACTGGCCCCCCCATGCTGGCCTGGTTGCCCCTCACTGCCCCCCCACCCCCACCACGGACCTAGTCACCCCATGCAGCCTGCTGCTCGGTCATTTGGTCGCCCCTCACTAACCCCCTGCCAGTCTGGTCGCCCCATGCAGCCTGTTCGGTTGTCCATTTGATTGCAATGGTAGGCTTTTATATATATAGATACTTATATAAAGTTAATTTATCTATTTATATAACATATACTTAACTTAATTCATAAGTAGTAATTTTTATGTTGCATGGTTTTAAAATAAAAAGAACAAGTTCAATTTTCAGTAGGTTTGCTTGCATTTAAGCCTCTCAGCCAAGCCTATTCAAATGAATTTGAAACCTACTCAAATGTATTCAAAACTTCACAGCAAAGACTTGTGCTCACAGCAAACTCCACTCAGTGAAAATTTCATTGCCTAAAATGGGCAACACCAAATTATTCCTGAAATCTGTCTCCATAAAGCAAAGCAAGAACTGCTGGCTCCCTTGGCAGAAGGCTGTTAGCATTTGTTGGGTGGTTTTAGCACTCTAACTTCTATGGCTTACTGCCTGATTTGGAGTCTCAGTGGGGCCCCCACATGGACCATTTATCATATTTTGTGTACGTCACCTATATTGGCATCTATATCTACATGCTGTACAGCAAAAAAACTCCCTGCCTTGGAAGAGTCAGCCGTCTGTCCATATACTGCACCCGGCTTCATTAATTCGGCAACTAAAAAGCAACTGCTTTGAGTGAAAACTCTAAATATAGGAAATCAAAACAACACTTAAAGGGAATAGTGATTTATCTAAACTTTTCTCTTTTAAAAAAACATGTAAGCATTGTTGAGGGCATTGCTAAAAACCTTGTCTTGGTTGTTACCTTTATAGAGTTGGGTTCAGCAGCTTGGCATGCTGAGAGGAACACCCCATCTCCTAAAGGTAGGAATCTATACTAATAAAAGGGTAATATGCTAATTAGACCGGGAGACCTTCCAGATGTCCTTCTGGACAAAGCCATGGTGGCAGGGCTGAGGCAGAGGCAGTTAGGGGCAATCAGTCCAGGAGGGGAGGGCAGTTGGGAGTGATCAGGCTGGTGGTGTGGGGCAGTTGGGGGCGATCAGGCCAGCGGGGGCAGGGGGCAGTTGGGGGTGATCAGGCCGGTGGGGTGGGGGGGCAGTTAGGGGTGATCAGACCAGAAGCGGGGGCAGTTGGGGGTGATTAGGCTGGCAGGCAGAGTGGTTAGGGGCAATCAGGCAGGCAGGCAGGCATGTGAGCAGTTAGGAGCCAGCGGTCCTGGATTGCGAGAGTGATGTCCAAATGCCAGTCTAGGCCTGATCCCTGTGGGACTAAACCAGCAGTCGGACATCCCCTGAGGGGTCCCAGATTGGAGAGGGTGCAGGCCAGGCTGAGGGACACCATCCCCCCCACCCCCGTGCATGAATTTCGTGCACTGGGCCACTAGTCAAATTATATTGGTCATGGTTTATGCTCCATGGCCAGTTTCCTAGGAAGATTACTATCAATCACATATTCAAACATTATGGACCAACCACATACTCCTTTGTGCTAGTCAGGGTTTTCCAGAAAAACAGAACCAATAGAATGTGTATCCATAGAGAGAGATTTAGTTTAAGGAATTGGCTCACACAATAGGGGAGGCTGGAGACCCAGAAAAGAGCTGATGTTGCAACTCAAGGCCAAAGGCAGACTGGAGGTAGAATTCCTCTCCCTCAGGGGAATCCGTCTTTTCTCAAGGTCTTCAACATTGTGGAGGGGAATCTGCTTTAACTCAAAGTCTGCTGATTTAAATGTTAATCTCATGTTTAAAAATACCTCCACAGCAACATCTAGAATAGTGTTTGACCAAATACCTGGGTGCCATGGCCTAGCCAAGTTGACGGGTAAAATTAACCATAGGGTGGAACTTGGCCTTAGTCTGAGGTCCTACACTTGGTGACTCCAAGGGGGCTGCCTCCAACAGAGGTGGCCTGGCCATGTTATAGACGAGAAAGCCAAGCCCTAGATAAAGGTTCAGTGAGTTAGTCCCAACAAGTCAGGACAAACATCCAGCCTCATCGAATGATAATGCCCAGCTTTTTCTACCGCAACTCCTGTCTCCACCAGGGCCTGAACTCAAGACTTATCCAGGAACACTCTCATTTTACTTATTTGGAATATTACAGCCAAGTCCAAGTCCATTCAAACCGTAAACTCTAGGCCAAGGAAAGCAACTTTCCTCCTGGGTGCACTTTCACATTCCCATCCCACACCCTCACATAGCACAGAGCTCCCGCCCAGCCGACACACACAGACCATCCACAGGGGACTGCTCTTTGAAAAGTGCTTTATTTAACAAGATCTAAGTCAGATGCATTAAAACATATCAAAACGTTACACGGCTCCCCATGAGGCCTTGTCAAATTATGTTAAGACACCTAAACGCATCGATTCATAAGTTCAGAACCAAGCATTAAACCAGGTCATGTACCTTTGCTAAAAGTCAAGTTATGATTAAGAAAAGAACACTTCACAAAGCTAAAACAAGTGGGGAAACCCTTCGGAAACACTAGCAAAAACCCACAGAAACCATCAGCCCGGGAAACAGGTCTGCGATCTGACTCAAAAGTACTAGTAAATGGAGGCTTTCCCTTCATAGCTTGTCCGTGTCTTGTGCTCAGTTAAAACACAGGGGGCGCTGTAACCCCCTGTGACGGGGTAAACACTTTCAGTTACATCAGAAAGGAGTGCCGTATTTAATTTTATTTCTATCTAGATAGGACATCCTTCCCATCTCATCTAATTCAAACAAGACTTTGTGTAAAACAATTTAAGTAGAGTCTGGAAAGTTCAGGCTGCTGAGTCCAGCCGCTCCAGATCGCCTTTGTCTCCTATCTCAGCCCCCACGTCATGGTTTGGTCAGTGTGAGACTGAGATGCCCTTGTTCATATAGCAAGTTATGCCTTGGAGATGCATCTATGACACCATGTCCTCCATGCTAGAGAGCTTTGAAATAACTGTGGGGGTGGGTTGTTTTTTTTTTTGGGGGGGGGGGAGATTTAAGAGCTTCTCTTTTCTTAGAAGAGCTCCTTGCCTTTCTGTGGCCCATCCCCCCCCTACTGACAATCAGATAACCACCCAACTCCGCAGAAAACAATTCCTGCCAAGATGTTTCTGCATTGGAGAACAGTTATTTATTTTTTGGTCACTTCATGTCAAAGTGTTATCTACACTTGTAATAAAATGTCTTTATCTGGATATCTCCAGGAGAGAGTATGATTTTTTCTTCCCAGTATGGAGGAGACTAGGGTGAAACTATTTCTCTTTGAAGTCTCAGACCAAAATCTCAGCCTGAGGTCTCAGCATTTTTCACGTGGATGGGTAGCTAATCTGAGATCCTCACGCCTCCACCTCAACGTCTGGGTCAAGCCTGTTAGGCTGGCCGGGAGACCAGTGTGCCCATTCCTCACCAGCCGCACAGCCACGCCCACCCTTTGTGCTTTCCAGTCCCTCCCCCAGGTAACCCCACCCCCAACCCCTTCACTCATCACCTTCCCACTAATGTGGTCACAGAGAAGGTGACCTTGTGCTAGACTCCACCATCACCTGGGGGAGCGGGACCCCCTTCCCAGCCAGATGGACTCAGGTTTTTCTTCACTTGATCACCTTGTAACACAAGCCTCTGGCAAAAGAAAGCAGTTGTGGCTATCCTGCTTTTCACAAGTTAGGGGAAAACCCTATAAATTGGCCTTTGTTCTTCACACGATTTCAGGTTCATTGCACGCAGTTACATAAACCCACACAGATCAGTGGAGAAGTTCAAAGCTGCAGGGCCATGTGATACCGATGAGAAAATCCAGCTCCACGCTGTGGAGAAGTATTTGTTTCAGCTGCTGCTGTTTCAAAGAACCTTTCCAGAATTCCTGATCGTGTTTATTCAGGACGTGAGAAATGATCTCTAACCAGGGTGGGCCAAGATGGAAATGTGTGGCCTGCATTAAATGGAATGCATTGTGTAAAATAACAGTTTCCCCTCATATTCATCCCGACGCCCAAGTCTATCTCGCCACTTTCTTACAATGTGACCTGGCAAACCTGGCATTTTACAACATTTCCACCTTGAACACCATCGTAGTGCTAGTGCAAATTAAAGAGAACTTTTATAACCCAGAAAAAAGCTGTCCAATAAGTTAGTGGTTAGTATTCGCTTGGTGGAAATTCTTCTCCCTGGCCCCCAGGAAGAATCATTGGGGCCCACAAAGGCTTTGAGCACTTCAAAATAACTGGAAGAGGAATTTTCCAACTCATTTTCTCAAATGCAAAACTCAGGAAGTATGTTTGCATTCACAAAACTGCCCTTTCTCATCGGTAACAAAGGAAGCCTCCCCTCCACCCCATTTCCCCAACTCTGTGCGTGTTGCAAAGCCCACCGACGTGTCTGATTGAGACTGAGGCCCTCCGGATTTCCAGTCCACACCCCACTGGGCTCGCGGTGCTGTCCCAACAGAGGAGGGAGGCTTGCTCAGAGACCCTGGCAAAGGGCCAGGTGGCAGCATGCCATCTTTTTGAAAGTCAACAATCAGACCAGCTGTGAGCCATCTAAAGCGGCCACGAAGGCCGCAGGAGAGGAAGAGAGCAGGAGGGTGCCTGGAGCAGGAAAGGCGCTGCTGCAAAGCTCCGCCTTCCTTATAGGTACCGACCCGTGGTTCTCCTTTCCTCAACTGGCCAGCTCTTCAAACCATTCCTGGAGAGGAGGTGGAGAGATGGGAAGTGTCCCTACCCGCACAGGGCTCACCGATGCCTGCTATCAGGAGCTCCTGGCCTTGCTTGGGTGATCTCCACAGCCAGGCACCCTCCTCCAAGCATCTGTCTGGCCCTCATCAAACAGCATCAGTCACACTGGCGTCCAGCTGCCTGGCAATCTTCCCGATGGGGGCCACAGGGGACAGACTGTCCCTGCCGTCCCCCTCCTCCCCCAGTTGGGGTCTGCTCTAAAGGTCACCGAGGTGGCTGCTCAGAGACTTGAAGATCCATGCTCGCTCTGCACCTTCACAGGGCAGCCCGAAGAGCTTCCCTGGACCCCACAGTGGGTCGGCAGCAGGACAAGTCCTCGTCCTTGGGAGTCCATCTTCACAAAGCACGGGCAACTTGCAAGAATCCAGCCTTGGGAGGAATAAAGCCTTGACTTCAAGCACACAGAAGTGCAGCAAGCCCCCTTGACGATGTGAAATGGGCTGGGCTCATAGGCACCTCTACACTACCCTAAGGAGGCCAGATCAAGCCCAGGCCTGGGTCGCACTAGCCGGTCAGTGCCACGTGCAAACCAGCGAGAGTGAGGCCTGTCTCACGAGATCCTTCCTTCAACTCAAGGAGGCACCAGAGCTGGGGTCAGCAGCTTGGCGTGCTGAGAGGAAGGTGGCCATGGAGGCAAGGACGGAGGCAGAATCCGTTCTCTACAGGCATCCACGTAGTTCATCACCTACATCTTTGTCATTTAAAATCCAAGTTTCCAGTGTAAAAACTTGTGGGCTTATTGCAGCTACCCCACTGATGGTTTATCTTTCTCTTCCCATCAGACCTGCCCCAAGTGCATGGGCTGTGATTTTGTTAATTTCCAAGGATCTCACATTCACAGACCCTTCTAGGCTTACAGGGAGAATCCCGACTCATATAAAAATACCCCAACTGTGAGCTTTCTGAGGCCCCTTCCCTTTCTAAAGATGGGCAGATATATGTGGCTGCTCCCAGGCACTTGAGGGGAGAAATTTTTCTTCAGCATAAAACCCCTCAGATTGGTGACTCCCCTGATGTTCCCGACCACGAGCAGCGCATCCGCCAGCCTCATGGCACTTGTGCTGGTTGCTTGGAATTTAATTGCATGTGACTATATCAGGTAGGCACGTGGACATGTATATGTGTGCGGACGTGTGTGTGCACACACACACATTTTGTGTCCCCCTTATAACAAAAATCAAAAGTCCTTGTGAATGAAGGAAAGGAGAAGAGCAGAGATCCAAGGATGGGGAGCTGTCAGCTGGCTTCTCCGTCCAGGCAGCCCATGGTGGCTTGTCAGGAGCTGGAGAAGGTTTTAAGTGCTTCTGTGGAAAGAAGGCACCCAGCTTCCGGTGGGTCTTCTCCTGTCATCAGCGGCCATTGTGGTGTCTGGATCCCCTCCTTCTGTGGCTCAGATTGTTTCTGGGGTCTCAGCTATCTCCTCCAGCCTCTGCCGAATCATTAGCCGGAGCACGGTGTACCTGGGAACAGAAACAGCCGCGGTGGAGAGCAGGAAGCAACACACACCTCCTCTCCACCCTGCTTCCCAACCCAGGTCACGGTGTGGGCGACTGTCCTGTCCCTTTGCTTCTGTCAGTGGCCCACTCTTTAGCCACCTGGCTGCTTGTGCTCATTTCCACAACAGGGTGAGAGGGACTGAAGAAGCTAACTCCAACCTAGATTGCTTTCCTGTAGTTAGAAAGTCTGGCAAAGAAGGGTGAGAAGGTGGAATAACAACAGAAACAATAATAAGGGTTCCATTAGCTGAGTGCTTACTGTGCCCAAGGCACTGTGCGTAGTCCTTTATATGCACAGTAGCATATGAGCCCTCACCTAGGATGGACCACATGAAATTACCATTATCTAACTGTTATTGGGGGCGGGGGGGGGGTGGAGCCTACAAAAATGACCACTTCATGTGGTTCAACCTGATACCAGTTCTTGCATTTTACAGAAGAGGCCATAGCAACTACCAGGCCTGGAGGCCCATGGCTCGCTGGTGAACGCTATATCCCCATCCCTCCCCTGAACTATAGCAATGCAGGGCTAAAGGGGACATGCCTCATGTTCAGGGCTTTGCAGTCACAGCAAAAGCTATTTGTAAAGTTTGGCACATAGTACGTGTTCAATAAATGTTAACTGCTATCATACTTATTATTATCATCGATACAGCAAATATAGCATTGGCTTTATTCTCTAATGGCGAAAACCAATCAATTGTTCTACCACATTCTACTTTATGACTGTGCATTTCAAAAAAAAAAAATCATAAAACCCTTTCCAGAGAGAAGTTTTACTCAACTTGCCAACCCAAGTGCAATTTCCACAAGAGAAATGTTAAAAAGGGAGGAAGGTGTGAGGAAAGGACTTCAGAGGTAGGTTGCTCAGGCTCCTCGCCACTGCTAAAGCAACCTGCCTGAAGTCTCCAGAACACTTCCATGTCTCACATCAAACTGAGAAGCAGAGGGACCAAGACACTGAAGTTTGGTGTCCCGAGCTGAGACTTGGATTCATCAAAGGGAAGGTCCCTGAAGAAGGCTGAGAAGACCCAGGCCCGTGCAGCAGCTCAGCCCCAGGCAAGGCGCCTGAACAGAGCCCTCCCACTGAGGCCCCAGGAGAAACCCAACCAGCCACCCGGGGGCCAGGCCTACTTGCGCATCAGCTTCTTTACTTCCCGATCTTCCTCCTCTTGGAGCTTCTGAATGAAGCTTTTAAGGACAGGCATCTCGAACTTTATGTACTGGGCCACCTGGGGAGGAAGAAGTAAGTAATGCTAGGGTGCCTCCCCCTCCCAGCATTGTTCCAATGCCTTTGGCGTCTCTCTCCTGTAAGGCACAGAGCCTCGGGGAGTCCATTTCTGCATTGATCCTGGATTTCCTTAAAGGCAGGAGCCACGCCTCATTCTTCCAAGGCTGATATAGGGTCTGCAGTGAAGATCCCTTCATGTACATGACACATATCTCATACCTCGCATTTCTCGTTTCACATGCTGAGGTGACTGATGTCCAACATGGAATAGCACTTTCTCCTAATTCAGTGATGGGCAACCTTTTGAGCTTGGTGTGTCAAACTTCGCCAAAAAACTGAGCATAACTCGGGTAGTGTGTCACTTTGAGGAAAAAACTAACTCCAAAACTCTAGTCGCAAATGTTTCATCCTCAGGAGCAGCAAATGTTTCATCCTCGGCATGCGGCCGCATGTCATCAGAAATGGCTACGCGTGTCAGTGCTGACACGCGTGTCATAGGTTCGCCATCACTGGCCTAATTCCATGACACAGAGAAAGGCCTGAACCCACAGCGTTTAATACACCTCCCTGCTCTCCCCTAAGAGAATTTAAGGAACCGTGACTCAGAACGATGGCTGTCTCCGGTCTCAAGTAGGCATCTGAATGTGAGCTTGATCCTGAGATGCTGTGGGTGGGGTGGCTCCCAGGTGAGTTGAAGTTAAACAACCATTTCTTCCTCCCCCACCAGAATCCCCACCCTACTCTATCCACTCTTCTCCCTGGGAGAAGTCTATTTCTCCACCCTCTTCATGTTGGGCTTGGCTATGTGACTTGCTTTGGCCAAAGGAATGTATATGGACGTGACATAGAGCAAATCTGAGTAGAGGCTTCAAATGAGCTTACATGGTTTAGCCTGGTCTCTTGCATCCCAGCCATCAGCCATGAGAAGCATACCCCAGGTAGCCACTGCCCCTTGAGCTTGGGACTCTGAATGAGACATGCAATGCAGATCCTCAACCCACAGCCTAGAGCAGAGATGCTGCTACCAGCCTGCAGAATCCTGAGCAAAAAGTGTTTGCTGTTGTCAATGGCTAAGATTTGGGGATGTTTCTTACTGTAGCAAAAGCTGACTACTACACAAGATAAGGTAAAATCACTGCTAACTTCTTGAAGTTGCTAAGAGAGGGTTTGCAGAAACTTCGCAGCCCTCTTACAGGACCTCAGAAAGGCTCAAGGCATTTATTCCTTTTATGGAAATCACTTCGTGCTTGAACAATTCCTCCAACAACTCCCACGGGGCATACCCTCAAACTAGTCCCTGCATTTATTCTCCTGGCCCATGGCCATTACTGCTTCGACAAAACCTTGTATAGAGGAATGGCAACAACATGGGGCATGGTCCTTAACCAAAAAAATCAAGCTCTTATCCCAGTTGCAGGTAAACCAAACAAACCCCCACCCTCCTGAGGACAGTCCATCTACTAAAAGGGGACTCACATCATAGGTGACTTCCTCCACCTGATCCTTCTCCATAAGGAACACTTTGGAGACCTGCTCACACGGGCCCTGGAGGATCCGGGCAATCAGCGGGTAATCGGTGTTCTTCAGCTTCTGTTTTTCTGTAACCACACACAGCCAAGAGCAGCCCTGAGTTTGTCCTGAGGCCTTTGTCACCATAAGTAGGGGTCAACTCAGGGGCCCAAATGGACCAGGCACCTTAGGAGATGCGGCCATACAAGTCAGGAGACTGATTTGCGAGTGTACAGTTTGGCAACTGTTCCCTCTTCTCTCCCCAGCAATACTCCTGTGCCTCGAACCCCTTGGAAGATGCTGCAATGGAGGAATTGGTTTTATCGGTCTCCCAAGAAAATCCACTTCCTTTTTTAATAGGCAGTTAGGTTCCAGGGCTTGCTTACTGACCACACCTGGCATTCCACCAGCCTTGGAGGCAAACAGCACTTGAAAGTTTCCAAACGATAAACAACAAGCAAAATGAGGCAGAGGTCGGCTTTGTGTATGTGTGTTTTTTAACTTACTATTCTGAGTTAATTGAAAGTCTTAAAGTACACAATGTTCTTCAGACTTACCACCGCTGGTATGGACCACGTACAAAGCAAACTCCTCCGCCGAATTCTCAATCTGAATCAGGAGCAAAAGATGCTTGGTGAAAGCACACATTACACACCCGGACCTGAGCCATTCCTGCCTCATCACTGCAAAGCTACATAGATTTTAGGCTCTTTTGAGGGGCGGGCTGCTCATCTGCAGCTCTCTCCGAAGTGATAAGGAAATGGGCTTCAGGTGATGTTATCAGTGATCATAGATAAGAGCGCCCATTTATTGGACTGGGTGAGGTGTTTCTACGTTTTAACACTTTATGTCTTAACTCACCTAATACCTCATAATAGGGTCCTGTTACCCTCATATTACAGATGAAGAAGCAGACGCACAGGGAGCTTAAGTAACTTGCCCAGCTCATCCAATCAGCAAGTAGGTAGGTGATGGGACGGGATTTGAACCCAGAGCCTGTGCCCGTAGGCCACCAGGTGACACTGGCTCCCATTAAAATAAGCATACCTGGACTCCCAAAGATTTATAGTAAGGGGATTGTGGGAAACATACAGAATAACAGGACGTTAAAAACATTCATGCACTATCATTTGCACATCTTCTTGAAGGTTCATTTTCAAAGTCGGTTCCCCAACCTACTTGGTGCACAGGACCCCAAACTAGTTGTCAGGCCCGCAGTCCTTCCAGCGGTCCATAAAGCACCCACGGGCTGGAGCCGCTCGGGCTTCTGTGGCCCCAGAATTCCCCGCGAGCCTTGAGGATCAGGTTCCCTGGCCTCACCTCCGAGCTTCGGATCCAGCCGGTCTGATTCAGGCGGGGGCCTGAGAATCTGCTTTTCTAAGGAGTCCCCAGGTGATGCTGCTGCCTGGGGTCCAAAGAACTCAAACGTCTGCCCGGTGCCCCCCTCACCACGCTCTCCACAGCCCCCACCTCCACACCTCTGGGGCCACCAAGGCACACGTGCTGCCTCCTGAAACAGCCCGCAGAGGGGACTTGCCTTAAATTTGTTGAGCAGCAGCTTCAGGACCTGCGGGGTGGTCATGGTGCTGTTGATGCGGACGTTGGTGACGGAGCCATAGGCCGGGGTGAACACCGACGTCTGCCAATAGAGGGGTCCAGCTCAGGGTGGGAGTGGGGACAAGGACGGGGTCTAAAACCGAGGAGTCCCGCTCTGTTCCCAGGACTAAAGGGCACAGGGACAATCACCCTCAACCTGTGCTCACTGACAGCCCTCGAATAACCTGGCAAGTATTGGGCTTCGTTGTCAACAGAGCCCTCAGCTTTGCCTAACTCGGGAGCTCGAGGGGGCTGATCTCCAAGGGGCAGGGTTAGGCAGGGAACAGAGCTAGATAAGGGAGGCCCTCTCTCCCAATAAAACACACAAAGTCCCTTCCACTGAGACTTCAGCACAAGGACTCTGACCACTCTCCCACGATGCACCTGCCTCTGGGGCCAGATGTGGCCCAGGCAGTAGGAGGGAAGGAGGGTCAGCTAACTGAGGTGGAGTCCTAATACCCCCTATCTGAGTCCCACAGCTCTGCTTCGGGGGTGCCCTTAGCTCATGGAAAAGTCAGACCACACAGCAGCTGGGAGGCAGGAAGAGGGTAACACAGGGATTTGCTGGTATCCGACAAGGGGTGTCTGTGGGATCATCTCACCCACCACCCAGGGGGTCTCCTGCCCTGGGATTCCTTGCTCCTCACAGAGCCAGCAGCCCACCCACAACTCAAAGAATGAATGGTGAACACTTGGTTTCCCTGGTGTCTGTCGCCCTGAGGTGTCAGCTGCCTAGGAAGGACCTTTGCCCCCACCCCCTTCAGGTTGCCCCCTGTCCCCTGCCACCCTGACCCCTCTACCTTGTGGTTGTAGAAATGGCCATTAATGGAGAAGCGGTGGCGTCTGATTCGCCGCTGGTCGCTGGTTGTCCTCACATTGCCGCGGCGACGCACCCCAACATCACTGCGTGTGCGCATCAGCTGCGGGGTGTCTTCCTGCACGGGCTTCAGGTCCCTGGAGTCTGAGAGGAAGGGGGAAATGAGCTCTGTCTGCCGGCACCAACATGTGGCAGTTTGCACATGATACCCTCTTGCTGGCCAATGCTATAGCACCCACTTACTGCCCAAAAATATATTTTATAAAATCAGTATTTCCTGCCAGGGCAACAACACAATGCATAACTTACTGAGATGCAATACAAGATTTAGAGCCCAGACTTCAGAGCCAGACTCCCAGATTCTAATCCCAACTCTACCATTGCTATGTATCACTAACCTCTCTTGCCTCAGTTTCCTCATCTATAAAATGGGAATAATAACAGCACCCAGCTCATGGGGTTGTTGTGAGGGTTTACATGAGTCAATGCATGTAAAGCACTTGGAACAGTGCCTGACATAGGGTAAGCATGATAAAAGGACTTGCAAGGTATTGCAAACCGACTATCAAAGTTACAAATGCTCATGGCCTCAGGCCCAGCAATCCCCCTTGAAAGAATCCTGCAGACACAGACAAATGTGTGAAATGACACATCAGCAAGGCCACTGACTGCAACCTTGTTTGTCATGGCAAAAGACTAGAAATGACTTCCATGTCTATCAATAGAGAACGATTACAGAAGTGGTCATTTTTCCATACAATGGGATACTGCAGAGCTATGAAGAATGCACAAGTTCTTTATGGATTTGTATGGGAAAACCCTCAAGACAAACTGATATAGAAACAGGGATGTGCAAATGCTACCACTTATAGAAAACGGGGAAGAAAAGAAATGACATCCAGCTGTTAAAGGTCTCTGGGTGTATATTTGCTTATATTTGCAAAGAATATCTCAGGAGGATGCCTTGAAGTTGCTTCTATGGAGGGAACCACAATAATAAGTAGATGAAATGGAAAACTTTTCATTCCTTTTAATATTTCTGAATCTTGAGCCATGTGGATTTTATTTATTCAAAAAGTAAATAACAGTTTACAGCATCTGCCACATCCGTCTTCACACGGCTGGCCCCCAACTGGAGGCTCCTCCCACCAGGGGGTACCTACCTGTGGGGCTTGACATCTGGTCACTCTCAGCCGGAGCATCCACCTCTGTGATCTGAATGTCGGGCATGGTGATGGGCTTCAGGACGGTGCTGGGGGCAGAAAACAAACAAAGAGAGGCTGCTTCCGCCCCTGTGGGGAGACGCCCCAAACCCACCCCATCCCACACCTGCACAGGGAGCACTTGGCTTGTTCCGGGCTGGGGACCAGCACACATCAGGTGATAAAGGATTTGGATGGGCTGTGCTGAGTGTGTCATGAGGCTGGCCCAGCTCCAGGCTGAGCCCTGGATGGAGTGGGGGAGGTCTGGAGGGAGAAGACGCTCATTCCCAGCAGCTGCAGCAACATAAGCACCCAATTCATCAAGCGCAGTGTGGGGAACAGCAAAGAACAAAATCCGTGTGTTCCCTGGGCTGAGTTGCTTTTTTTTTTTTTTTTAATATATTTTATTGATTTTTTACAGAGAGGAAGAGAGAGGGATAGAGAGTTAGAAACATCGATGAGAGAGACACATCAATCAGCTGCCTCCTGCACACCCCCTACTGGGGATGTGCCCGCAACCAAGGTACATGCCCTTGACTGGAATCGAACCTGGGACCCTTGAGTCCGCAGGCTGACGCTCTATCCACTGAGCCAAACCGGTTTCGGCCCTGGGCTGAGTTTCTAAGCACGTGCAGGTTCTATAGCTTATCTGGAAATCCCCAATAATGGTCATTCACTTCTCAGGACAAGATTCCAGTCCTGACCCACTTCTGTTAGAGGAGTAACTCGGAAACTGCTTCTGGCATCTAAAAGGAATGGAAAGTAAGAGGCTGCCTGCCACGGGCCAGGGCGGCTTTGGAAGGGGCGCCGATGACAGTGTTCTGGGGGTCGCAGGGACTGAGCCGTGCTCGTGAGCCACACTGGAGAAAGGGCCACAAGCAGGCAGTCTGAGCTGAGACCTGGTATTGCCATCACTGGCAAATAACCCCTCAAAGCCAAAAGGACAATGGGAGCAGCTCCAAGAAACATACCCAAAATCAACAGAGGATTTTGCCAGAAAGGAGAATAAATATTTAACAATTAGGACAATCCCCTGGAGAGAAGAGCATGGTCTCCCTGGGACCCAGTAGACAGATATGGCTCATGTTCAGAGAATGATAGTTTTAAGGAAGACAATTAAAACTGAACATCTAGCCCAGCCGATGTGGCTCAGTGGTTGAACATCGACCAATGAACCAGGAGGTCACAGTTCAATTCCCCGTCAGGGCACGTAAGGGTTCCGGGCTATATCCCCAGTAAGAGGTGTGCAGGAGGCAGCCAATCAATAATACTCTCTCATCATTGATGTTTCTCTCTCTCTCTCCTTTCCTCTCTGAAATCAATAAAAATATATTTAAAATTGAAAAATCTACAGGAACTTCCTATTGTAGTATAAATTGTGAACTTCTGACCCCAGAATGGAACTGGTCAGAGCCTCTCGGGACTGGTGAACACTGGGCACCTTCTCTGTCCAGAGCCCTCTTTCTGGCTGAAGCAGAAACTGGTCTCAGCATCCTTCTCAACACAGTGGTCCAGGCATCCACTTTATCACAGCAGGCATCTGGGACAACATTATTTCCATTCCTGAAAACCCTCTCACAGTAGCTGCAGGTTTCAAGAACCAACCAACACCAGCTTGATGCCACAGGGAAGGGAAAAGGAACAAATGTGGGGAGAGAAGGACCTTTAGCAGGCCCAGCCAAAGGCCACGTGGTCTAATGGAATTTCAAAAATCATCTCACTTAGGGAACAGAATGTAACCTAGTCTGGGGGTCAGGGTGGGACTGTGGGAAGGGTTTGGCCCCCTGGAAACCAAGCACCGTAAACGTTCTGCATGCAAAGCAGAGTGTGGAACCAGCAAAATCAGAGCCATGACCAGCCACCCCAGCGTCTGATGGGATGGGCAGACTTTCCTCCTTGAATTCCCTTGGAAAACAGCCAGGTCCGCTCCAGGGCTTGGCTACATGTGGGTTCCTCTCAATTTAAGAGAAAGATCGCATTGGCTGTGGAGTTTAACAAAATGTTCGAGGTGGCCAACAGAGAGGGCTTGGTTCTCGTGTAAAATAGAAAAAACATCACTGTGGTTTTGGCCGAGAGGTTGGCACGCTCCACCCGCGCTCTGGCCAGGAGGCAGTCAGCATCAGCAAGTTTCAAGATGGCACAAGGCTAGTCACTTGACCCTGAAAACTGAAGTCTCAGAAAGACAGCAAGGAGGGCGTGCCTTCCCAGAACCCTCAGCTTCTCCTTTGGCGGTGAAGGGAGGGGAGGGACAGGCGTGGTCTTTGCAGACCTTCCAGTGGGGGGCTCAGAAGAGAGGACCTCCCAGACGACGGACCATCATGCCACCACCCACCTCTCTGGGCCTCCTCGCATGGGGTCTGACATTCATTTCCTCGTCCACATCCCCCAAGACACGGAAAGCCCTAAATGTCTCCAGAGCAGGGTCTCTCTATGAGGTGGGCCCCGTGGGGAGGCTGCTGGGGCCCCAGGTATCCTGTCAGACATCTGCAGGCTGGGCCTGGCTGGCCGCTCCCAGCACCTCTCAGAGGCTCTGGAATTCTCCACGAGGGAGGACACATTGCTCACCCAGGCTTTCGTACTTCCTTTTATTCCCTCTCCCTCTAACTCAGCATCGTCCCTCCTCACTCTGACTGTCACTCAGGAATTGTGGTGACAGGTTTCATGGAAGCCTGATCACACCAACACCTGCCCTTCTCCTTATCCCATAGCAGAGCAGGTGGGCAATGACAGAGGTAGGAATGGGAGTGGGGGTCAAGGCTGGCTGGAAGAAGGTGGCATCTACCTGCTCAAGGACACACAGAGCCCCCAGACATCCCCAGTTCCATCCCTCCTCACTCACCCCTGAGCCCCCAAGTTACAGCCAGAGTGCCAGGAGGAAGAGGAGGGAGGGGGGCGAATGCGCTCGTTGTCATCCTGCATCTGCAGACGGATGGGCCGGCGCAGCCCCCAGGAGATGTTCAGCAGCCCCTCCACGATGAACTCATCTTCTTCCTGCCACAAAGCAATTGGTGCGGTGAGTCCCGCAGAAAAACCCTGCAGAAGCCAGCATCACGCTGCGGGACAACGGACAGGATCCTGGCTGGGTCCTGGCTGGGTGCACATGAGTTATGTTCACACCCAGACTCTCTCCACTCTCCACCACCCTGAGGGTGACCTGGCAGGTCAGCACACAAGTTGCCTCGAAATTCAAGTACACGTGTGCAAACTGTAAGAACGGAGTGTGTTGGGTTGTGTGTGTTTTTTTAATACTAATGGCTTTAAAGAAAGAAGAATACATCTCTTAAAGTAAATGAGACTAGCCTTGCTAACAGAATTAGCTTTTTTCTCCTCCCCCACTATGGAAAAAACGATGTCTTTAGCTACAACATATATTTAGCAATCTGACCTGCTGGTTGAAGGAGATTTAAAGTAACATTTCCCCAAGTTTATTCTACAGACTACACAGAACACCTAGCAGAATACAGAATCCTCTAGCTGCTAGAGTCTAGCAGATCAACTGTTACCTTTAAAAGGGTGTCACGTGATCATGTGTTGGGAGACGCTGTTAATCAGAAATCTTAACAGCAGAACGTCCCAGAGCCTATAATAAGCTTACGTGCTAGATTGTGACTATCCAAGAAGTGAATAAATCTTGCAAGAATTCCAAATTTATACTCAAGGGTCGTTCACTAATAAGTTAAATGTGAAACCCTTCTAAGGGCATTTGCATGATCCGGAGAAATGGATCTCATTTACGACCATGAAACTCTGATTACCAAGCATGTTGGGAATTTATTCTATACGACACACCCCGAGAAAGCTGTTCAGAACTAAAATCTTGTTAATGGCCCAACCACTAATTAGTAGAAGCTTTGAGATCAGTGCCTAAAAGGGTCAGGCCTTCGTCTCCAAGTCGCAGAAAAACCTATTTTGGGCAGGGCCCACAGATGTCAGACTCGAGCCATGGACACATCTTCAGGACAAGCCCCTGGGTGAAAATGATACCTGTCCAGGGGACAACTAACCTGAGCCCCAGGATCATCCTTAGAGAGGGAGAGGGAATAAAAGAATGTAGAAGAGCTGAGCAACTTTAGGACATTTGTGGGCCTTGGGGAGAAAGGCTTTAATTAAGTACAGGCTACATATATGGCCTTCTAGATGGTCAAGGCTGGCATCATTGCTTTACGTTACATTCCTATAAGACAGAATTTAATCCAAAGTAGGGCTTTGCCTAAGTGGAATTATTTGAGGGACACAGAGAAGGCCACTGCATCCATATCCTATCCCCAACCAGCCTGCCTTAGTAGCTGAAATTCTACCAACTGCTATCTTTTTCTATGGATTAAATCACCATGGCTATAACCTGAAATTGTGTTTAGAAGGGTATTACACATACCTTCTTATCAGTCAAGAACACTTGAGTATAAATTACTCTGCCAGGCTCCTATATAACTCACCATCTATCTGATAACAGGTTTTACAGAAATGGATACAAGATGAGTAAGCTTAGATGCAGGATGGGGGCTGGGGAAAGACAGATGGATAACAAGTGGCTTTCCAAGAAGACACCCTAGGAAGGCTGCTGCAGTTTTGGAGAAAGGCGAAGGGTACCACCCAGAGCTTAGATGATTTACCCGGGTTCCTGCAACATAAGACGTGGGCCAAAATGTGTAAACATAGAGGACTGGGAAGTACCTGAATTGCCCCAAGTGAAGAAGCCTGCTTGGAAGCCATCTGAAAGGGTCATTTCATAAAAGCCTCCCTTTGGAGATTCCCCCCAGTCAGGCTGGTGCTAGCCCTAAATGAGAGGCCACTCGCTGTGGCAGGAGGGACAGGGATCCGGGACCTAGGGCCCCTCAGACCCAGGACACATGGAGACAAAGACTGGGCTGGCCCACCAGAGAAGAAGCCTCACAACAGGCCTTCCCTGGGGCCTCCTCACCTCACGGTGTCGGAGCTGCAAATTCTGGCCTTCATAGTACAGGTTGTAGGTCTTCAGATGCAGGAGAAGCTCATTCCTTAGGCGAAAAAATACAAGACGAAAAACATTCTTAGCTGAAGCCACTTATCATGCAGTTGTTCCCTCTTTTTCTCACCTCTAACCTGGCCTCGTTCACCCTAGTCTGGGTGCTTGTCCACACGTGTGTGTACACACACACACACACACACACACACACACACACACACAGAGTCTACCACCACCCCCGTCGCCATCTTCCCCCAGGATTAAGATCAATAGTAAACATCACCTAGAACAGACTGACTGTAAGGAGCAACTCTAGAAACCCAAGGCGGGCCTTGTCTGCTGGCGGAGGTGGGCAGCCCTGACGCTGCTCTTCAAACCCCAGTAAATGAGCTCACAGACAGGCCTTCTGCCTCTCAGCCTTTCCTCCCTCGTGCATGCTGGGAGTTAGGAGAGGACAATCGCTGGAGGCTTTTTTCGTGAGACTCAGAAACTTCTGGGCTTTTGAGAATGCTTCCTAGACACGGACTTGTGCTTCATGGACATGACCTGATCGTGTGTTTAAAAACTTACAAACTCCCAGCGACGGTGAATGGATGAGTAAAGGCAGCTACAGTCACACAACAAAATATTAGATGGCAGTGAGAACATGAATAAACTACACGCGACATAGATGAATCTCACAGATGTTATGCTGAGTAAAAGCCAGACACAAAAGAGCACATGTTGTATGATTCCATTTATATAAAGTTTGAAATGGGTGTTAGAATTCGGGAAAGTGGTTCACCTTGGGGAGCAGTGACGAGAAGTGGGCATGAGCGGGTGTCTGGGCCCTGGCAATATTCTATTCTAGGTGCTTTTCATTTATTTAAAGAAAGTTTTTTTTAACTTACAAGCCTGTTACCAGGCTTTCTTAGCTGCTCAATACTGAGTTTCAGGTGTTCCACCTGGGACCCAGCTCTCCTGAACCTGGGAGGGAGAGGGCTTCATCCCTCTGTGATCAGGGTGAGCCCTCATCAAACCTAAGAATAATCTGATTGAGTTTTGTCTAAAAATGTATGGTAGTACACGAGGGCTGGGAGGGAGAGAAGCTTGAGGCTGCTAGTTGCTTTTGTCTATTCTCAGACAAGGGGCAATGGAGCCATTCAGTGGAGATATTTGGGGCTGTGCCAGAGATCAAAGCTGGCTGGAAATTCTAAGAAGCTCTTGATAAGCCAAGTCCAGATAAATTGGAGTAATTCTACACAAGCCTAAATGAATTAGTGAAATATGTGACTCCAAATAACCTAAACCAAAAAACTGTTGGTACTTTTGAACACACAGATCTGAAACTAGGATGCAAAATTACTGGTCAGAAGTCCCTGGGGAAATCCTTCAATGTAGCGATAAGAATTATCCATATCTCACACAACATGTGTCTGTAGATGGCCTAGGGCAGTAACGGCGAACCTATGACACGCGTGTCAGCACTGACACGCGTAGCCATTTCTGATGACACGCGGCCGCATGAAACATTTGCTGCTCCTGAGGATGAAACATTTGTGACTAGAGTCTTGGAGTTAGTTTTTTCCTCAAAGTGACACACTACGCGAGTTATGCTCAGTTTTTTGGCGAAGTTTGACACACCAAGCTCAAAAGGTTGCCCATCACTGGCCTAGGGTATCTTAAAAAATTAGTGCAATTTGGACTCAGAAAAATTAAACATTTAATTAAGATAGAGAGCTTCCAGGGTGTGTAAATCCCTGTGCTGGATATAAATATATAACCTGAAACTTATAATTCAAAAAAGCCCATTTTGGCTCAGCCCCGTCACATTAGCAAAAAGCTGAGTTCAGGAGATTTTATTGCCTATAAAGCAATAACACTGTCTTCTCCTTTTCAGGGGGAACCTGTGATTTAGCCAGAACCGCAGCAGTCCAGGGACACAACTCAGCTGGGACTCCCCGGGAGACACCACAGACAGGACAGTGAGCAGCCACTGCCGACTCCTCCTCCCGGAAGCCCTCCAGGACACCATCTCTTCTGGGCTTTCAAAGGTGCCACGCCTTAAAGGCCCCCTTTAGTTCCCTCTCTATGGCCACACAAGAGCCTCAGCTCTCTCATGTACAGAGGAGGCATCTCTGCCAGTGGCTTCCATCCACACAGGACTGGCCAATGGGGACACAACACGACAGCAAAAAGACTTACTTGGAAATGTATTTATCTTTTCCACATGGGACGAGGGAAGTTTGGTGACTGTAGTCCATTCTTCTTTTCTCTTTTCATCAGAAGGAGAGACCTGTATTTGGAAGGAGAAGGCAGAGGTTAGAGTTAGGTTGTGTCCTTAGGAATAAGCAGAAGTTGGGCCAGGGGACCAGGGGCATGTGGCTCTCCGTCCCCCTTCCAGACCCACAGCGGGGACAGCCCAAAGGTGACCCAGGACTAGTGAGATGCCACACTGCCGGCGGCTGCCTCGGCTTGCCGCAGCCTCGGAGAGAAAAAACGCCCAAAGGAATGATGACCACCGTGGACAGCTCCAGAGCAAGTGCCCTAGCCACAGAGAATGTTGACACCCAGCTTGGTTCCAAGGTCAACCAGTGAGTCGTCCCTGAAGAGACCTTCAAACACAGAATAGAGATTCATCTGACAGGAAGGCTCAGCTTCCACTGAGGCATACTAAAGATTGGTAAACCACCTAAAAATGCCCAAACAGAGCTGGGGGCAAAAAAATCGCAGCATACACATCTATAACCACCATTAAAATATGATACTGTGAAGGCAAATGAATTATCTGGGAAAATGACAATTCATTGTGAAAACACATGCTACACAACTATGAGTCTAATTTTGTTTAAAATATATGTAAGCAGGTGGGGTAAAGAGGGAGAACAGAAGATATCTGTAATACTATCAATAATAAAAATATGTTTTAAAAATATATATGTAAGCATAAAGTATTAATATATATACATTTACTTGAATAAATATATATTCAGATTTCAATTATATATATATGCAGTCATGCCGCATCGTCATCAATTGGTTCTGTAACTTTAAGCAAAATGATGTATAATGACACAACTTTACAATAGGCTAATTGATATAAACAAGAGTTAAGTTCCTAAGGCATTTCATCAACATTATAATGAAATGCCATAGAATGAAATGACATTAATTAAATGAAAGATTAAAATCATATGATCATCTCAACAGATGCAAAAAAAAAGGCATTTGACAAAATCCAACATCCTTTCATGATAAAAGTTACAACATATTCAGTATAAGAAGAATGCACTTCAACATAATGAAGGCCACATATGACTAGCCCACAGCTAACATCATACTCAACAATGAAAACTGAAAGCTTTTTTTCTATGAGCAGGAACAAGATAAGGGTACCCACTCTCACAATCTTATTCAACATAGTACTGGAAGTCCTCGCCAGAGCAATCAGGCAAGAAAAATAAATAAAAGGCATCCAAATCAGTAAGGAAGAAGTAAAATTATCTCTGTTTGTAGATAATATGATCTTACATTAAAGACTCCACCAAAATAGCTATTAGAATTAATCAACGAATTCAGTCAAGTTGCAGCATCCAGAATCAACATACAAAAATCAGTTGCATATCTATACAATAACAACAAACTATCTGAAAAGAAATAAAGAAAACAATTCCATTTACAATAGCATCAGAAATAATAAAATACTTAGGAATAAGTTTAAGCAAGGAGTTGAAATATCTGCACACTTAAATTTACATGACTTCGATGAAAGAAATTGAAAAAGACTAAAATAAATGAAAAGATATCACATGTTCATGGATCAGAAGAATAGTGTTAAAATGTCAATATTACCCAAAGCTATCTCTAGATCTAATACAATCCCTATCCAAATTCCAATGGCATTTTTCACAGAAATAAAATAAAATATACTAAAATGTGTATGAAACCACAAAGACCTCAAATAGGCAAAGCAATCCTGCCGAAGAACAGAGCTGGAGGCATCAAGCTTCCTGATTTCAAACTATACTGCAAAGGTCTAGTAACCAAAACAGTATGATACTGGCACATAGACCAATGGAACAAAATTAAGAGTTCAGAAATAAACCCAAGCATATACAGTCAACTAATATTTGACCAGGGGAGCCAAGAATACTTAGTGAGGAAACAACAGTCTCTTCAATACATATTGGGAAAGCTCGATAATCACATGCAAAAGAATGAAACTGGACCCTTATTTTACACCACTTAGAAAAAATAATTTGAAATCGATTAGACTTAAATGTAAAACCTGAAATGGTAAAAATTCTAGAAAAAAAAAAAACAGAGAAAAAGCTCTGGACATTGATCTTGGCAACATTTTTTTTGGATGTGACACTAAAAGCACAAGCAAGAAAGGCAGAAATAAGTGAGACTACATCAAACTAAAAAGCAAAGGGAACAACCAGCAAAATGAAAAAGCAACCTACAGAACAGGAGGAAATATTTGCAAATCATGTATCTGGTAAGTGATTAATATCCAAAATATATAAGGAACTCATATAACTTAATAGCAAAAAAATATGAATAATCCGATTTAAAAATAGGACCTGAATAGACATGTCTACAGAGAGCACATACAGATGGCCAATAGACATATGAAAAGATGCTCAACATCATTAATCATGAGGAAAATGCAAGTTAAAACCACAATGAGATATGACCTCACACCTGTCAAAATGGCCATCATCAAAAAATCAGCAAGCAACAAGTGTAGGTGAGGATGTAGAGAAAAGGGAACTCTCATGCACCATTGGTGGGATATAAATTGGTGCAGCCACTATAAAAAAAGATATGATATAGCCTGGCTAGTGTGGCTCAGCCCATGAACCAAGAAGTCACTGGTTCCATTCCTGGTCAGGGCACATGCCCAGGTTGCAGGCTCAATCCACAGTAGGGGGTGTGCAGGAGGCAGCTGGTTGATGTTTCTTTCTTATTGATGTTTCTATCTCTCTCTCTCTCCCCCTCTCTCTCTAAAAATCAATAAAAACACACACAAAAAGATGATACATATAATGGAATATTACTCATTAATAAAAAATAATGAAATCTTGCCATTTGCAGCAACATGAATGAACCTACAGGGTATTATGCTAAGTGAAATAAATCAGACAAAGACAAATACCATATGATTTCACTTATAAATGGAATCTAAAAAATTAAGCAAATAAATGAAACAAAACAGAAACAGACCCATAGATATAGAGAACAAGCTGATGGTTGCCAAAGGGGAAGAACGTGTGGGGGTGGGGGAGAAAAAAACAAAACCCAGAAGGAATAATAAAAACATAATTGATACCAATCTGTAAAAATTTTAAATTTCTGTTTAAAAAAAAAATTCCCTACCCAAAGTCAAAAGGCAAATGACAAATTGGGAGAAAATATTTATAAAATGTAACAAAAGGCTAATGTCCTTAATATGTACAGGGCTTTAATAAATCAGAAAGAAAAAGATCCTACACTCAGTAAAAATTGGTCAAAGGACATGAACAGACAATTCGAAGAAAAATAAACACAAATAGTTAATAAACTATGAAGTCTTTCTCATCACTATATTTTTACCTACCACCTGATATGAAGCAAACAGCAAGCCATAACATACTAGATATATTAGAATTTAGCTTTTAGTTAAAATTATTCAATTAGCCCTTAAGCGTCATAGCTGCATTGCAATGTAGTCATGTCCTGGGGCCTGCGAGCCTGCCTGTAAAGCAAGTTTCAGAAGGTACACTCAGCTTAAGATAACAGAAGGACATACAGTGTGAAGCATGGAATGCAAAGCTCTGTTCTTTTCTTGCTGTTCTTAGGATAATGTCTCTGACTCACAACCCCAAGATGTGTTATCTCCCACAGCCAAGGAGACCCAGACAAGATGCCCCCAGGAGTTGAAAAAAAATCAGGTTGCTGAAGCTTGAGTAAGAACTGACCAATCCACACAGCCCAGGACCCTGAGCCCCTCACTCATGACTTCTGTTCTGTGAAACCCCTTGTCTGTAAAGCATCCAGGAGCTCGGGTTTTTCCAGCACCAGCTGCCCGGTCTCCCCTGTGCAGCGCTGGCTGTACAACAACCGCCACTCGCTTTCACCGCACCCGGTGTCCGCGCCACTGGCTGCCTGCAGCGCCGGCGGACAAACCCTTTTCTCGGTGACAGACAGGAATCAAGTAGTCATGAGGCCCACATGCGGGAATTCTCCAAGACTTTTGGTCACTCTCAGTCTGTTGGGTGATCCTACCAAGGCCATCACTATAAATCCGACCTATAGGCTCATGTTGCCCAATCTTTGTCTCCAGCCTGACTCCTCCCCGCCTTTTTCCTTGGTACTTTTACATTTCTTGGGTTAAAAGTGTTAGGAAAATACTTACATCGCCTGCCACGTTGTTGAACTGAAATTACAGGTAACTGATTACAGGACCCAACCAAGCCCCTCCTTGGTCTGCCTCAAGGACAACATCTGCGCCTCCCTCCACAAACCTTCCAACCATCACCGCAAATCACTGGTTATTCCAGCCAGCTGTGGGGTGGAGGGGACAGAAAAAGTAAAGCCAGCTAAATTTACATACACTATAAGGCCAACACAGCAGCGGAGCTGACAAAAGGCCGGAAATTCGGAGTTCAGTCCGAGACTCCTTAACAGAGCATTGTCTCTCACATAAGGAAGGGCCAGCGGAAGACCATCGATGGGCTGGAACATGGAGGACACTTCCTCCGAGGTGCTTGCCAATATCTGCAGCCTTGGAGAGAGGGATTCGCTCAGCTGGCTGGTTGCAACTCTGTTATTACTGGGAATTTAAGGCCCCGTCCTGGCCGGTGTGGCTCATTGGTTAGAGGGTCAGCCTGCCCATGGAAGGGTCTGGGGTTTGATTCCCAGTCAAGGGAGCCTGTGGGAGGCAGCCAATCAATGTGCCTCTCTCACATCAATGTTTCTCTTTCTCTCTCTCTTTCCTTCCCCCTCTCCCATCTTCCCTTCCTTCCACTCTCTCTAAAAATCAGTAAAAAAAATATCCTCAGGTGAGGATTAACAACAACAACAAAAAGTTTTTTAAAAAGAATTTACGGCCCCTACCTGGACTCCAAAATGCCTTGTAAGAATCATTTACAAGAGCCCAGGTGGGACGGGAGCCTCCCAGGACCTAATCCTGTTGGAGACACATTGGGACCACCGACCAGTCAGTCTCTGTCCTTGACTACATGCCCTGGCAGAATAGTCCAGGTTCTCCTCAGCTCCATTAAGTGCCTGGGCGATGCCATCCAGCCTGTCCATGGAACCTAATATGTCCCATGTGGAGGCCCATCCATACTTGCTGCCGGCTTCAAAGACAACCTGGAGGTAAGACCCTCCCTAAGATTCAAGAGAATGCCTTGACAAAGGGAAGATTCCTAAGCTGTTAAGTATGATGACATCCCAGCCATAGAGAACTTTCCGGGCCTGCGTTTCACCTGCTGTGAGTGTGCCCACACTCCTCCTCAGACCCAAGCACCCTCACATGTTTTCTGATCCAAAACCTAACTCTTCCCACAAACTGTCCCCGCTGCTCCTGAGCTGTGATGGGGGTTGGGGTGTAGGGACAGGAGCTCACCCCTCAGCCCGTCCTTCCTCCCAGCACTTCCCACCGCACAGAAACCATCCCTCTGGTGTTTCTTTTCCCTCCTGGCCCTGGAGCCTCCTCTCTCTGGACGCCCAGCTGCCGCACTGAGCCTCTCCTGCAAATATTCTCATTATCATTATTTTTTCGAGGGAGGGAGTGGGTTCAGCAGCCAGCCCAAGGAAAACCTAGAAGCACAGTCCACAATGGGGATTCCTAGAAGCACAGCCCAAAATGAGGGTTCTTGTGCACGTGACTACTGAGGAAATGCTTTCAGGAGAACCCATTAAGGGAGCGAGGGAAGCAGGACCGGGAGTGACGTGGCCCAGCTGGAGTCCAGCCACAGCCTGATCCCATGGGAGCTGCAGGGTGTGAATAACTGCACAGTTGTCCCACCTTCAGACAAGCAGGCCAGGCCTTTGTACCCAGGGCCAGTCAGTCACCGGCTCCAGGCCAGCCCTCGGAGGACAGGCTGAGCTCCCCCAGGCATTTCCCTGCAAGAGCAGTTCTCAGGACTAGGGAGCAGCTAAGGCCCCCCCATAGTCAACACCCACAACATGCAGTAGATACAGGGGATCCTGGTGGGTACCAGCATCGTCCACTACCTGCCCTGTGTCTGGGCTTGAAGCAGCTCCTGGCTTTGTCACCTTCTCCCGCACACCCGCAGGCTGGGAGGAGACAGCTGCCCACACAGGATAGCCAGGTGCAGTGAGGGGCTGAGCTGCAGGAACGGGGAACAGACTTGCCCAAGCTCTGGACCAGTCAAAGCCCTGAAGTTACTGCAGGAAGGATCCCTTCCTCTTCCTTCTCACAGACCTCCCACTCACAGGTGCTTCCAGCCTCCCACTCCGGGCCTCCCAGATAAATGGAAGTCACCAGCTCAGCTTCCTGTGAAGAGCGCCAACATCAGATCTCAAGAAACTCAAGCAGGTGGGGAAAGCCATCCAAAACTCGCTTCAACAATGGTAATAAATAAATAAAACAAAACAAAACTTGCTCCAAAGAGTAGACTCTCCTCTGTTCCTAGCTCTTGGTTCCTCCAAGCTCCAGTGCCCTCACTCCCATGCTGCCAGGGAGCCCGGAAAACACAGGTGGTTAATCGGGTGTCGGAGCAACCCCGGGACTCAGGCTAATCGCTATACAGTTCCAGGCCCAGAGGCAAAGTGGCTCTCAGCTCACTTATCATCTGGGAAGTCCCGAGGGTGGAGTGAAGGGGGGAGGGGGCGGGGGCCATAAATGCAGAACAGAAAGGTAGGCAAACCCTGGCAGGAAAGTCCGGGGTGAGATGAAGAACCACCCCCCTTTGGTGGTTTGGTTTTTTTGTTTTTTTTTGTTTCCTAAACTGTCTTCCTGGTTGTATAGCAGGAGCCTGGCCCCTCCCCACTCCCCCTGAGCTCCCCGTGTAGGATGGAAGGTGGAGGACAACAGCTAATTTATAGGACACAGGCCATTTCAGTGTCTAAGAAAGTATAGCTAGGAAAAGGGCCAGGCTTGAGGAGGGGGGGTGCTTTCCACAGAAAATACCGGGGGGCCACCTCACAGGACCACCCCTGACCGGTGGGAGGGCTGTGCACTTGGCAGGGCCTCAGCTGCAACCTAACGGGGAAGGCGGAGCAGCTGACCTTAAGGACACCACAGGACAGCTCAGAGGTTCTCTTTAGACTCTCCCAAGGTCAGAGGGTGGGGCTGGGGGCAGGCAGGATGGTGACTTAAAATACTAACGTCCAGGCTGTAACTCAGACCAAGTACATCAGACCCTCTGGGCGGGGCCCAGGGTGAGCATTTTAAAAGCCTCCCCAGGTCCTGCCAGTGAACAACCGGGGCTGAGAACCAGCGTGAAATCTGACAGGAAGGGAGACCGAGGACACCAACACCTGCCTCTCAAAGCAGCTTTTCAAGAGTGGAGAGGACAGAATTTTCTCAAAGCAAACTGAGTTTGGCCTTTAACGCGCCCCCCCCCCCCTCATAACTAATATTTCAAAGGGGTAAGGGGACAATGCTGAGCCCCCAGAGGGCCAGTGTATGCAGGCACAGAGCCAACCCAAAGCGCCCGTCACGCAAAGCAAGGCACCACACCACAGAGGCCGGGAAACCAGGAAGCCAGCCCCGGGCCCAGATGCGAAGGAAATGCTGACGGGAGCCCGAGACTTCCCTTTTTGGGGCCTTCCCCACCTCTTCCCTGAACTCTGCCTTGCCCTCTGGGGACAATCTGTGTCTCCTGGGTTGGACAAGCACTTTATCGGACACAGTGCTTCGAACTACAGTGTTAAAGACCGCCCCAGCCGGTCTCCTGAGGAGGACTCTGCTTTGCAACCAAGCAGCTTTGACAGAGATAGTGCTGGCCCCTCTGCACTTCGGCCCCTCCTATGGGGGCAGGAAGAAATGTAGATGGCAAACAGGAAACCCCAGCCCTGTTGCCACACGAGGAATGAGACTTGAGCTGTGGCCTGGGGCCCTGCCAAGATCTAGAGATTACGAGAGATTCCACCTCCTGATTCCCGAACCCGAGCCTGTCCTGGACATGGGCAAAATTCGGGCTGCCTTGGAAGGAAACAGGATGCAATTTTGCCTCCTGCCTGCCTGAGTTATTCAATGAAAGGCCCACTTATTGGCCAGGCCCGTGTCCACTCTGGAACCTGCCCACCCCCCACTGATCCCTGAACCTCCCTTCCCAAAATGTACCTCCATCCCCTTTCCCACCCTCGGGGGCCAGGCCCCTGTGATCCACCCACACAGCTCTCCCAAGCACTCTGCTCAGGAAAGGGTCTAAGCATCAAACACCACGAGGGGGAAAGTTAAGGTCAAGTGTGCTGATGCATGAACTGCACTTTCTCAGCTTTACTGTGACTTATGAATAAAAGGCTTTGCCCCTCCCCTCCTCAAAGAATGTCAAGCACCATCCAAGAAGTTGGGGAAAGGCACGTGGGAGAAGGTGGCTTGCCCTGCCTGACCAGAGAGGCTCTTACCTGAAGGCAGGTAGAAAAGAGAACTGGCAGACTAGTTGCAGGAGGCCCTGGACACCTGTTCCCCATAAATCAGGAGCAGAACAATCACAGTGTTATTATCGTGCTCATAATAAGGCAACAAATGTGAATAATAGGTAGCTACCATAAACGCGAGCTTACTACGGGCTCTTACCTGCGGGCTCTTACTCATTTAATCCCACAACCATCCCTGGAAGAAAGAAGGAAATCCCAACATCTGGGCAGATGTTTAGAAAGAAGCCCAAAGGCCCACAGCCTCACATCAGAGAATCGGGGTGTTGGAGTGAGACCAAAAAAAGGCATAAAGGAAGTAAAAACTCCAGACAGAAAAAGCTGTGTGTATGTGTGTGAATGTATAAGTATGGATGTGTGAGAGTGTGCGTATGGAGTGTGCATGTGCGTGTGCGTGTGTGTATGTGTGTGTGTATGTGTGTGTGCGCGCGCGCACTGGTACAATTTAGATTCTGGCTCAGAGAAACCGAAGACCTAGAAAGCTAACTCTCTAATGATATCTACAGACCCCCAGGGAAGGGCACGGTCACACCTGCCTCCCTAAAGCAGCACCTACATCACCTTCAACCAGAGGGGCCCAGCTAAAAGCCAACAGAGTGTGAAATTCCATGTGACTGAGAGGAAGTCATGGGAAGCTGGTGGAGGTGACACTGGCCCTAATGAGGCAGATATGATGAAGCACTCCTTGACCTGCATCTCTCAAGACCGAGGGCCCTTTTACAGGGTAGTTTCGTGTCCTAACTCAGGAAGAGCACATTAAGCTCTTCTCCAGCCCAGTAATTACAGGATTTAAGTGGAGACCCATCTGATCGGGGGCCCGAGGCCTGTATCACCCCATGTGCTCAGAGCCCCAACTGGCTGTCTGTCTGTGGGTTAGTGTCTCAGCTCTGCAGGGACCTGCGACCTATCGGGGCAGGTGAGGAGGGGCACCTCCTCTTCCCCATTTCCGACCAGCACAGGTTCCTCGGGCCACACTTCCTGTTTACTGAGCTCTTTCTCTAAGACTCATCTCTGACCTCACATCCCCTTCCTCAGGGAACCCCAGCACTGCTTCCTTTTTTGGTGCTGTAGGCTGACACGGACCTTGAGTGCCGAGACCTTCGGGTTTCCCCTCCCTGCTACCTGGGGCCAGAACTGGAAACCCAAGAGCCAGGACCACTGGCCTCCTCCGGGTGAGAGGGGAGGTTCCTTGCACTTGAGAAGCAGTCCGGAGGGGAGAGTGGGGGCAGGGTCCCCAGTTCTGAGCCCTCCCCTGGGCAGCCACTGGGGGGCATCTTACATCCGCTCCCGTTTAACCACGTGTACTCCCTACAACTGCATACAGCAGATCCCTCACACAGCAGATCTCTTGTCCCCTCAAATTGCCAGAACAGAGGGCATGTCCAGGGGTTTCCAGAACATTTCCAGGAGACTGAGGGGAAGTTTTCCACAAAACCACATTCACACCCTCCCCTGCTGCCCTGGCCCCTGCTGACTAATCCTGACAGAAAACCAGCACCACGAAAAACAGAACTTCTCCTCAAAATGGCCTTCAGAAGCCTCTCTTTACATTTGTAAACTGTATTTCCCCAACTTTCTGGGAGGGAAAGAGCAGCCTCCTCCTGGGCAGACAGAAACAGGCAGAGCCAGGCACCGGGTAAAGAAAGCCCTGGAGAGCCCAGCGGGACGTGCCCCTCCCAGACCTACATTCTCCCCTCAGCTCAGTGGAGGCCCCAGGCCCTCACCGGAGCTCCCGTAATGAGGAAGGGAGAGCATTTCCCACAGAACTAGTTGTCCCAGAGCAAAGCCATTTGACCCACCCCTGTGACCCCTGAACAGAGTCATGAACTGGTTTCCTGGTTCTGGGTCCAGAAGCTTCCCAACCTCCTCTCACCTCAGACAGGACTAAAGCGTACACACCACCTCCCCCGCCTGCCCCCACCCCACTGCACTGAGTCCGACTGCCCCGTCACACACACAGCCCAGAGAGCGATCCTTGTCCCAGATGTGTGTATGAGCGGCTGTGAGATGTGTATGAGCTTTAGGAAGACAGCACCCATTATCTGAGGCTACCCCCATCTCCCCGGAGTCCTGGGGGCCTCCCGGACTCCAGCAGCGGACAGCGGACCCTGCCCGTGCACAAACGTCCCGCAGCCATATCCACAGCCACCATGTGGGTATTTGGCAGAGTTTGAAACACACAGATAGAAATAGAAAGGTTGACGCTCTCGTTCACAATCTTCAAGGAAGACGGTGTTCACCTCGTTTGGACCTCACTCACTGCAGGAGAGCTGTGAACCCCAAGCACACCTTCTCTATCCCCCTCTTCCCCCCTCCCCCCCCCCAACAAACACACACACAAAAACCCTGGGATGAGGCATTCGGCAGCAGTAACATTTTGCCAAGCATCATTTCAGAGGCGAACATAAATGGATGACATGATGTATTTTATAAAAATAGCGTACTGTTTAGGAACCAGCTCTTTAGAAATATATATTTTTTCCCATGTAAATATATATACTTACTTTGTCCTATAGTTTTTGTAGCCACGGAGTATTCCAAAGTACATAGGTATACCGTAATTGACAAGTTTACTATTATTGGGCATCTAGTCTCCATTCTTATTCTGGTGGTTATTATTATAAAGAATGCTGCAAAGGACATCGCTGTGCACATCTTCTGCACTCGTCCAATTGAATCCTAAGGGTAAGAATTCCTACAGGTGGAATTGTTGAGCCCAAGACTCCCTTGGGGGGATTGTCAACAAAAAACTGAAGCAGGGATGGTGAATTCTGTCACATAAAAGTCTATTTCTCCACGTGGGCTTTTCTTGGATTCCACTTGGGCGTCTATGACATTGCATAGTGGTTCGGGGAAGTAGGGACCGCCTTTTCCATGAGAAATCATCTCCCCCTCTGTCCCCATTGGGCTTCCTCTGGGGACACACCACGCCTGTGTGATGAAGTGACACTGGTACACAGGAAGGCGGAATTTTACTGGGTTAATGCCTACTGAATGCCCTGTGCCAGCAGAAAAAGGTACAGCAAAACCTAGGATGGCCCAGTGCTGGGTGCCCCACGTGGGCAACACACGTGTGGACACGTGAAAGGTTTTCTTTCGTGAAAGGTTTTGTTCTTGTGTGGACAAAGGAAGCATGCAATGGACCCTTCCTAAAGAGACCAAAGGCCAGAAGGGACTTGTGGAACCATCTAACCCCGTGCCCTGGAGATAGGGAAACTGAAAGACTCCTAGCAGAAACATTCCAGTAATCGCTAAATGAACCCAGAAGTGTCGCACACAGTGAATCAGCCAGTTCAGGGCAGCGTTGAACATACTCCCAATTTTTTTTAATCCTCACTTGAGGATATGTTTTGGGTGTTAAAATTGATTTTAGAGAGAAAGGAAAAGAGCAGGGGGGAGAGAAACATCCATCGACTGCCTACCGCACACACCTGACCGGGGATCAAATCCGCAACCTAGGTATGTGCCCTGCCCAGGAATGGATCCCAAAACTGTTTTGGTGTATGGGACGACGTTCCAACCAATTGAGCCACCCGGCCAGGGCTGAACATACTCCAAATTTTGACGCCTAGTACAATTCTTATCCTCCTCACCCTGTGTACGAAACTGGAAATCAAGATCTGAGGTCAGCCCAGCCAGCGTGGCTCGGTGGTTGAGCGTCAACCTATGAACCAGAAGATCACGGTTCGATTCCCGGTCGGGGCACATGCCCGGGTTTTGGGCTCTATCCCCGGTGTGGGGCATGCAGGAGGCAGCCAATCAATGATTCCCTCATCATTGATGTTCCTCTCTCTCTCTCTCTCTCTCTCTCTCTCTCTCTATCTTTCTCTCTCTCTCTCTTCCTCTCTGCAATCAATAAAAATATGTATTTAAGAAGAAAAAAAGATCTGAGGCCACATCCCAGCTCACAGATGACCAGATGAGTGCTGAGGCTGCTCCTACTGGCTCTCAAGTGCTGAAGGAGCACATCTCATCCCAACTCGGTGTTGAGCGTTGAGCGATGCCATGTTAGTAGCTTGAAATCTGCCGGTGGGTAAATTTACATTACAGAAACCAGCAAACGCCACAAAACACGGCTTATTCACCTCCCTGCACAGCCAGTTGTTAAACATTCATCAGCACATCACAGGTCACATCTAGATGTGAAAACCACGAGCAGTTGACCTGGGGTCCTCACCTAACCTAAGGCCAGCATTATAATTCTCCATGGTCCATTATCATGTTCACTCCCAAATCCACCACAGCCCCCTCGGTACTAATCAATGCGCCAGTAAAAGTTTGCCTGAATGCTTGCTGTCTGCCAGGCCCCCCGGCTGAGCTCACAGCACAAGATCCCTGTGAGATAGTTATCAGTTCTGCCTTACAGTTGGGGAAACTGAAACTCAAGAGACTTCCAATGACTTTTTAATTACGGACTAAAGCCTCTCTTAGGGTGGTACTCCCCAGATGTTGACCCTAAGATAAGGGTTCAAGGGCCAGTGGAAGGCAGTGAGAAAGTGAACAGGGAAGGGAAGGCAGCCAATGGAGGGAGCCAGTTACCTGTGAGCCAGCAGAGAACATGCCCCCCAACCAAGAGGCGAGGGAGCTGGAGTGTTTATGCACCTTCTCCCATCAGTCATTGCTCGAGGCCAAAGGAACATGGGAAGGGTGCTGACACTGCTCAGTGCCACGCAGCTAGAAAATGGCAAAATACAATTCAACTCCAAATTCAACACCGTTTTCATGACTCTTAAAGAAATGAGCCATTAATCAAACACACACTCAAATGAGTGCCACTTACGGGTAAACCTGCTGGTGAAGTAAACTTACTTTGTCAAAGCACTTTGGGTTGACATGCCCAAGGAAAGCACAGGGTATCTTTTTACCAATTTCTGTCAGTAGAATAGAAAAAGCCCTTCTAAGTTACTTTGCTCATGCCTCGGGAACAGGCCAAATGCCCTACCCCACCCCCTTCTCCTGTGAGAGGCTGCCCTCTCAGGTTCAGCCACCATTGCCTTGGGCAGGAGTCCTGAGCCCCAAGCTGTCATCATCCCAGCAGCTGCATCAACCTGTGATTACCGGCTTAGTCTGCCATCCCAGGGATGACCAAAAGGCTGAAGACTGTCCCTGTTTTCTGTGCCCTGCTTTCCCTCGGCCTCCTGCCCCATCCCCACCCCTCCACGTCCTTCATGGGAACCCACAGGCAGGCCAAATAAATAAAACCACAATCATGGGTCTGTGGGAGCATAACCCATCTTAAGGATTTATTTTAAATTCTTCTGGAGAGGCAGGGCGGTGTTTAAATAGGACAGTGTGTCGTTGGGTAGATCACTGCACCATACTGTGACCGGTGCGGGGAGAGGACGGCTGCCCTGGTTTTACAGAGCCAGCTGTAGCAGTTCTCAGCAGCTACGGATAAAGACAGAGACTGGGTGTCCTGTTCCATTCCGACTGCACAGCGGAGACCTGCCCAGTTGTTCACCCTGAGGGAGAGGAGAAGGCAACGTGGGCAAGACCCGGAGCTGCTCTTAGAACAACCAGTTCGAATCCCCTTCTCTCCATGGGATTCTCTGGCAATCTGGTCCCGATTCTACACCCCACCTCCCAGTGAGCACACTTCCTGCCAAAGCGTCCTAGACAGGACTAAAGCAATCATCAGGCCAAGGTCTTCTGGTGACAGGACCCCTTTCTGGCCAGCTCCAGAGTCCAGCCCTTGGCACCCCAGCAGGGATGCCAGGCTGTGTGCTCCTGGGCATCTCTCTAGCCCTCTCTCTCAGCTGTTCCTAAGCAGTTTACACCCAGAAGGCAGACACAAAGCTTGGCTCCAGGGCACCAGGAAATAGACCAAGAAATCCAAGCACAACCAGCAGATGACTGAAAAGTCCCAAGTAGGCCAGTGCATCAGAGAGCTCAGGAGGACTGAGGGATCAAAAACAAGGTGTAGGGTCACCTACCGCTCCCAAGATAACACAAACTGGAGAGAAGGCCTGAACCCCCAAACAGAAGCCATGCAGAAAAGCAGAGAGGTGAGTTATGGAGCCCCCAGGGCAGGGGGAGACCACCCTCAGGAAGGTGGGGTGCTGCCAGCTAGAGATGCAGCAGGTGCAGGTACTGCATATGCCCTGGCCCACTCAGCCTGGTGGAGATGGTCCACCCCACCTTCTCTAGGACTGGGGGCCCCAGATCCCCTGCCTCCTCTCTGCTAGGCTCCCCAAAGGTGTCCCTCATCATTCTAACAGATTTCACCAGCTTAAAAATGAAGCCAGAGGAGCATGGGATATGCGTAGGCTACACCACAAAGATTATCTGATCTCCCCAATTCTCCACCTCTGCTCTCCCATCTTCTGAAGCAGGAGCAGGAGTCACCTCCAGCCTCTCCAGCACAGAGAGCCCCAACCTGTACCAGCCCAGACTCCCAGGTGCCCCGCAGGCTGCTTGCTATGCCTCCTTCTCCCAGGGCAAGAACTATTCTCTTTCCAAAATACCCCACCTCTCTGAGCTCAACCATCATTTGAGGCCCTCCCTGTTCTGTCTACCCCGCCCCCCAGGTTCCCTGCCCCGGCTCCTAGGCATCAGCTGGCCTGTCTAGAGGAGAAAGCACAGCTGGTGCGCAGACTCATGGCCCCACTCCAGGGTCTCTGTTCCCAAATGGGCACCTCCCACGCCAACTCCACACTTTGTCCCTCGGACACTGCATTTGGACACAAGCTAAAAAGAAAGAACTCTCCTCAGACCACCCAATAAACATGTCTTAGTCATGAGAAGTGTCCTTAATTTTTCAGACCACCTGCAAGGAAATGTGGACTGGTAAGTGCAATCATTCCAACCCCAGATTCCTCAGCCAGCTAATCTGGAGAGAAGGCTCCTGGCTCTCTGGCCGAGGCAGCTGCTTCAAACAATCATTGTTTCTAATTCTTTCCTCCCATTGTACCAAGACCAACTGTGGCAGGAGCTGAGTCCCGCTCCAGAGCACATGGTTACTTGTCAGCTCGCTGGTTCAAACGTTCATTCATCGCCTGTAAGGTACTCGCTGTAAACCTGGCCGGCTCTAGACACAGCCTCTGTCCTCTGGGAGACCAGGTTCCCGGGGCCCAGATTCCGGTCACCTGGGGATGAAGTGCCTGGCAGCCTAGAGAAACCGCCCGCTCAGTTCCCCCGGTCACGGAGGGGCAAAGGTGCTGCGAACAACCCGGGACCCACACAGCGCCCTACGGCAAGATGGGACCCTGGGCCTCCCCGTCAGGCCACGGCGCCGCTCGGCTGTCCCCGGCCTCTCCCCGTTTGGAAGCTGAATGCAAAGCAGGCGCTCGAAATGCAGAAGTGGCCGCGTCCGCCCAAGGCACCTGCCTCTCTCGGGCGCGGAGGACGACAAGCCGAGGTCCCCTAGGACCTCAAGCACTAGCTCCGGAGGCGGGCGGGAGACCGCAGAGGGGAAGTGTCCCGAGGGCCAGGGGCCCCTGAGCACCCTGAGCCCTTGGGGAGGCAGAGGGAGCCCGAGTGGGGTCGGGGGAGGGGGGGGGAGGCTGGAACCCGCCTCTGAGGAACTAACTGTTCACTGGGCCGGGAAGGAGAGCACCGGATTGGAGTCCGGGCACTCGCCGGGGTTGTGGGGGCCTCCCCTCCCTGCACCTGCTGCCCTGCCCCCACCTCGCCAGGGAGTCCCCGGGACCCCGGGGATGGGGCGGAGGAGCCTTCCAGCCGCCGCCCAGGTTGCGGAGAGAAGGAAGGACCCCCGGGCTCGGGCGGGAGGACGAACTTGGAGCCACAACTTTCTCCGGCCGGAAGGCAGGTCGGCTGGGGTTCCCTGCCCACGCAGTCCCTGGGGAGTCCACACCCCCAGAAACCCCACGGGAACCCCCCAACGGTGGGGGGAGGAGGGAGGAGACCCGGGGCAGGCGAGGAGAGAGGGGCTGACCCGGACCCGGCCGTGCGGGAAAACTTTCGGGGAGGCGGAGATCGGCAGGGAAGAGGGGACCGCGGGGACCCCGCACCTGGCGTCCCGCGTGCTGCGCCCGGAGCCTGGCCCCCGCGCCCCGCGCCCAGAGCCTTGCCTGCGTTCCAATCCCGCAGCATCGCGCGCGCCGCGGAGACGGTGGAGCCGCCCGTGGGGTGCTGCGGCCGGGGGGCTGCTCCAGCCTGCGCCTCGGTCAGCGTTCAGCGGGTTCGGATCGAATCCGGCGGGGCGGGGCAGGGCTGGCGACGGCCACGAGATTGGGGGTCGGACGCCCCGCCCTCCTCGCTCCCTCTCCGCCCCTCCTCGCCCTCTGGCCCGCCCCAAAGCCTTTATCTTCCCCTATCCGGTTTGATCATCCTCCCTCCACTTATTTCCTGAGCTCTCCATCTCTCCCCACACCCCTCTTCCCTCGCCTTTCTTCCTCTCCTTCTCTCCCGCCTTCCCCCCCTCCCCCCTTCCCCTCCCCTCGGGGGGCGGAGCTTCTCCCCTCCCTCCCAGACAATGGGGTGGCTGAGCGTCCCCTCCTTCCCCGCCTTTGAGTCCGGGCTGGGACTGTCAGTGCCTCTTCCGGGCTCTGGGGGGCGGGGGGAGTGGGTGCGTGGAGGGGGTGAGTGTGCGAGGCGGGGAGGTAGAGCTGGCTTCCCTCCCCCATTCGCTCTGCCCTCTCCAAGAGGGATGGGGTCTTGGCCCCGCGCTGTGACAGCCACTCCCAGGGAACAGTCGCGCTGTCCAGGGGAGCCCACCTCGAGCACCCCGGATTTCCCAGGCGAGGATGTAGGATTTTTTTTTTTTTTTCTCCTAACACACAGGCTTATTCCAAAAAGGGGTTGAGGCGCGCAGGAGCTAAGCCAGGCCCCTCCGACTTCGCGGGCTGGCAGACGTGACAATAATGTGAAGGAGGCCAAGCGTCTTTGTCCACCTCTCTCCTCCCCCTCTTATCCATCCCTGGACCTCCAGGGCTCTCAGTGCATTCTCAGTGCATTGGAAGCCCGAACATCTCAGCTGCCCCGTAGGGTACGGGGCGGGGGGGGGGGGGGGGGGGGGAAGGGGGCCGCGGGGCGAGCGGGGGAGTTATCTCTTTCTTCCCTATTTTCACAATTCCCCTCCCACATACATACCCCAATTCTAAAGAGTCAGCCCCCACGCCAAAAGGGAAGGGGACCTAAAAGTGGATGGGTAGCCAGCCCCTAAGATACAGCAGGACCAGCTCATCCCTCCTGAAAGCCAAACATTCTTCACTAAATTCATTGTTTGGATCTTGGAATGTGTCTCCCTTAGAAACAATGTTATACATGGTGATCTGCTTCCCAGGCCAGCCACAAAAGTCTTTTGAACCTAAAGCAGCTGTAGGGTGGTGCTGAAGACTGTGTCAGCTACACAGGAACAAGGAGGCCACTGACCGACCAGTTTTTTCTACAGGGAAAAAAAAAAAAATCTGGTTCTTTCCCCTTGAGCTAGGAACACAAGGCTCTCCCATGAAGTCCCACTACTGTGTATTAGTTAAGTTTCTTTGCAGGTAACATGAGCACCCTCAGGGGAATGTATTCTGAGAACAGGAGGGTTTCCCTATAGCCTCCGGGTCAGGATTGCAGGAAAGGCTTAGTAAGAGGCAAATCCAGAGCCTTCGAGGGCTTCCAGTAACACAGGAAGTCTTCTGTTAGGGGCCAACTCTTCCCTTTCATCATAGCGGGCCTTTCCTGCACCCCAGACACATGACAAAGGGTGGCAATTACTTTCATCACTGGGGCTTGGAGCTCCCCTGTTGAAGAAAGCCACCAGGTGAAGCTAGAATTCCTGAGTCTCTAGTCCTATCTCTCAGAAGAGCAACTCATTGGCCCAGCTTGGGTCAGGTGACCATCCTATGCCCAATCAACTGGAGACAGGGGCGGGCTTAACTTGTTCAAACTAGACTGCTAGGAACCCTAGCCATATACCCTGCTTAAAACAAAATCCACTCCCCTCCACTGGTACTCTCATGGGGGTGAATAAATTGATCAATTGATTAGTTCAAGACACCATAAACAGTCTTTCTTTTCATCAATTTCCCCATACGGGGGCCACAGGAGAGAAAGGAATAGGCCTTTATCTTTCAAGGCAATATAGGGACAATACATCTGTAACAAGGATAATATTTTGCAAACTAATACATTGAAGACTCCCCAGTCCCCTTAAACCCTGCTCCTTGCAGCCTTCTACCCCCAGGGACTGGGCCAGGAGGCACGTGGCCTCAGGAAAGCTGCAGCTAAGCATTGCCTAGAACCAGTCATTTAATAGACGTGTAATGCAAACCACAGAAGAATTTGAAAACTTTCTAGCCGCATTAAAAGTAATAAAAAGAAACAAGTGAAATTAATTTTAATATGTTGTATTTAAACCAAGCATTACCATATCAATGTGTAAACAATATAAAGAAATCTTCATGAGGTATTTTATATTCTATTTTTCTAACAAAGCTAAAATCAGGTGTGCATTTACACACATCTGAATTCGGACATTAAATTTTCATCAAAAATACTTGACCTGTATTTAGGGTTTATAAAAGTTCTACTTGAGCCCTAACTGGTTTGGCTCAGTGGATAGAGCGTCGGCCTGCAGACTGAAGGGTCCCGGGTTTGATTCTGGTCAAGGGCATGTACCTTGGTTGCAGGCACATCCCCAGTAGGGAGTGTGCAGGAGGTAGCTGATTGATGTTTCTAACTCCCTATCCCTCTCCCTTCCTCTCTGTAAGAAATCAATAAAATATACTTTTTTTAAAAAAAAAAAGTTCTACTTGAAAAAGTAGAAGTTTCTCGATAACTGAATTAAGTATTTGTTTCTTAAATTTAAGTTTTAATTAAGATTACATAAACTTAAAATTCAATTCCACATTTGAATTTTTAGTCACATTTCAAGTGCTCAGTAGCACCTGTGGCCAGTGGCTACCATATTGGGCCTGCACAAGTTTAGGAAGCAAGGACGTCACCGTTTAGCAGAACAGTAGGAGAAATGTCAAGCACGGCCAGACAGAAAATTATTTTCCAAATTCCTTTATGTCCCCCTATAACATCTCAAGAGGCAGCTTTTGCCAGTAGGTTCTATTTTATGCCTGAGTAGAAGGAAGCTATGCAGAGAAGAAGTGGGTGTCCAAAGCCCACTCTTCTGTTCCCAGTAGATTCTAGGAGAAGGGAGGAAGCAGGGGACACAGACAGTTGGGAATGCCACATCTCCTGGGTTTGTGGCCTTCGACTAGAGTGAAGATGTATGTTGAGGGGTGAATGGAGTTCTGGGAATAGAAGAGGGAAGACTGCCACACTGGCTGTTCTCAGGCACTGACCAAGGGGAGGGGGCAGCCTCACTAAGGTCAACTTAGTGGGTCACCATGTTTACACAGAGCTAAAGCCTGGGTTTAGCTTTCTGGGGTCACTTCACAATTCCTGCTTGGCATAGACCTGATGCAGAAGTTCCCACGTGCTCCCAAAGACCAGAGGCCTCAGAAGGGACTAGATTGTGAAGCACGGGCCTTCCATAGGGCCCGTTTTGGGTTCCCTCAAAAGCAGAACCTGAGACAAAGACGTGGGTGCAGATTGTTTACTTAAAAGTTGATCCCAGCCGAAACCGGTTTGGCTCAGTGGATAGAGCGTCGGCCTGCGGACTCAAGGGTCCCAGGTTCGATTCCAGTCAAGGGCATATACCTTGGTTGCGGGCACATCCCCAGTAGGGGGTGTGCAAGAGGCAGCTGATCAATGTTTCTCTCTCATCGATGTTTCTAACTCTCTATCCCTCTCTCTTCCTCTCTGTAAAAAATCAATAAAATATATTAAAAAAAAAAAAGTTGATCCCAGAAAGCAAGAAAATGAGACAGGCAAGGAGAAGAAGCTAATAAAGGATGCACAACTGGGACTCCATCCTTCTGGGGACCCTCTCAGGACCCTCTGAGGAACTGTGTAAAATTAGTCTCAGAATTGTCCTTTGTGTAGGTCGGGGGAGGGATGGGGATGCTGGGGCACTTATCTGCTGAATCTCACCCCTCAGCAGCTGAGGATTACTCCTGGGAATGCTTTCCTTACCTCTTCTTACTTCCTGGCTGTGTGAACATCTTTGGCCTCCAGAAAACATTTGAGGCCGAAGAGCAGGAGCCGCTGTCATTGGCACTTGAGGTGGGACTAGTCGTTGTGCAGAGCTGCCCACCACAGCTGTGCTGGGAAGAGAAGTGAGCCGAAGGGATGTGACACAGAACACACGAATCATTGGCTCTAAGAGCCAGCATGGGAAGGTCATGTTGACCGTGGAGGCCAGGGCAAGCACTGGCAGGAGAACATGATGGAGACTCAGAGGGAACATGTCTGGATTCAGCCTGGAGATGGCTGGGTGGGTTAAAGCTCTTGTACCATAGGTACCTAAGTAGACTCAGGAGATTTATTTTTCTAGATTTTTCCTCCTTCAGTTAAAGAATAAACAGGGGCTAGTGAAAGAAAGAAAGGAGAGCAAAGGATCCAAAGTACATGGCCTTGACTCATTTATTTCCAGCCAATATATCTTTTTCACATAAAATGTTTGTTAGAGAGCCTTAAGGCTAAACTTTCTGGGCAGCTATCCATCTAAACAAAGTAGCTGAACTGTGTTTCAAATTAGATAGGAGATTTTATTTAATTTTTCTAGGAATCCATTCAAGTTTCCTTAACCCCAAGGTTACATTCCATCAAAGTTCCCCTTCCATTTCTGATTGTACTGAAATATTAATTACATAGTGTGAAAATGTTACCCTCTCATAACACAGATTGAGTGTGCATTCAAAATTATATTGATAGATATTTACTGGACAGCTGTGGTATGCAAGGTGTCATGCTAGGCATGGGGAAGGATAAGAAAAATAAGAATCATGGAGCCAAAAAAGTAATAGGCCGCATCTCATTTAACATCATTTGATGGGCTCAGAAACTGAAACTTAGAGAAATCAACTCACTACACCATTTGGTTGCAAGAAACAGAAGACATTTGAGCCAGCCTAAGTAAGAAAGCTTGATTTTAAAGAACAGTTTCTTATAGGACTGATGAGAAAGAAGTAAGCCAGGTCCAAGGGCTACAATATGGTGAGATAATATGCTTAAGTATTATACACACACCCAGAGAGAGAGAGAGAGAGAGAGAGAGAGAGAGAGGTCTGGCTTCAAGAGAAGAGCCTTCCTGAACCCCATGTTACATCAGGGAGTGCAGGGGAGATGAATGCTGAATGAAAAAAATGCATAGACATAGGACACTGCAACAAAGCTACAGAATAAAGGAAAGTCTGTGAGAGGCTAGTGGCTCTGCACTCTCTGTTTAACATAGGAAAGGCTAAACCACCACACACACACACACACACACACACACACACACACACATATCTGTGCGTTATTCACAGCTTCCAATGAGCCAGAGAGAGACTTCTTGCTAACACTTGAGAAAGACTTTGTCTTGGATAAATGAAAATTGAGACCAAGGATTTTCTCATGAATTTAATAACTTAATTTTTAAAAATCATCTCTAAATAATAATTCAA
Source organism: Eptesicus fuscus (assembly GCF_027574615.1). Taxonomy (NCBI): domain Eukaryota; kingdom Metazoa; phylum Chordata; class Mammalia; order Chiroptera; family Vespertilionidae; genus Eptesicus; species Eptesicus fuscus. The sequence goes on along the minus strand of NC_072484.1, from coordinate 28,212,375 downwards.
AGAAAACTTACAAGTACATGAGAAAAAAAAAATCCAAGACTAAGGAAAGAGGAGCAATATAAACCACCAGGGCTCAGGAACGAAGTGAAAGAGAAAATAAATCATCATAAACATGAAGGACCCAGTGAAGCATCAAAATGTTAGTGAAAATTCAGCTAAGAACATGGAAGGTAGAATTCAGAAAAATGAACACAATAACATGCAGGATGGCAATGAATTTGAAAATAAAAACAAGAAATAATAGATATAGAACAAAGATCAAGGAAATCCAACATATGTATAATTGGCATCAATTATAATACAGGGTATCCCCCAAAATGTATACACACTTTAACAGCTGATAGCTTTATTTGGGAAATGAAATGTATTTTAATAGACACTGCATTTATAATTATTCAAGGTGTATGTATACATTCTTTGGGAACACCTTATACATTTAAAAAAATTTTCTAAAACAAAAGAACTTGAATTTATAGACTGAAAGAACACACTATGTTCTGAGAGAATGGATATAGTTTTTTCATCCCCCTAAGTCTTTCATCAGAATGTAAGTTCCATGAGGTATGGGGATAGGGATTTTTGTTCTATTTGTCACTGCAATGTCCCTAATGTATAAAATAATGCATGGCATCTAGGAACCTCCAATAAACATTCATTGACTGAATTGCTGAAGGAATAAACCAACTAACACTGACACACACTATTAGTGTTACCACACTGCAGGGATAAAGATTCCTCTGGTTCCCCCGCAGAAAGGTCAAACCACCCATTTAAAAAAAAAAAAAAAAAAAGTAGGCTGGCTAAAGAGTTCAGTACCAAAACATTCAAAGCTAAGAGACAATGTCATAAATGGCTATAAATAAAGAACCATGGTGTCCTTAGAGAAAGAAAACATGACCAGGAACTATATGTCATCACAAACCATCATTTCAAATCTAAAAACATGCAAATATTTTCAAAATTACAGAAATTCAGTCACCTTAAAGAAAATAATAAAAGACAAAGTTTGGAAAACAAATGAATAGAGAAACAGAGACTAAAGCAGCAAAGTGGGCACTGAATACATTTATATTTGAGATTATAGATAAAACATCTACTGGGATTAAGGTTAAAACACAACATAAATATATAAACTCTTCTGATGTAGAAGTTATAAAACCAATGAAGGTAGGAATTTGTTAAGTATTCAGATTTCACTTTTTATAGAAGGGGAATAAAAAGATATGTTTAAAGTAAATAGCCCAGGTAATAGAGATATAAAGTTGTACAAGTACCCAGATAGCGCTTTTCAGCTGGGTGGGGGTGGAGGGTGCCTGCATCCCTGGGGGTGGTCTTGAAATATGAGCAGTGCTGATGTCATTTTGTGTTTTGGGATCAAAGAAAATGAGGAAACTGCAAAGCGCTCAACAGACAAAGAAGATTTGTCTCATATAAAAACATTCATTCATCCCCATGGAGAAATAAAGCACTGGAACTAACAATAGTAATAACTAACCAAAACTGTGGAGAAGGGAGGGGAGGGGAAGAGAAGAGAGGAAGGAAGAGAGGTGGGATAAAGTAGAAGTGCACGGATTCATCATCACTTGTGGAGAGTCAAAGGATATTGTCTTAAGAAGATTAACTAAATTATATAGCAATTTGAGTGCTCTTTTGTACTATTTGAATTGTTTCATATGCATATATTAACGAATAAAAATTTTAAAAAGATAGTCCTATGAGGTGCAGGAAATGGTGGGCTGATAGTGAAGCAAGTCAGTTAGATGCTGGTAGAGATTTCTTTCTTTTTAAAAATTTTTTATTGATTGAGAGAGAGAGAGAGAGAAACATCAATCAGCTGCCTCCCACTCACGCCCCGACCAGGGACCAAATCTGCAGCCTGGCTATGTGCCCTTACCAGAATTGACCTTTCAATGTACAGGACGAAGCTCCAACCAACTGAGTCACACTGGCCAGGGCACTGGTAGAGATTTCTGAAGTGTCCAGCATGTTGCCTCTTCAATAGAGTTATATCCAGAAGGATGGCAGTGGACAATAAGACCCTCAGATTTCAGGACAGTTTTGGATCTGAAAGTGGAGAAGAATTATGCCACTTTCTCTCAGGCACCTGGAGTAACCTGCCACCCATGGTATGGGGGGTACCTAGGGCATCTTCAGGAGGGGAGGGACCTAGGCAGACCCAGAAAACTCTGGGGGCTATAGAGGGCATGGGAGACAGCCAACATATTTATACCCCAGGAGGGAATGGAAGTCAGATGGGAGAAAGCTGAGGGACCTGAGGCTATATCACAGTTGAGACAAGAGGACCCACAAAAAGGAAGTGGTCTGGGCCGTGCCGGGGACCACACTGGAACTCAGACATGTTGAGGGAGTCAAGGTGGAAGGATGCTGTACCCAGAACCAGCAAGACACCCACCAGGACCAGATGCCTGCTCCCACCCCCAACTGCCAAGATGCTCTGTGACCCTACCATCACCACCATCACCACCACCACCACCACCACCACCACCACAACCACCACCACCACCACCACCACCACCATCACCACCACCACCACCACCACCACCACCACCACCACCAAAACTGAAATGAGACCCAGGAAGGTGGGGATGTGCAGACAGAAAAGAACATTTCAGAATTAACCGAATTTAACTTAAAATGACCACGTTTACCATAAATTAACCAAGATGTTTTGTGCTCTAGACAAATGAAGGTAGAGAGTAGAAATTAATTTGTGTGGGTTTCTTATTTTATTTCATGTGTAATCAAAGCATTTGACTTAAACATTCAAGTAAGAGAATGAGAGAAATGCTTTCAAATCTTTGCTGCTTAGAGTGTGGTCCTTGGACCAGCAGCATCGACATCATCTAAGAGTTGGCTATAAATACAGAAGAACCAGGTCTCAGGTCACGCTCAAGTTTAACGAGAGGGCCAGGTGCTTTGTGCACGTGCTAACGGTGAAGACCACCTGCTTTAATACTTTCAGGTGCTACACGGAAGCGCCTAGGAAGATAAGACTGGGTGTATGAGGAGAGGCCTCAGGAAGGAGGTGACATGTGGGTTGAGTCTTAGAGACTGAGCAGGAGTTGCTTAGATGGAGAAGGACATTCCAGGCAGAGCTACAGCAAGTTCAAAGCCATGAAAAGCCTGGCTGGTCAGAGAACAGCATGTGGTCCAGTGTGGCTGGAACAGAAGGCGGGAAATGAGAGGTGTTTTATGTTCCACTTTTGCAGCCAAAAAAGAAAACTCAAGACCAGTCGAGGTCCTTGGTTCCTGCGGTGTTTCAAACACAGCTGTCCTGCCCCTCCCTAACGTGTGGAGGCTGTCCAAACTGCAGGGCCAGAGAGGGAGCCAACACCTCCTCTCTCATGGAGATGCAGCCCGGCTGGGAGGAGCCAGCTGGGGGAAGTTTCTTGGAAGATAGATATGATTACTGGGCCAAGAAGCCTCTGGAAGGAGCCAAGGAGGGGAGGGCAGGACAGCCAAGCCAGGGGGACTGGCCCATGGGCCTCTTCCAGGCTTCGTGAGACACTGACCCTCCGCCCAGAGCTGGCCAGATCTCTGCAGTTGCAAAGCCAGTGTTCAGGGCTATCGCCCAATGTCACCAGTTGGAGACCTTGACAGCCCCTCCTGCCTGGCCCTGGCCCACCCCATCCTCTCCGTGCACAGAAATGAAAGTTCGGCATGTTCTCTCCCACACTCTCCCTAATCACTTTGCTATGGAGACTTCCCAGATGCAGCAAGCAGCTCCACGCCTTCTTGCTGTGCCCCTGATTGAGAACAGGCCTGGGCTGTCCAGCCTTCCAACAACCTTAACCTCTTCCTCCCCAGACCCAGGCCATCTTGAAATAGCTCATTTACTAGACAGAGAAAGTAACTTCCAACGTCCAGTCAACTGGCTCTTGTGCTGTGAAAACAGTGCCCAGACAAGCAGGGAGGAGGGCATGGGGAGATGGGCACAAGATGAGGGGGGAGGGGTCAGGTCATGCTTTATATTGTAGGCTACAGTGAGGAGTTTGGGGTTGCATTCATATAGCGATGGGATGCCCTTAGAATGCTTTATTACAGTGATTAGACCTTACACCTTTGTGGGAGAAGCCAGGGAGGTAACATCTGGAAGAAGACTGTTGGAGATCAGAAAAAAAGTCACAAACCGGAACCACAAAGCAGGGGAAGTGATGAAGAAATCGACAAGAGGCTGTTGTCTCTGTGTTCAGTGGTAAACCTGGGTCAGCCGGTGCAGGCTGAAAAGAAAAGCTGGATGAAAGTGGGGGACAGGAAGAACGAATGGGAACCCACAAAGACACACCAGAATCCATGAGGACCAACCAGACCCTGCATCTGTCTTTCACAGCCTGAGGGTGACCTGCAGACACCGGCGCACTCACCTCAGAGCTGCACATGTAGGGAATCCAGCATGAGGAGGAGGAGCTGGTGGCCTGACTGCCCTCCCCCACCCCCACCCCTACTTCCGCCACCAATGAGGCCATCCAGCAGCTCAGGGACCAGGACGGAAGCAGCTGCAGTGGCACGGGACCCTGCACCCATCTTCCAAAAGTAATATCTCCTGCTGCTGCTTGATGATTCTTCCCAAATTTTGCACAAGTTTCTCTTGTGGCCAACCCTGATCTGGCCCTGTACCGTGAAGGGAATGCTGAGAAACGTAACTCCAGCTTAGCCTGGTTGACACAGTACCAGCTCCCATAGACTCCCAAATAGAGACCTGGGTGTAGCATAAATTGAGAGCTTTCTCTAATGCTGGTTTTGTTTAATATTCCAAATGCACTCATATAAACTTAGCATTGTTTCTAAATGCTATTTATAAAACTTACATTTGTAGAAGTGATGGCATAGGATTTCTTTGGTCTCAATTTTTACTGCATTTCTTCTTTACTTGATAAGTGCATCTGTCTTTTATCATTTTGCGATTTGCACACTTAAAACTTTAATGACTATATCATTGACAGTATTTTATTTGCCCTGGCCGGTTTGGCTTGGTGGTTAGAGTGTCAGCCCGCAGACCTAAGGGTCACTGGTTTGATTCCTAGTCAAGGGCACGTACCTCTGTTGTGGGTTTGGTCCCCGGCACCTGTTGGGGCGCAAGTGGGGGACAACCACGTTAATGTTTCTCTCTCTCTCCCCCTTCCATTCTCTCTAAAGATCTTGGGGAAAATATTCTCATTCCTCGGGTGAGGATTTAAAAAAAGCACTTAATCTTTAAGAAATTGCATTGGGCTGCCATTGAAGGCTTTACTTTTTTTTTTTCATACATTTTTTCATCCAGTGTAAACCTCAACACAATACACCACATGATTTCAGGTATTTGGGAAGGAAATATTTCCTGGTTAAGTGAAAAATTGTTGGATGGCTTCTGGAAGACCTTTATTCTATTGTTTAATGTGAAACATTTCGTTGAGAAGCCCAGCCCTTCTTTCTGCAGTTTGCTGTAATTTACATTCACTGAGTAGAACATGTATTGATCATTGGGACCTTATTTATTCCAGGGATCTGGGTTATTCTTTCTGTCCCAACACATCTGTTGGGCCTTTGGGCAAACAATGGGCCTTTCAAAACACATACTGTTAAATATAACAGAATAAAACACTGTGTGAAATTATGTAGTATAAATACTAAGTAAGTATTTATAAATAGAAGAGGCATATTACAAGGGAAATTAAAATATCAACTAGAATGAAGAGTATTAAACTGTCGGCAAAACTTAGACATTAAAGGATTCAGAAGTGAAACCTTTCTAAATGTCTCATGTGGGAAGATAGGGAAATGAAAGTATTATCTTTGTCTCAACTTATTGAGGGGGAGTGAGAGGAGTGGTTTGTGTCCTGTTTTCATAATCTGTCTATTCTAATAAAAGAGTAATATGCTAATTAGACCAGGAGACCTTCCTGAGACCTTCTGGACGTCCTTCTGGACAAAGCTGGGGGCTTGGCCAGCCTGCAAACTGCCCCCAAACGGCCCTCAGCCCCTCGCCCGGGCTGGCCACACCCCCCAGTGCGGACCCCCATCCTGATGGGGGCATGGCCGGCCTGCAAACCGCCCCAGGTCCCTTGCCCAGGCTGGCCCCACCCTCCAAGGGGACCCCCACCCTGATCCGGAACCCCCTTCAGGGCACGCCAGCCAGCCCCCACCCATACACCAGGCCTCTATCTATACTAATAAAAGGGTAATATGCTAATTAAACCGAGAGACATTCCGGGGGACCTTCCAGATGTCCTTCCAGACAAAGCCATGGTGGGGGGCCAAAGCAGAGGTGGTTAGGGGTGACCAGGCCAGGAGGAGAGGGCAGTTGGGGGTGATCAGGCCGGTGGGGGGGCTGTTGGGGGCAAGCAGGCTGGCAGTAGGGGGCAGTTGGGAGCAAGCAGGCCAGCAGTGGGGGGGCAGTTGGGGGCGAGCAGGCCAGCAGGCAGAGTGGTTAGGGGCTATCAGGCAGGCAGGCAGGTGAGCAGTTAGGAGCCAGCAGTCCCAGATTGCAAGAGTGATGTCCTGTGGGATTGGGCCTAAACCGGCAGTTGGACCCGGGTCCCAGATTGGAGAGGGTGCAGGCCAGGCTGAGGGACCCCACTGGTGCACAAATCCATGCACCAAGCCTCTAGTATAATTATATTTTTAAATTATGAAATCTGGGGAAAAGTCAATGATATTCCCTACTTAACTGGCAGAGAAGGGAGAGGAAGATAAAGAAAAAGAAACAATATCATCAAATTAACAAACATTTTTAAAAATTAAAATAAACCATCAACAAAATGAAAAGACAACCCACTGAATGGGAGAATATATTTGCCAATGATACATCTGATAAGGGGTTAATATCCAAAATTTATAAAGAACTCATACAACTCAACACCAAAAATGCCCCCAAACAGTCCAATTATAAAGTGTGTGTGTATTGGGAGGAGAGGTGGGTCTGAACAGACACTTCTCCAAAGAGGACATAGAGATGGCCAATAGACATGAAAAAATGTCACTAATCATCAGAGAAATGCAAATTAAAATCACAATGAGATATCACTTCATACCTGTCAAATGGCTATCATCAATTAATCAACAAACAACAAGCGTTGGTGAAAAGGGAACCCTTGTGCACTGCAGGTGGGAATGCAGACTGGTGTAGCTACTATGAAAAACAGTATGGAGGTTTCTCCAAAAATTAAAAATGGAACTGCTTTATGTCCCAGAAATTCCACATCTGGGCATATATCTAAAGAAACACAAAACACAAACCCAAAAGAATATATGCACCCCTCTGTTCATTGCAGAGTTGTTTATAATAGCCAAGCTATGGAAGCAATCCAAGTGCCCATCAGTAGATGAGTAGATAAAAAAACCATGGTACATACATGTGATGGAATGTTACTTGGCCATAAAAAAGTTAAATCTTACCATTTGCAACAGCATAGATAGACCTAGAAGGTATCATGCTAAGTGAAATAACTCAGTCATACTGAATTATTTCACTTTTATGTGGAATCTAAAAGAATAATATAAATGAACAAACAAAATAGAAACAGACTTATAAACACAGATAACAGACTGATGGTTGCTAGAGGAGAGTGGGCTGGGTTGTGGGACCGGGTAAAAAAGGTGAAGAGATTGAGAAGTACAGATTGGAGTTACAAAATAATCATGGGGGTGTGAAGAACAGCATAGGAAATATAGTCAATAATATTGTAATAACTACGTATGGTACCATGTAGATACTTAAAACATCGAGGAGGAACATTTTGTAAAGTATATGATTGTTTAACCACTATGCTGTGTACTTGAAACTGATACAAAATAATATTGAATGTACCCTATAATTGAAAAAATATTTTAAGTTAAATGTTCACCTTTAAAAAAGGTAAAATAGATACAACAAAGTAAAGGAAGTAGTAAGTAAAATAAAAAAGGAATAAAATAAAGAATATCAGTTAATACAATAAGTTTAAACAGAATAAATGATCCCAATAAAAGACAGAAATGTCAGACAGTTAAAATGTAAAAGTTAGCTATATACTATAAGCAGAAAACAGTATATGATAATACAGTATATGTAATGACAAAGAATAACTGACAGTAAAGGGATGGATAAAGAGATACGGAGTCTATACAAATATTATCAGTAATGATAATAATAAAGTTTGATCATTTTTATATTAAAAAATTTTTTAATTAAGAGCACTAAATCAAATAAGGAGGGCTATCATTATAAAAGTCACAGTTTACAGAGAAGATATAACAGCTGTAAACATCTAAGCACCAAACAACATGAAACTAAATATATAAAGCAAAAATTATTAGAAATGCAAGGGAAATTTCATATGAAAGTTTATTGTCAGAGATTTAACTGCAACTCTTTTTTTATTGACATGTGTAATAAAAGCAAAATAAAGGTGATCAAGTAATTGCATAACACAATCAACATACTTAAATCCTTTGAGTAGAGAATATCTATATATATATAAAAAGCCAGCATCTGGAAGGCTGTAATGACCAGAATGCCCAGTCACTATGATGCCCACTGCGGCCAGTGAACTGGCTCGATCATGGGTGGGGCTAGAGGTCAACCTCCTGTGGCCCCTCCCCCCGGCTGGCCCCTCCCCCATAGCCCCCACCACCACAATTAGCCTGCAGCCCTTCCACCCACTCAGCCCCACCCCAGATCAGCCTCTCCACCCCAATTAGGGGCAAGGCCAGCCGGCCAACTGCCAGTGGCCCCTCCCACCGGCCACTGGTCCCTGATCAACCCCCCCCATGCCATTCGGGGGTGGGGATGGTCGGCCCACTGCTCACGGCCCCTCCCCCCAGTCCTCCCAGCCGACCAAGCCCTGATTGGGCCCTGATCGAGCCAGGCTGGCCAGCCAACCTACACACACATACACACACACACACACACACACACACACACACACACACCATCTTCTCCTCCAGACAGGCCCAGCCCTGATCCGCACCGATCCACCCCACCTGTGTACGAATTCATACACTGGGCCTCTAGTATATATATATTTTATATATCATAACTAATTTGTACAAACTGATCATGTAACTGGCTACATTTTCTAATCATAATTTAAAAAGAATTCATACAACTGTTATTATTTTTAACAATAAATAATTAAGTAATCAAAACTTTACTCTTAGAAATTAAGGAACCAACTTCTAAAATCTAAAGAAATCAAAATAGCATTTAGAAACTATCCAGAAAGCAATGAAGAGAAAAATTAATATCAAAACCTATTAATAACAAAATCAGTATTCAGAGAAAAATATAAAATGTATAGCCTTAAATTTTCATTACTAAATAAATATATAATGAAACATAGTGATTGATTTTTAGAAATTAGAAAAAGAGCCAAAACTTTAAATCCAAAGAAAATAGGAAGAGGGAGAAAATGGCAGATATCTGTAATACCATCAACAACAAAAAATATATTTAAAATATATATAAAATAAAAATAATAAAAGGAAGAGAAAATTAATAAATAAGAAGTGATTAATGAATAAAGGAAATACAAAAAATGTAAAATAAAAATTATCAAATAATACTTACCTACCAAAATCCAATAGAAAATAGTCTAAATGGACACTCAACCTAAATCAGCAACTACACAAGAATGCCCAATGTCATCATTATTATTCAACGCTGCCTTAGAACTCCAGTATGACCAGAAAAAAGGAAAATAAAAGAATTAGTCAAGAAACACAAAAACTATCTTGTTTTTTGCCAAAAACATGGTTGTTTATATTGAAAGTCTAGCTGAATAATAAAAGAAAACTAAAAGGATTAATAAAAGAATTTAGTGAGCTGGCTAGATAAAAATAAATGTTTAAAATTTTGTATCTGATCTGTACAATGGATGTGAAGAAATATATATTGAATAAATATCTCATGTACAGGGGCACCAAAACTATTAAATTCTTATGAATAAATATATGGAGGCATAAGATCCATATGAAGAAACTTATAAAATCTTTTTGGAGGTGTTAAAAACAAGATTTTGAACAAATGTAAGGGTACTTTATTGGGAATTACTGTGTAAACAATGTAATTCTAGTTAGAGTTTTAACAGGGCTTCTTAGGGAGAGGATAAACTGTGATTAACGCAATGTTAACAAAGAACAATTGCCTGAGGCCCACCCAGCACTCTCTGCGCTGCTCCTGTCACAGCCTCCAGGTCAAATCCAGTAAGACGAGTCTCCGGCCCTACAGAGATTGTCGTGCATTGAGTCTCTGATTGCTATTTCAGAGTATGCTGGAAAAGATTGTAACATTGCAGACTCTCCAAGAACAAATTCCTAAGCTTCACGAAAACAGAACTGACTGTCTTCACACAGAGCCAGAAGGATCCCGGTGTTCTCGACCGCATGATGCAGAAATGGAGCCTCAACTATGATGGGCAGCTACTTGATTGCCAAGCATTTCTTAATCTTCTAGGCATCAGGGCCATAGCTTTTCATGACTACTTTATCATGCCTACCTGTTCCCAGAAGCAAATCGAGGAGCCCTTGACCTCCAAACCCACCCTTTCTCTCCAGCTACCCAATTGTCACTCCTCACTGCCCACGCATACCCTGAGCCCAGCACACCTACCACCCATGCAGGCCACGCCTGCTCGTAGTCATAAGGCAATGTATATTTTTAAATAAAATAAAAGCCTGAGAAACCTCCCCCACCCCGCCTCCTTCCTCCTTCACCACCAAATACGGAAAAGAACAATAGGCCTAGATTTGCCTTATTGTAATAAGGATAGATAGATTAGTAGAATAACCAATCATAAAAATAAATTACAGAAGCATTAAACATTTAAATGTGAAAAACTAAATAAAAAAATCAAGGTGAAATCTTGGACTACACATACAACCTGGGGTGTGGAGAATATCTTAACCAAAACAGGAAAACACATTCGCCCTTCAGAAGAAAATAGAGTTAGCTAACTATATAAACACTAGAGGCCCGGTGCACGAAATTCGTGCACAGAGGGGGGGTTGTCCCTCAGCCCAGCCTGTACCCTCTCCAATCTGGGACCCCTTTCACAATCCAGGACTGCTAGCTCCCAACTGCTTACCTGCCTGCCTTCCTGATTGCCCCTAACCGCTTCTGCCTGCCAGCCTGATCACCCCCTAACCACTCTGCTGCCAGCCTGTTTGCCCCCAACTTCCCTCCTCTGCTGGCCTGGTCACCCCTAACTGCCCTCTCCTGCAGGGTTGATCACCTCCAACTGCCCTTCCCTTGCAGGCCTGGTCCTTCTCAACTGCCCTCCCTTGCAGGTCGGGTGCCTCCCAACTGCCCTCCCCTGCTTGCCTGATCGCCCCCAACTGCCCTCCCTTGCAGACCTGGTCCCTCCCAACTGCCCTCTCCTGCTGGCCATCTTGTGGTGGCCATCTTGTGTCCACATGGGGGCAGGATCTTTACCACATAGGGGCAGTTATATTGTGTATTGCATGTTACTCTTTTATTAGATAGGATAGAGGCCTGGTACAGGGGGTGGGGGCCAGCTGGTTTGCCCTGAAGGGTGTCCCAGATCAGGTGGGGGTTCCCTTGGGGCCTGGGGCGGACTGAGCGAGGGGCCTGTGGTGGTTTGCAGGCTGGCCACGCCCCCTGGCAATCCAAGTGCAGGCCCTGGTATCTGGAATTTATTTTCCTTCTACAATTGAAACTTTGTAGCCTGGAGCGGAGCCAAGCCTGGGGCTCCCTCCGAGGCCGGTAGACATTTCTGTTGGGGTTATAATTGAAACTTTGTTGCCTTAAGCAGGTGGGCCCGGCCAGGGTGTTCAGAAAGCTTTGCTTCCCCTTTTGCCGGTGGCAACTCTGGCCTGCTCTCTAAAGCTCCATCCTGCCACCATTTGTTTGAATTTGTTTACCTTCTATAATTGAAACTTTGTAGCTTGAGTGGAGGCTTAGGCCTGGCAAGGGCAGGTGGAAAGCTTGGCTTCCTCTGTTACCTAGGAAACCTTGCTCTCTGTGGCTGTAGCCATCTTGGTTTGGGTTAATTTGCATATTTGCTCTGATTGGATGGTGGGCGTGGCTTGTGGATGTGTCAGCCGTATGGCCAATTTGCATATTTGTCTATTATTAGGATTACTAAGAGCTCTTTATGTATTATGGAGATTTAACTTTACATCTGTATTGCAAATTCTTTTCCCCAAATTTATTTGTCTATTGACTTTGTTTCTGGTATTTCTTGCTAAGAAATAGTAAAAGAACTATATTTGGGGGAAAAGTTTGCAATACAGGTGAAGAGTTAATTATCTATAATAGACAAAGAGCTCTCACAAAATAAAAGATTAAACAACCTAAAAGAAAAACAAGCAAAGAATATGAACAGATAATTCACAGAAGGGCACATCGAAATGGCTGAGAAATATATAAAAAGCTGCTCAAACACATGCGTGATCAAGAAAAGGCAACCTAAGCTAAAGTACAATGAGATATGTTATATTTATTAGAGTGACAAAAATTAAAAGGAAGATAAACCCATTGCTGACAGAGATGCAGGGATGAGGAAAGGAGTAAGGTATGCTCATACTTGGCTGTTGGAAAGAGAACTATTGTAGCTTTTTTTAAAAAAATATATTTTATTGATTTTTTTACAGAGAGGAAGGGAGAGGGTTAGAGAGTTAGAAACATCGATGAGAGAGAAACATCAATCAGCTGCCTCCTGCACGCCCCCTACTGGGAATGTGCCCGCAACCAAGGTACATGCCCTTGACCGGAATCGAACCTGGGACCCTTCAGTCCTCAGGCCCAGGCTCTATCCACTGAGCCAAACCAGTTGGGCTATGATAGCTTTTTGGAAAGCAACCTGGTAACATTTCTTAAAATGTAAAATACATGTACTCTTTAGCCCAACAGTCTCACTCCTGGGAATGCTAAAACATATGTACAAAAATGTTTATTATAGCTATGTGATGGCTAAGAATGGAAAATACCAATATCCCTCAATTTTGAATAAGCTCTGGTGAATCCTCAGTAAAACGTATTATGAAAAAATGAATTAGAGTAAGGGCTGACTTGTAGGGATTTCCATAAGATATTGTTCAGAGAACAATGCAAGATGCAGAAAAAGTATGTATAAGGTAATCCATTTTTTTGTGCAGCAAAGAATGACAAAACATGAATGAATATATGTGGTGTTAATGTGTATATGTGTGTATAGGTAGAAAGATAATAGATGCTGATAGATGATAGATGTTTATATGGTTGTATGATATAGAGAAATGTATGAATAACACAAAGCAGGTAGCTAATGTGGATTAGTAGAACAATGCAGGAGGATGGGCAGAGGTAAATGAAAGTGAGAAGCAAACAAACAGAAAATATCAGAAAAAGAAATCAGTGTGTGTAAGATCTTGTTTATGATAAATTGTATCTCAGTGCATAAAATATCAGGAAAAGAGAAGATAGATCTGCATCTTCCCATCTGTAGGAATGCGGGTGCTACATTGTGAAGTGAAAAAAGCAAGTTACAAAATGTAGTCTGCTGCTATTCTATATTAATAAAAACAAGTAGGCAAACACAACCCCCTGTATGTGTATTTATGATTGTGTAAGTTTGTGGAACAAGAAGATCACGGTGAAAGGAGATACAAGGTGGATAAAATGGTTACTGCATGGTGTCGGGAGTGGGTTGAGGGAGATAGTTTTCAATTTTCACATCTTTATAATGATTGCATTATTTCACTTGTCACAATTAAGCACATATTACTTTGATCATTTCAGAACATCAGTAGAGAAAAAAAAACAAACAACCTAAAGTAGTAATCGGTTTCTTTCTCTCTTGTTCTTTGTTTCTTCCTGAACATTTGGCTTTGAACGTAGCCCAGCAACCGCCTTCCCCCCACCCCCTGCCCCAGCTGCCACCCTGTCCTAGTTCACCTCACCATGCGTGTAGACGCTTGAGTCCCCTTTGTAGAGGAAGTTGAGGTTAACCTTTCACCAACGTCCTTTGAAAGTTCTGGTCCACTTAAGGATTTGGCTAGTCCAGAGAACACAGAGGAACTAGAGATGAGGCCCACAGCTCTACAGATTGACACCCCCAGTATCAGCTCTGGCCTGGCAAATTCTTCCAGTCAAAGCACATACACTGTGGTTGTGGCTCTATAAAAGTAGCTGTGTGCGCCTACAGGGCCTGGACAGGAACTGAGGAGGAGTGGAGCCTAGCTTGTTGAGGCTCATTATCTTAGCCCTTGTAATCCATTCTAGTACTCTGGGTGAGGATTACCCTCAGTTTATAGTGAAGGAAACAGAGGACCAGAGATTAGGTAACATGCTGAAGCTTATACAGCTCGTCAATTGTTAGGTTGAAGCACATGAATTGCTAGACTAATTTTAGATTGTTTTTGATCTACAAAATCTCTAATAGTTAGAATGTGGTTTTGGCTGCTACAACAGAAATCCAGGTAATAATGGTTTAAACAAGTGTATTTCTCTTTCACATCAAAGTTTGGGCTGCTCTCTGTCATCAGGAGCAGTTGAGGCTCTTTCATATTCCCGCGCCCCCCAAGTGTTGCCCTTGTCTAAATGGACCAAGTTGTTTGGCTGCCACCTCTGCTTTCCAGCCATGGTGAGGGAGAAGAAAGGGCAAGCATGAGTGTAAACATCTGCCCTTTAAGAACACAACCCAGAAGTTGCACCTTCAGCCTTGTTTACAGCTCATTGGCCAGAGCCTGGTCACATGATCACAATCAGCTGCAAGTCAGCCTGGGAAGTGTAGTCTTTGCCCTTCTGAAATTCCATGACCTTGGAAGTATGGGATGCTGAGGACACTTGGCGGGTCTCTACTACCGTGGGAAGAGAGCTTTCCGGAGCTTTCTAAGATCTGAGCAGGGATTTGTCTACCTGCAAAGCTCATATCTAATCACTGAACCACAAAAATGGTTAGGATGCTACCTGGGGTAAAATATTTTTATTTTTCTGTTGAGCAAGAAGCTGTCCCCAACCAACTCCCCCTCCCCCAACTCACTCCCACCACCATGCAGTAACCATTGTTACCCATCTGTATCCATTCACAGTGATCTCCTTGTTACTTACACAATCATAAATACACATTTAGGAGGGTTGTGTTTGCCTATTTGTTTTTATTGAAATAGAATAATAGCAGACTACACTTTGTAACTTGCTTTTTTCACATCACAATATGGCATCCGCATTCCTACAGATAGGAAGATGCAGATCTATCTTCTCTTTTCCTCATATTTTATACACTGAGATACAATTTATCATAAGATTTTATACACACTGATTTCTTTTTTCCATATTTTGCTTGCTTCTCACTTTCATTTGCCTCTCTCTGCCCATCCTCCTGCACTGTTCTACTAATCCACGTTAGCTACCTGCTTTGTGTCATTCATACATTTCTCTATCCTACCTAATAATAGACAAATATGCAAATTGACCATACCTCCGACACACCCACAAACCACGCCCATGAGCCATACCCACCATCCAATCAGAGCGAGTATGAAAATTAACCCAACTAAGATGGCTACAGCCAGAGAGAGCAAGGTTTCCTAGGTAACAGAGGAAGCCAAGCTTTCCACCTGCCCTTGCCAGGCCTAAGCCTCCACTCAAGCTACAAAGTTTCAATTATAGAAGGTAAACAAATTCAAACAGAAATGGCGGCAGAATGGAGCTTGAGAGAGCAGGCCAGGGTTGCCCCCGGCAACAGGGGAAGCAAAGCTTTCCGAACACCCTGGCCGGGCCCACCCACTTAAGGCAACAAAGTTTCAATTATAACCCCAACAGAAATGGCTGCCGACTGCCGAGGGAGCCCCAGGCTTGGCTCCGCTCCAGGCTACAAAGTTTCAATTGTAGAAGGAAAATAAATTCCAGATACCAGGGCCTCCACTTGGGTTGCCAGGGGGCGTGGCCGGCCTGCAAACCACCACAGGCCCCTCGCTCAGTCCGCCCCACACCCCAAGGGAACCCCACCCTGATCAGGGACACCCTTCAGGGCAAACCAGCTGGCCCCCACCCCTGTACCAGGCCTCTATCCTATCTAATAAAAGAGTAATATGCAGATTGATCATCACTGCAACACACAATATAGCTGCCCCCATGTGGTCAAAGATCCTGCCCCCATGTGGACACAAGATGGCCACCACAAGATGGCCAGCAGGAGAGGGCAATTGGGAGGCATCCAGCCTGCAAGTGAGGGCAGTTGAGAAGGACCAGGCCTGCAAGGGAGGGCAGTTGAGAGGAACCCAGCCTGCAAGGGAGGGCAGTTGAGAGGGACCAGGCCTTCAAGGGAGGGCAGTTGGAGGTGATCAACCCTGCAGGAGAGGGCAGTTAGGAGTGACCAGGCCGGCAGAGGAGGGAAGTTGGGGGCAAACAGGCTGGCAGCAGAGTGGTTAGGGGGTGATCAGGCTGGCAGGCAGAAGCGGTTAGGGGCAATCAGGAAGGCAGGCAGGCAAGCAGTTGGGAGCCAGCAGTCTTGGATTGTGAGGGGCAGTCGGACATCCCTCAAGGGATCCCAGATTGGAGAGGGTACAGGCTGGGCTGAGGGACAACCCCCCTCCATGCACAAATTTTGTGCACCGGGCCTCTAGTATTCATATAACCATGTAAATATCTATCATCTAAGCATTCCTAGGAGGATCTCTCTGAAGGTCATTCTTCCTGCTTCAAACTCATTCTCACAATTTTCCCAATACCCAAAACAAATAAATGGTACATGTGTGCATATTTGTAGATACACACACACACACACACACACACACACACACACACACGGCACTCTGGCATCTTTGAGGTTCCAAATACAATTGTTTCATAGGTGATATGAATTGGGATGTTGAGGCTCACCAACTCCACAGTGTTTGGAAGATTGGGGCTCTAACAAGAGAAGTTTTGTCCCTTTGCCCAGGCATGTGTCTGGAGGGCTGCCCTGCCCCGGCATGTGTGTTTGGGAGGCAGGGGATGGTGCAGGGGTGGTCACTATACTTCTGGGTACAGCTCAGGGACAGATGCCTAAATCCCACCGTCTGAGAATCATCCCCCACTGTGTTCCCCAGCCTCCCTCCCTCCCACCCTCCACCCCCAGGATGTGATGTTCTGGAAAATTTCACCCACCAAGCTACGTCATTTATTAGACAAAACCTTCCTATACAGGGATGGCAAATACATATGTGGTACTTTTAGCACTTTCATATTTTTACTAAGGTATATTTGGCTACAACTGTTATTTAAATGTCAAGTATAATTTGAGGAAGTACAATATTTTATATTAGTAGTAGAGAAGAACAGGGGCTTTCTTATTTCTTAAACCATGATATTACTGAAATTTATAATACAGTTTTCATCTTTGTAAACAAACATTTATATAAGTAATTTGTATTTAAAGTAGTTAGAAAATAAAGAAAAATAAAAAGATAGGAAAAAAGAAATAAATGTAACCTGTAACCTCACTCCCCAAAGATAATAATCAAAGGTTTTGGAGTATATTTTCATTACTTTCTTTTAAGCATACATTCATATAACTATGAAGGTATTTGTAATACAATTGAAATGTTAGAAAAATATCTCTGAGTTATTGCTGAATAAATGGATACAGATGGAACCGAACTGAACAAAGTCCAAGGAGTGGCCAACTCTAAAGGCCTAAAGGATTTTAATTTCAACTTGTGAGCTTTTCGGGGAAAGTACTCCATCAAATCCACAGTAAATCCTATTGTTGAACAAACACAGACCCCCTTCTTTAGTATAAGCAGTTTTTAAAAATCACCAAATATGTGAAAAGATTCAATAATCCAAAAGAAGGGTTTATTCTGAGGAACTGAAAAAAACACTCCCCAATGAAACAAAAATATGAAATGGGAGAAAAGTTTTAAGCAAAGTCCCTAAGATATATTTTTTCAGTGGAACTTGAGCAGTATTGAATCTTTGAAAAGATCTCATTGTGGGAGATTATGATTTGAAACACAGTTACAAAGCCAAATTTTGACCAACAAAATGAGACCTGAAGCAGGGAGGCATGGAGCAGACTGACATACCTCCATGTGGTGCCGGGGGGACGAGAAGAGATAAACCAAAGAACTTACATACTTATATGCATAGCCCATGGACACGGCCAATAGGGTAGTGAAGACAGGGTGCGGGGGAGGAGTAGGGGCTGGGAGCAGGGGGGAAGGAAGGGGGGGAATGGGAGTTATTTGTAATACTATCAACAATAAAAAATATTTTAAAATTAAAAAATGCAATGTTCCCCTAATAAACTACTGGATCTGGAATTGAGCAACAATAGTTGTGAGCACCACAAAAGGAAAGACCACGTGCTGCCTGGTGGAAGGACAGCAGCCACTTATAAAGTGGTGCTTCCACACCACAGATTCAGCAAAGGAACAGCGCCCCCTGTAGGAAGCTGCAGGACAAACTGCTCAACGAACTGCAAGGGAGAGACTTACCAACCAAAAGCAGTGGCGGAGTGTGGACATTATGTGGATCATATGTCAAACATTTATGAAACAATTGGAAATTTGAACCCTGACTAGATATTTGATCATATTAGATAAATATTGTCAAATTTTTAAAATATAATTGGTTTTTAAAGCTATAGTTTAGTGGTAACTACTGAAATATTTATAGATGAAGCAAGATGTCGGGGATTTGATCAAAAACAATGGGGGAGCCTAGCCGGTTTGGCTCAGTGGATAGAGCGTTGGTCTTCGAACTGAAAGGTCCCAGGTGCGATTCCGGTCAAGAGCACATGCCTGGGCTGTGGGCTCGATCCCCAGTGGGGGACTTGCAGGAGGCAGATGATCAATGATTCTTCCTCATCATGGATGTTTCTATCTCTCTCTCCCTCTTCCTTCTCTGAAATCAATAAAAATATATTTTTAAAAAAACAATGGGGGAGGGAAAGTTAAGGGGTGAAGATAAAACAAGATTGGCCAGGATCGATATCTGTTAGGCTGGGTGATGGGCACATGGGGGGTTATTACAGTATTCTACTTTTGTATATTTGAAAATGATGAAAATAAATTGTTTAAAAATTGCATGAGATGACATGAGCAAGAGTTTGGATATTCTAGAAAACCAGTCAGTAACTTAAGATTATTGCTCAGGGAATTCTCCCAGATCTTAGAGGAAGTGGGAAAAGATAGTATGAGTGAAACTGTGTGAAACTTAGTGAAGATACTTGGGAGATGCAGTGTGAACGTAAAATCAGAATTCCAGTAGGCATGAACAGAACCAACAAAGACAAGCAAGAATCTTCATTAAAGAACATCTCCATTACCGGTTTATTCTTTAACCACTGAGTCATTTAGCATTATTTTAAACATCCAAATGTGCAGAGACTTTTACACTTTTATTAACTTCCAACTTAATTGTGTATAGTTAGGGAACATGTTCCATATGATACCAATTTTTGAAAACTTTTGAGGCTTGCTCTATGCCTAGAACAAGAACAGCTTTTAGATCGCCGGCTGGCATGGCTCAGTGGTTGAGAGTCGACCTATGAACCAGGAGGTCAGGGTTTGATTCTGAGGCAGCTGATCAATGATTCCCTCTCATCATTGATGTTTCTATCTCTCTCTCTCCCTCTCCCTTCCTCTCTGAAATCAATAAAAAAGTAAAAAATTTAAAAAAAATTTTTTAAAGTCCTAGCTGGTTTGGCTCAGTGGATAGAGCGCCAGCCTGTGGACTGAAGGGTCCCGGGTTCAATTCCGGTCAAGGGCACATGCCTGGGTTGCAGGCTCGATGTCCACTAGGGTGCACGCAGGAGGCTGCCAATCAATGATTCTCTCTCATCACTGATGTTTCTCTCTCTCCCCTCTCCTTTCCTCTCTGAAATCAATAAAAATATATTTTTAAATTTTTTTTAAAGAACAGCTTTTAGAAACATTCCAAGCGCTTATGAAGAATGTATATTCTCTAATTGTTGGATGAAGAATTGCAAACATGCCCTCAGTCCCTTCTAAACCTTGCTTAGTTTTTGCCTGCCTGACATCAAAAGGGAAGTGTTGGAATCACCCATTGGCAGGTGCATCTATCAATTTCCTCCTATGGTTCTATCCATTTGTACTGCATGAATTTTGAGGCTGTCTGACTGGGTACGTGGGTTTAAAAATTGACTCTTTGTAAATTGAACCTTTCTGTCATTACATCATGAACCTCCTGATCCTTAACAGTATATTCTGCCTTAGGATATATTTTGTCTGAAGATAATAGTATTTGCCCCATGTGATTTCCCCATCCTTTCACTTTTAGTTTTACCCGTCCTCACGTGAGCCAGTGCTACGAAACACAACTGTGGTGAAGGATCAATTGTTTTTGTTTTTCCCAATCCATGACAGGCTCTTAGAGTTTTATAAAACATTATTTTTTAAACTAGAGGCCCAGTGAGGTCCCTCAGCCCAGCCTATGCCCTCTCGCAATCCAAGATGCCTCGGGGTATGTCAGAGACCTGGTTTCGGCCCGATCCCCACAGGCCAGGCCGAAGGACCCCACTGGTGCTCGAATCTGTGCACCAGGCCTCTAGTGTGCATGTAAGATCTTTGGTTAATCTCTTCCTGCCCTCCCCTCTTCCCTCTGAGATTCATCAGTCTGTTCCATGTTTCCATGCCTGTGGTTTCCGCTCCTGCATTGAGCGTCTGCCCCCTGGTGGTGCACGTCATAGTGACTGGCCGGTCGCTTAGGCTTTTATATATATAGATAATCCTATATAATAAAAGGTTAATATGCAAATCAACTAAATGGCGGAAAACTGGTCGCTATGACATGCACTGACCACCAGGGGCCAGACGCTTAATGCAGGAGCTGCCCCATGGTGGTCAGTGCACTCCAACAGGGGAGCACCACTCAGCCAGAAGCCGGGCTCACGGCTGGCAAGTGCTGCTGTGGTGGCGTGAGCCTCTCTTGCCTCCATGGCAGTGCTACCAAACAGCAGCACCGCAGGCGCAGTGGGGCCGGGATGCACGGGAGCTCAGGCTCCTCTCTGGCCACCTACTGCTTCGCGCACTGCTACATCCCTCAGGGGATGTTGGACTTGCGGTTTCACCTGGCCTGCAGGGATCAGGCCGAAACGGGCATCCAACATCCCCCAAGGGGTCCCGGATTGCAAGAGGGCACAGGCCAGGCTGAGGGATTCCCCCCAAGTGCACGAATTTAGTGCACCAGGCCTCTAGTATGTTAATAAAATTCTGGAAGTTTATTAAAATTAAAGTATAAGCCATATATTTTACTATTAAACACATAGAATAACTGTCAAATTGCTTAGAAACTTTTATAAAGTTTCTGAAACACTATTAACTTCTGAACACACCCTGCTGCAGCCTTCAACCATTACGGCCACACTTTCTAACATCAGTGTTGTAAACAGCACGTATCAGGATTTTGTTCTGCCATCTGGTCTAACAATCTACCTTTTAATCGGCAAGTTTGGTCCATTTAGCTATTGGTACACTTGGGCCTGTTTCTCTCATCTCTGTAAGTCTCCTCTGTCCCCATTGCCAAGGTGATATGGCCTTGGATTGTAATTTGAGATCATTATGGACTTTTTTCTTATCTTTGGCCTCCCTTTTTTATGATCAGGTGCTATTGACCATGTACCCCAGGACTGCGATGTAGAAACCTAATCCCTAGTGTGATGGAATCTGGAGGGGGAGACCTTGGGAGGCGATTTTGTCATGAGTTCAGAGACCTCTTCAATGGGTTTAGTCGTTAAGAGAGGCCCCAAAGAGGGGCCCTTGACCCCTGTCACCAGGTGAAGACACCGCGAGAAGATGGCCGTCACGAACCAGGAAGCAGGTCCTCACCAGACACCAAATCTGTGGACGCCTGGATTTCCAGCCTCCAAAACTGCGAGCAATGTTTGTTTCTAAGATACCCAGTCTATGGTTTTCTGTGATAGCAACAGAACGGACCAAGATACCAGGTTTAGCAAGATATTCCTTGTTCACCTTTCCTCAGTGGCTCCTAAGACTACCCAGGTTTCTCCTTTTTTAAGTTCTTCATCCAAAGTATGTGAATGGGGGCCTTTGAGTGGCTAGACGTAACATTCTAAGTTGCAAGTTGAGTTTCTGCAGTCCTCAAACACGTAGCTCCACAGACAGGCCGGCTGGTGGACACCCTGACACCCACTGGTCCCGGCTCTTCAGGCCTGCCCTCTGCTCACACTCTCTGGGACCTTTCAGAATGATCTTCGCTTTCTTTATCTTAAATTTCACTACCTAGCAGGGAAGGTGGATGAACTACATTCTAGGTATGTAGCAACATGAACCTCACAACAGTGGGTGGAATGTGACGATACATACAATGTGTCATGCCTTTCCCAAAATGTTCAACAACATGCAAAACTAAAACAAAACAGTAAATTGTTTAGGAATATGTATTCAGGGGTGGGCAAAAGTAGGTTTACAGTGGTGAGTGCGTGGAAGTTCATTTTGTATTATTCTTGTATTACATATTTTTCCCTATGAACTGTAAACCTACTTTTGCCAACCCCTGTATATGACAAAATTGTGAAGAAAAGCAAGGAAAAGATGAACCCAAAATCCAGGTAGTGGCTCTCTCTTTGTGGGGGATGAGGATGGGGATGCGACAGGAGAGAGGCCCACAGGATGGGGAGAGGGGGTCTGAGGTATTGGTAATGTGCTGTTGTCCCAGCTGGGCGTGAGAACATGGGTATTCTTTTTATTTTTAAAAATACTTGACTCTTTCCACACACATAAAAATTTCACCTTGTGGTTGGTTGTCTAGCAACGGCTCACAGGTCAGGATATTGGGAATATGGTAGCTGTGGCGGCCACTCATGGTCCAAACTGCCAGAGACGAATCAGAGATGGGATGCGCATGGGAGCTCTCCACCGTCTCTAAATACACTGAAGCGCCTCTGGACTCATCTTCACACCTCATGGAAGGGGGGGCGGCGAAGACACGCAATGCCCCATGCCTGGCCCGCACTGGCTGCTCTGAGGCTTGGATCTCAACATCGCTTGCCTGTCTACTCAGTGCACCTGACTCAGCCGAGGCTGCTCTCAGAGCCTTTGACTCCACCATGCGGACAGATAGGCTTTCTGATCACCAGCCCCTAAACGATCCCCAATCTCCAGATGGTGCTGCCTTAATAAGAGACTCAATTTCACTCCAAAGTCCAGCATCAGCGATCCTCGGGTCTCCGTGCCCCTCAGGCATCCTCCCAAGGAGGCGCCGTGGTTCTCCAGGCATCTCCCAGGCACCCAACAATAATGCCTGTGAACTTGATGAACTGAACTTTTCATCAGCCGATTTCCACACACTCACCACCGTCTTAAAGACCAGCCAAAGAAGGAGGCGCGTGAACAGCAGAGCTGTGCCCAGGAGAGCTTTTATTTGTACGGAACAGTTTTAAAAATACAGAATAAAATAGCTTTATCTCTACTATTATTCACAACGTCTGGTCCAAATATTACATATTTTTAAAATACTTAAACGTTTAATGAAGCCATGTTAGAAAAACAATATGAAAATTCTTTTTAAAAACTCCATAAAAGAATTACACATCTCAAAAACAACCCCACCCTAAATACCCTCGGTATGCAAAATAAAAAAACGAACAAAATCCCAAAAAGGTACATAGCCAAAGTCAGCCACAAAAACTCAAGGAAAATACAGGCATCCCCACTGTGTTAAGAACAGTCAGAAATTTATTAACGTATCAAACAAAGGTTGTTACAAACGAACGAAAGAGGGTATTAACTTGAACTGTCAGTAACATGACCAGGCTGGTGAGGGTGTCCTAAATGCCAGAAAACACACACAATTCTAAGGACGCTGGGAGTTACTTATGCAGAGTGATGACGAGGCACAGTCAAGAACCACCTAGAAGAACAGGAATGTGTGTGAGGCTGCTGAAAAGGACGTGCTTTCTGGGTCCATGGGCGGAAACGTTGG
This sequence comes from Eptesicus fuscus, assembly GCF_027574615.1. Lineage (NCBI taxonomy): Eukaryota > Metazoa > Chordata > Mammalia > Chiroptera > Vespertilionidae > Eptesicus > Eptesicus fuscus. The sequence continues at coordinate 28,188,506 of NC_072484.1, read as the reverse complement.
CAAAACGCGCCGTCTTCTCGTACTGTCGGGTGGTGACTGCAGGTCGGGTAGCGGGGGGAGATGTCCTTCCTGTTCTCCGTGTTCAGGTCGTAAGAGGACAGAGCACAGCACATGCAGCAGGTGAAAATCCAGGCTCTTCTCCAAAGCCAAGCGGCGGCTCCCCGGAGAACTGCCAACGCTCAGGCTCGTTCGCACCACCACGGTGTCCAGGAGGCGTGGCTGGGTGCACACCAGGCATCCAGTGACAGCCACGCCAGGCCTGGTGTCTGCAGCCAAGTGCACACCCCCAGCACAGTGGCCCGCAGGATGCTGCCTCTCCTCGCACCAGACAGGTTCTGGATCGAGGTTCCCGCCACAGCTCCTTTTTCACCTTCTCTCTGGCCTGGCCACTCTTAGCGGCATCAATATTAAGGAAGATATATAGTCGCCAACTTCAAGTCTAGGTTGCTAGTACCAGTATTTCAGCAGGGACATGAATTAAAGGAATAACAACTTAGCTGACGGTCATAAAACATACGCATGGGTAAATAAAGTATACACACATACTAGAGATTCATCAATGGAGAAATTCTATCATCACATGACATTGTCATGAAAATTATATCATTCCCTCCCTGGAAAACTGTAACTATTATCCTGGGCAGAAATGTTATTTTACTATATGGAAATACTGCAATATTCATGCACAAACCAAGTTGTCATCATGAAAGTCAGTGTTCTACAGTATAAAGCAAATCCTGTGTGTGAATTTGTTACCATGAAAACGGGAAACCATCAGGACCCATGATGCTTCATTGCGGCTGACCTGGTTAAGCCACTTCTCTTGCTTTGATCGATCACAACAAACTCACTAAAAGTTAACATCTGACGCCCTCTTAAGAAAGATTTGATACTAATGAGTCTGCGTTTAATTCCCTAGTGAGAATGAGAATGAAAATTGCTTACAAAGACTGGAGCTATTTCCCAATTACTCTGTGAACCATGTTAGGTATTTTAGCAAAACCGGTGGTGGGGCCCATGACCCACCCCCACTGGGATACGGCAGCATCTACTATCCTTATAAATACTTTCCATTTCTCTTCTATATCAAAACGGTTCACATACGTGTGAAGATGGTGGGTAGGTGGTCACTGTGGAAACTGGAAGCGAATGCCTTGCTCAAGGACACTTACATGAGTGAGTTCACAGGGACAGATCATGAATCGCATCGCCATGTCCCTCCAAACCTCCCTACAGGTGGTATCTTCAAACCCAGGCAGCAGATGAGCACACTTTTCTCCATTAAACTCATTCTGTCGCACATGTGCTGGCAGAAGGATCACTTCCTACAATGGTTGGTGTGTGCTGCTTGGGCAAGATTTATGCGTCATCCTGAGGCTCAACTCCCTCCCTTGGACAATGGAACAAGAAGGGCAAAGCCCCTTTGCAAAAGGCGGTGTGGGTACAGGGCTTCCTTGCACATAGGAATGCTTGCATACATCCCTGCACTTAAGAATGCTTGCAGATTTGAAATGGACCCAAGGAGGGGTTTCAGAAGGGAGTGGGTTTCTGGACAAGCCCGGTCAAGTTACGTTGAAAGGAACTTGTTTGTTTCTGAATTACTGAAGGCCCAGATGCTTTTATTTGGGTATTTGGTTCTTCTGCTCACCTACAGAGCTAGAATACTGCAAATCTTTGGGAGGTGTAACAGTTTTCCCCATTTTTCAAAGCTGAGAAATTTAGATGCTGAGCAGAAATACAAATAGAAGGAACAGAGAGCAACTCAGTGTCAGAGGACTGTCAGCCTGGAGGGCATACCAAGTTCAAGGGATGGAAATGGTTAAGGGATGTGCTTCAAAATAAACTAGGCATCAAATACACGTCAAAGAAAAGTAACATACAAAATTAAAAGTAATTTATAGTCTAAGTTCTTTACTTAATCTGCAATAAGGTCTTGGCAAAACAATGAAGTGGCTCCGAAGAGAGTTCTTGCTAGAACAAGCCTGGAAGCCCCCAACTTCCCAGGAGTCAAGGAGGTGACACAGAGGCAGCCAGGGGACAGGAAGTGCACGAGATGGACACAACAGTGCTGAGGCCCAGACCCATGGCCCGCCGTTGGAGACAGCACCGCCCACTGCATTCAAGCCTCAGCCAGGTCAACGAATACTTAGGAAGAGAGGCATGACCTCATGAAGTGAGCTCACTACGTTAAGTCTCAGGATTTTCTGGCTGAAAAACCTAAACCAAATCCAAGAAGTTTCTTTCCCCTCCCCCACAGAAGGAATTTAGTGTTATTTAATTAGAACTCAACAGAGGGGACCTGCATGCTGCCTTTCTCACCACCACCTTCTGCAGGAGCATAAACAAGAACGGCAGCATTTGTCCAGGGATCTAACCTTCCCCTCTGCCAAATCAAGACCCAGTGGACATGCCACATGGCAACCCACAGAAAGTCCCCTTACATCTTAACTGCGAGAAACGACTTGCAACAGAACCGCAGCGGAGGGTACCAGCACGCCCACCGTTCGATATGGCAGCTGTTTGGTACCTGCCCTGGCTTCCCTTCTTCACAAAACAAATTCACCTACAAGGTAAGCCGCGGTTTCTGGGCTCTGATCCAGTAGTTAGTTTTGATAAATAGATTAGGCATTACAGTATTTACACTTTCATGGTATCAAGCAATACAACCACAAAATGGTTACTGGCCTGCAAAAGCCATGACAACCGCTTCCCTGATGGCGTCCGCAGCTTTACAAATGCTGGTTCTTTCTTTAATGGGAGAAGTGGGAGGGGCACAGTAATAGGGATGCAAGGTAAAAGGATCACGTGGAAAAACACTGATTTCAAAAATCTGCTATAGTCAGTAATATTAAATAGGAATAAAACCTTGTATTTATAGACACATGTGACAATAACTGACATCCACATGACAGCAGAGCCAAGACACCACAGACGTCTGGCTGGTGCCCCCGTGTGGCACTCCCCTCCTGTTGCACCACCAGGAGCGAAGTGCCAGAGAGAGCGTCTCAGCTCCTAGTGAAGAGCGAGAGGCCAGTGTGGAACGTGCTGGCCCGGCCTGGGCCAGGGTGGCACCGAGAGAGGGCAGCTGAGAATCAGATACTGACTTCAAGGTACCTTCCTTTCCCCTCAGTCCCCCAAAACACACTCCCATGCTGATACTATGTGTACAGACCTTACCCAAGCAGATGAGGCATAGGTCTGTACAGCAACATGCTGCTGCTTCCCACGGGAGGAGCAGGGAACGTGGAATCACATTTGACCAGCTGTGACAATGCGAGGATACTGGTGCCCTTTCACCACAGGAGGCTCTGTGGTTCAGGCGGAGGTCAAACAAAAACCAACCAACCAACCAACCAACCAAGCAGGTCCAGGTGCTTCCAGGACAGGAAGCCCCTAGACCAGGGGGGGAACCTTTTTTCTGCCAAGGGCCATTTGGATATTTGTAACATTATCCACTTAACGTAATTCACTTAATAAAAATTTATGTTGCTATGAAAAAAGCTCCTAGATTTATTGAATTGTGAGTCCCGCCTGAGGCTGCCCTGGCAGGCCCGATGTTCCCCACCCTGCCCTGGAGGCGGCCAGTGAAAAGGCTGGCGTGGGTGGTGGAAGGGGGGCTGAAAACAAGGAATGGCTGCGGATTTCAAACATCTACTCCCACCGGAGGACAGGGATTTCAAGTTCAGTGACCACAGCCAGCAGTGGACATTCTCAAGGGCAAGGGGTTTGGGGCTTAAATAAGGAGAGAGGTGAGACACTATATTAGACACGATCACCACTCACAACAAAAAAAGCTACTTGCAATCTGTCTTAGCTCTGGGGTACAGAATGTAAATGCAGATACACAAACATATATGTTACCGCTGGTTACTCAGCGAGAAACTACAGATCATGCCTCACTGCGGCTAGGCCACAGGGCAAGCTACGGCTATACCGTGGCCTGCAAGTCCTTGTCCGGACTCCGGCTGCTTGCGCTCTTCCCGAGGCCTTTCCACGTGTAGCCCACAAAGGTTGGGCTGATGGGTAAGTAGCTGAAGCATTTGTATTTTTTAATAACGTTCATGCCAAATGGCAAATCATAGGACTCCATGCCATCAAGCGACTTGCTGCCTTTGCCCACGCCCTTCTTCCATTTTCGAATTCCTCTCTCCTCCGGAGTACCTATGGGACACACATCAGAACAAAGCGATGGAGTGTTTAGTTCAGCAGTTCTTCCAGGAACGGAGAATCCAACATGCTGTCCCACAGATCGAACCTGCAGGATGACAGCAAAGCACCCTGATGGCACTTGGCTATCCGGGGGCCCAAACCAGAAATCTAAGAATCGCTAATCCATCCTGTTCCTTGTGCTCCATGTTCAAATGACCTTCCGAGGCCTTGACCTCACCCCTGTCCTTCCACATGATGCACATTCTCACTGCTATTTTTACTGTGGAAGTCTGGCCCAGGCCGTGTCATTGCTTTCCAGGGTCATGTTGTCAGTCTAACTGGCTGTCCAGTCTTCAGAGTCCCCACCCCCTCCCCCAAATCTGCTCTCAAACACTGCAGGAAACAACAAAAACCTCTCTCTAAAATGCAAATCTGATCTTGCAAAATGGGACCCCGAGTACTTGTTATACACGATGCCTTCATCAATTGGTCGTGGCAACCCCCAACCCAGACATTCTGAGTTTTGTACAGCTTCCCTCTGTGTTGGTGTCTCTGTGTGTGCGCTGCACGCAGCTACGCCCCACTTGTCGTGCTCCTGTGAGGATGCACTTCCACTGGTGAACACTCTGGGCCACTCTGGGCTCTGACAGATGAGCCTGGTGCGGAGGAGCACTGCTGCCTGCCCTCAGCTGCACAGGCCATGAACAATACACCGCTGTGCCCGAGCCGGGGACGAGCTCGAGTCCATGGTGCAATATTTAGGATCCTCATTAGTTTCCTACATCTAAGCTATGTCTCCACCCCGTGGTGTTTCAGTAACAAAACTGACTTTAACTTCCATCTCTGACTCATATGTCTCTCCCTCAATTAGTTCTGACTTGGGAGAGAAAGAGGGTGTTAGTTATTGACCCTCATAAATCTAACACCTTCCACCTATTCATGTATGTGTTCATCCCAGTTCCCGCAGCATCCTCTTGATTGAGGCTTTTTGAGGGGGTGGGGGTGTGAGGGGAGATATCTCAACAAGACCTTAAAGCTCAAAAATAAACATTACCCTCCCTTGATGGCAGGTAAATCTACCGGTGTGTCTGTGGCATTTACAACAGTACAGAGTAGCCTCTGTAGGAAGCTCGGAAGGCCACAAGGTCACATCCTAGTCCACCACCCGATACTTGGCACCTCCCAGCTGAGAAACAAGGGTTATGGGTGTTGGAGAAATGCTGCCTCCCAACCTGTCCCACTCGCTGATCCTGCAGCAGCCTGTGCCCACTGTACTCGTGGCATTTGGTCTTAGTTGGCTGGCACCTGCCTTAGGAAGGACTTGGACTCATTTAAAGGACAGACTCCCCAAGCAGGAGCGGTGCCAGAGGCTGCTGTCAATGCAATCAAACTGCAGGGTGCTGGGCAAGGCTGTGCAGGGAGGGCAGGCAGGCTGGAGTGTGCCCAGGGCAGCCCACTGCCATTTCGCCCCATGCAAGGAATTTCTCTAAAAAGTAGCTCAGCAAGGAGGAAAACAGCTCAGTAAGTTTATTAGCAAAAAACTGATTTCATGAAAGAAGGCTGGACGTGTCATCTTAACCTCTTAAGAAAAGATAGTTTTGACCAGTGATGGCTCTGAACGGACTCCCTCTTCCTGCTTCCTGTATTTATTTGGCAAAAAAGTAATTCACATAAGTAGTAAGCATGTTTGACATATACCACATACCTGGGATGGTGTTATCCAAAATAAAAGCCACACAGCCTCCTACAAACATGGCCGTTGTGAGGAGAACGTTCAGCACTTGATCAATGCCCGATATCCCTGGAAAGAGAACACAGCGGTGGGGTCACTGCCAGCCAGGACCGCCCGCCCTTGCCTGGGAAGGAGTGCTGGGGAGGGCACTAGCCGCCAGTCAACGCAGTGCACCACGTGTGCATCCCTCTTGTTCGTGTGCAGTAATGTTTCAGACTACTCTGAATACCCTCAATAATAACCAGAGGAAAGTCCTTAACCTGATACAGTGAGGTCACCCTAGAATGAAATGTGAAGCCATTGGGGGGTGTTGTTTGCAGATTTAAAAAAAGAAATCAATATAAAGAAGGCTGTGTAAGGCTGAGAAAATTACAAAGTGAATAATAAGACAACAAAAATATTTGTGGTATCTGCAATCAAACAAAGGTTTTCAGAATCCTCAGTTACTAATTTGTGCTTAGCTTTTAATTAGGAGCAACTGGATTTATAAAAATGTCCTTACATGAATGTGATATGTAAAAATATCACAAGCGGCAAGAATCTCCTTGCTATTAGAAGTTTACATACTTTCTCTATTTAAAACATATGAGCCAGCACTTCTACTCCTAGATGTATACCCCCAAGAACTGAAAACAGTTATTCAAAACAATACAGTCTGTCCTCATTATTGGACAATTCTGTACCTGTGAATTTGCCTACACACGACAATTTATTAGTAAGCCCAGATTTATACTAGTGGTGTATTCAGGCATCTGTGGACACGCACAGAGCAGTGAAAACCTGACTCGCCCAACACGCATGTTCCCCGCTGGGGTCAAACAAGGTGGCACTCTGCCTCCTGTTTCAGCTCGTCCTGTAAACACGTGTCCTCTGAGCAGTCTATTCAGCACCACTCGCTTCACATTTCTGTGTTTGTTGTTGTTGCTTTTGCGGATTAAAATGGCCCCCAAGTGTTGTGCTGTCGTGCTGCCTAGTGTCCTAACTGCAAGAGGGCCGTGAGGTGCCTCAGGGAGAAACACGAGTTAGTGAGCTTCGTTCAGGCATCAGTTACAGTGCTGTCGGCAGCCTCCCCCGGGAGCAATGGGCCAGGACCTGCTAGTTCCGTGCTCACAGAACGTAACTACCAAGAATGAGCACTGATTGTATTGAATATAAACTGTAATTGAAAAATAAAATTTTAAAAACTTGATTGGACTGAGTATCAAATTTCATAATAGCACTAGTCACAACAGTCAGAAGGTAGAAACAACCCAAATGTCCATCCATGAATAAATGGACAAACGGATTATGGTATGTACATACAATGGCATATTATTTAGCCGTGAAATGAATGAAATACTTATACATGCTAGGACATGGATCCATCTCGAAAACATTATGCTAAGTGGAAGAAGCCAGGCCCACCTCACGGGATCCCATTTACATGAAATGTAAGAAGAGGTAAACCCACAGAAACAGAAAGCAGGTTGCTGGCTGCCAGGGGCTGGGAGAAGAGGGAAGGCAGGGATTAACTTCTTAACGGTCTTTATTTCTGGGTGATGAGATCGTTTTAAAAACGAGGTATGAGATGGTGGTTATACAACATTGTGAATGTACGAATAAGCCACTGAACCATTCACTTTAAAATGGTCAATTTTATGTTACGTGAATTTCACCTCAGAAAATGTAAGTATGTACACATATGTAAAATGGTCCCCAATTCTCCATAAAATGTTGGCAGCAACAGCTATTTCTTAAGATGGTTCCCCTTTACTCATTCCCCACGACGTTGGGGAATTAAAATGAAAAGAAAGGTTCTGAAAGGTTCATCTTGAATTCAAAGTAGCTATAATTCCTGTAGAAAAACAAGTATTTCAAAGTCTATAGAGCTTCAAGAAATTATAAACTTTAACATAGCCTTAGTCTGAGAAATCTAAGGTTTTACACAGAGGCATTCTCCCAAAGGAGAGGGTCCTGGTGGTGAAAAGAGAGACCCTGACATGCATGTTAGTTGCATGCACACGCCAGCTCATGTGGGAAGTGCAAAGGGCCTCAGATGAACTGCAGCAAAGTGAGATTCAAATGAAACACACAGGTGAACATTCACCAAAACAATCCTGAAGTTCCCACGTCCTCTCTGACCGGTGATGAGCTGCTGGAAAACTGGTGGCTCTGGTTCCAACCACTCCCCGTTCCCCCCCACCCCACCCCCGCCTGTAAGATTCAAGTTTTTCCTACCTGTGACAAGAGGGTTCTGTCTGAGGTAACTTGGAAGGACGAGTCCAAAGAAGATGGAAAATCCAAGCACAAAGAGGTTCCGGGAAGAGTTTAAATCAATGAACTGCAGGTTAGAGAGTCCAACGGCTGTGATCATTCCTGGAAAGAAAACATCAGACAACAAGTTCCAGTCACTCACACGGAGGAGCTTACACTACATACAGCACGGGGGACAGATGACTCACGGCTGCTGAAGGCAGACTCCCTACAATGTCCTTCCTCTGTCCCATCAGACACAGGTCAGGAGACCAGGCAAGGACAGGACGGGGACGTGACTAGCTGGCCGCTCGGCTCATGCAGAGGTGTAAGCATCACACTGTTCTAAGGCTGTAAGGCTTTCTTTAGACCACGCAGGAAACTAAGGACACGGGTTTCCCCTTGACACCTCCATGCAAACATTCCTATTAAATTGGGAAACCCACCCAAAGCTGGTCCCTGACTACATCAACTAAACGGCACAGAGACCCACTGTAAAAACGGTCTGTTTTAAACAGTCCATTCAGAGGGTAAGATAGGTTGAGTTAAATCACCAATTGAATACCAATTAAAGAGATTATGTCATCTTATTTTTTCTAGACTAAATATTCTACCTTTGGTTGTACCTTCAACAAAAATTCAACTCAAAGAGTGATATAGGTTTTTATGTTTTATATGTCTATCCTTTTGTATTATAAAATAGAAATGCATTGCTACCTCCAATCTTACTGAAGAGATTTAGCAAAAAACCATAATCTCTATGAAAAATTAGCAAAGACGAAGAAAAGGAGCCTCGGAGGGGCAGCCCACCATCAAGGAAATGGACTTTTACCAAAGAGAGTACAGAAGAGGGCGCCAAGCACAGGGTCCGGAAGGGAGGCGAAGAGGGCGCTGAACTTGCCGATCATGCCCAAGGCGAGCATGAGGGCGGCCCCGTACTGGATCACCCGGCGGCTGCCGACCTGCAGGACAGAGGCAGAGGCAGGTGTTCAGTTCACGAATTCCCCAGCCCCTTGGGGCAAATGTGACAAAACTCTTATTCAAAATCTAGATTATTTTAAAAATATTTAGTTAAGAGGGATCGGTCTCATTTCATAATGAGGGTTGAGCTCAATGTACAATTACTATAAAGCACCCACAGTAAAAAGATTCCCACCACCTTTCCTTGTTCCACTGGGCCCCTGCTCCTCCCGTGACTCTGGGAGGGGGCCGGGCAGGACTCAGTTTTGCTTCTCTGAGCCCTGGATGCTGTCACCTTGGTGTGGACCTGCTCCTGCACTCAGGTCCTGCATTTCTAAAGCCCGCAGTCACTGGCAGGGACTAACTTTTAGTATCAAAGGCAAAACGTAAAAGCTACCTTCTGCTTCTGCATGTCCTTTGGGTTTCTAGCATCACCCTTCACTCAGCAAGTTAACCTACTCAAAGCACTGCAGCCTCAACAACCCCATCTTCCCCGTACCCTGAATCAGACAAACCCCAAATATTTCCGGAACCTCCTCATGGTGTCTTTCCCATTAGAGTGACACAGCCTAGAGCAGCGGTCGCCAACCTTTCGGACCTAACGGACCTCCAGTGGTCCACCGGCTGGTGACCGCTGGCCTGGAGGACCAGGTGCAGAATTCTCGGGGCCCACTGCCTGGCCGGCATCTCCACTCCACCTCCACCCACGTGACCCGGGCAAGCTACTCAACCTCGCTGGGTGTCAGGATGCTCCTCTCTATAACTAAACCTGTGGTTTTGCTTTAAGGGTTAAATGAGATGATGAATAAAATAGTTTGAACAGCACCTGGCAAGCACCAGGCTATCTGATAGCCTCCCACTGGGCCTGCCGCCTCTGGCTCTCCTCCGTCTCTGCCCGGTGGTAAACACACTGGGAAGTCAGTGCTCTGCACAAGTCCTCTGGTGCTCATGAATTAAAACACGCGTCTCAGGCTCTTGCACACGGGCAAGCTCCCTGACCCCTTCCCCTCCCCAGGCCCCACCCCGTCATCCTGGGGGCTTACTGCCTGCCCCTCGGTGTACCAGGCTAACCCTGCCTGTCTGCCTGGGACACCCTTTCCCCACCCCCCTTCTGGCTGGTTCCAGACACATCCTTCAAAACACTACCCAAATGTGACCTCCTCTGCAAAGCCTTCCTCCATTCCAAGGCTTGGTCCCCCTACCCCCCACCCCCCACCCCCCGATGCATCCTGGGCTTTTGCAGTACCACTTATTATTTCAATGTGGTCTCATCGTTATCTGTTACATTTGATCTCGTACTTCTAGAAGCTACCATCTAGCCCACTGCATCCAGGCAGCGGAGGGGGAGCTGGCACTGGGTTAAAGAACCTAGTGTTTTGGCTCCTACTTAGTGCTGCCTCTCCCAGGAAGACACCCTGATACATAGGAGGTTCCAGAATGTTTGGGGGAATGTTCACTGGCTTTAAGTATGACTTACAGTGGGAAAATGGCTACTTACACTTAGGTTAGTTATGGTGAAATGAAATTTAAGATCCAGTCCCTCAGTTGTACGCATCACATTTCAAGTGCTCCCCAGGCTCCTGTGGCTGGTGGCCCACATGTGACCGCACAGATGCCCCCACTGCACAGGTGCTGAACGCTGCCCCCACCGCACACCCCACAGGTGCCGAACGCTGCCCCCACCGCACACCCCACAGGTGCCGAACGCTGCCCCCACCCCACACCCCACAGGTGCCGAACGCTGCCCCCACTGCACACCCCACAGGTGCCGAACGCTGCCCCCACCCCACACCCCACAGGCGCCGAACGCTGCCCCCACCCCACACCCCACAGGCGCCGAACGCTGCCCCCACCCCACACCCCACAGGTACCGAACGCTGCCCCCACCCCACACCCCACAGGTGCCGAACGCTGCCCCCACCGCACACCCCACAGGTGCCGAACGCTGCCCCCACCGCACACCCCACAGGTGCCGAACGCTGCCCCCACCCCACACCCCACAGGTGCCGAACGCTGCCCCCACCCCACACCCCACAGGTGCCGAACGCTGCCCCCACTGCACAGTGTTCTGCTGGGTGGTGCTGGGCCAGAGTGTCCAACAGTCTCTCTAGGGACCCAGGGATCAGCTAAGAGTCAGAGTGGGCTCTCATGGTGCAGACTGCTGTCCAATCACGGCTAAGACTGAAGCACAGCCTGGACTGTTTCCATCTACGGCTCCTCCCACATAGCACCAAATGCAGGGAAGCAGTGAAAAGGTCAGGAAACTGGTGAATCCAGTAAAAATGACCCGTGCTTGGCTGTATTACATGATAAGGAACACTTTCATTTATAAATGGCTCATTTTTCAGCAAACATTTTAAGGACCTACTATGTGACTAGCACTTGTTAGACTGGAGGGTGGGGGGCAGATACAAGCTTATGATGAAAGTCTAGTACTGCTGCAGTTACTCTGTGTGGGAACCCAGTGGGGAAAAACTGAAGAATCAGAAAGGGATCCCCGGAGATGGTCTTGAGGGGTGAATTTATTGGAGGAAGACCAACCAGGTAGAAGAAACAACCTGTGCAAAGACCACCTCCCAGCAGGGTCAGGCAGCCCTGCAGGTGTGCAAGGAGAGGGACAGGCCAGCCTCTGGGATGCCTGAAACAATAAATCCGACATGAAAACCATGCACGAAGGATGATCTGCCTTAGATGCTGACAAAAAAAAAAAAAACAAAAAAACTACCACAACAAAAATACCAAGTAGCAATGGAGCCATTCTTGTGTTTAACAAATATGAACTGAGTGCCTATTATGTACTTTACTAGAGACCCGGTACACAAAATTCGTGTATGAAGGGATGTCCCTCAGCCCGGCCTGCACCCTCTCCAATCCAGGACCCCTCGGGGGATGTTCGAATGTCGCCATCTCTGGCCTGCCTGAGCCTCAGGCTGGCCCTGGGCGGCTGGGCAGCTGCCATCCCCGGGCAGCAGCAGCCGTCATCCGTGGTTTGCCTGAGCCTTAGGCAGCCGCTGCGGCTTTGTCCGGAAGGATGTCTGGATGGTCGCCTAGAATACGTCCGGTCTAATTAGCATACTACCCTTTTAGTATAGATGCTCCAAACACAGCTCTAAAATCCCTGCCTCACCCTGGCCAGTATTGGCTCAGTTGGCTGGGCTTTGTTCTGTGCACAGAAAGGTTGCCAGTTGCCGGTTGATTCCTGGTCAGGGCATATGCCTAGGATGTGGGCTCGAGACCAGGTAGGGGGTGTGCAGAAGGAAGCCAATTGATGTTAAGCTCTCACATCAATGTTTCTCTTACTCTCTCCCTCTCCCTTCCTCTCTGGCTCTAAAATTCAATTTAAAAATCTTAAAAAAAAAAAAAAAAATCCCTGCCTCCCATTCCTGACAAAGAGCCTTTCGTCTCCTTTCCTGCTGCCCACCTCCCTCCTGACCTCCTTCCTGAACTTCAGCTTTGCCTGTAGGGCCATCATTTCCGACTTTCCAAAGGCTTTCCAGTGTGGAATGCAGCACAGGAGACACAGTGCTCACTCTGTTTCTAGAAATAAACTTTGAGCTACATATTGAGGAATAGGATGAAGAAATAATACACAGTCACTAGAGTCGAGCTGCCAAATTATTAAAATCAAGCTGGTTGAGGCATGAGGAAATGAGCTTATTCTTGTTCTAATTAGCCTGGGAGCTTAAACTTTTGAACTTTCTAGTTCTGTGTCAATCCCCGGATATACATACACCAGACCTCCAGCTAACCCTCTGATGACCCCCTGAAGGACTCATGTATCCAGACCACCTGACATCCATTATCCCAACCACACCTCCTGGCACCCATCTTTCTGACCTTCTGACATCTGATACCCATCCTGGACCAATCCTAGGGCTAAGAATGCAGGACTGATACTTCTCAAGAGTATCGTTTTTATTGTAAGAACTCTTAATTGTTCTTTCTTCTTCATAATGCTTCTAGGTTTTTGTTTAGCTGTGTTCCCAATTTGCAAACTCTAAGACCCTTGAATAAATCTTTATCATTTATTTCTAGCCAAAGCCTTCAGCTCGCTTTGAGTACAATCGACAATAACATACGAAGACGATATCAATAGCTTACTGTATGTATACCCACCACACGCTGGACTCTGCTAAGTGCTTTACATCAAGTTATTAATTCCAGAGCCTTGCATACTGTATTGGAGACTGAGAGAGATGATGTCACATTGGGAAAGTGATGGAGCCAGGACCGAAATCCAAAACAGCCACCACCCCCATGCCTGCCCCTCTCCGTGGGACAGACATCGGCACACTCAGCGGAGAAGTCCTGCCTGTGCAATCTGACCCCTTAGAACTCCAGAACAATGGGGTAAGCAGCCTCAACTCCTGATCAAGCAGGTTAGAATGTCCATGGCCATGGAAATCCATGACTGGATAAAAAGTAGCTACTATTAGAGTTGCCAGGAAACGGAGGCAGATCTCTGGAAGAGCCACAGATCACCCTCTTCCTATATGCCCTGGGATTCTGATGCAGGGGCCCAGGCCAGAGCCATTCGACAGAACTTTATACACTGATGGGAATATTCTGTATCTGTGCTGTCCTACAGCAGCCACTGGCCACAAGTGACCACTGAGCCCCTGAAATGTGGCCAGTGTGGCCAAGGAACGGAATCTTTTGTTTTAACTAATTTACACTTAAATGGCCACATGTGGCTACTGACTACCATACTGGACAGTTGCTGGAAGCTACCCATTGTCTACACCAGGGGTCCTCAAACTATGGCCCGCGGGCCACATGCGGGCCGCCGAGGACATTTATCCGGCCCGCCGGGTGTTTTTGCCGCTGCTGCCTGTCCTGCTTAGCAGCTGACTCGTCCCGGGCCCGCAGTGCGCATGTGTGGAATGTGCACCGCACTCTCCGACTCCCCTCCTTCTCTCTGAGGGACCGTGAACTGGCCCCCTGTTTAAAAAGCTTGAGGACCCCTGATATCGGGAAGTAAAAACAAGGAGCCTAGAAGGCTAATGGACCTTTTGGCAAGGGCTAAAGCTATGCACCGATTGTTCTGTCGAGACAATGGTGGCTCAAGCAATTTCCTGACCTAATGATCTCAAAGTAAATCTTTACTAATATTTACTGACCTTTACGATTGTCTGTCTGCTACCGGAATTGCCTGTCTAAGGGCAAGATGTGTATCTAAAATTGAATAAAAGGCTGGCAGGGCCTGGGCACCAGTGAAGCCTCTCCGATTGAGCAAGACTCTCCACCCGGCCCCCTGTGTTTTCCAAATTCATACTTCTTGTCTAGTCTCGTCATTTGTGCGCGGCCCTTCTCCAGGTCCTGAACCCAAGCCACGCAGGACGTGGCTGTCACAATCTTTCATAGACAGTGCAGATCTAGAATCGTCTGATTGCAGACCTCAGTTCTACTCAGGAAAGTGACTCGCCCTTCAGCTGGATAAGAGGCAGACCACAGCCCAGAACCCGTGCCTCCTTTCTTCCGGACTGGACCTCCCATCAGCTACATGCCTCAGGCCACAGAGAAGTCTGCTGCCCGTCCCACTTTCCCCACCAAGGCAGCTGTGCAGATGACTGGATTGTACCATCTACACAAGGCAATGAAAACCGATTCCAGGATGGACACTGCCCTTGAATGGATGCAGCCTTTGCCTGATGTGAGTGACCCAAAGGGATTCAGAAGGAAAATCAATTTATCTCATTGAAAAGCGCTGGCAGGTTGTCTTTCAGAATAAGCTGGCACCATTCAAACTGTAATAAAAAGAATTATTCCCCCGACCACCTCAGTCCTGTCTTAGGAGGAACCTCAATGAGCAGCACCACTTATTCCCTACAGTGACCCTGCTCCTGCGTGTTCTGAAGGGGCACAGAAAGGGAGCTGGCTTAGTAAACTGTCTTCCCCTAAGAGTCCCTCCGTCTACAACAATTTTATGTTGATGTTATTTCAGATTAGTTCTATGTGTACAGGTTCATGCAGCACACTGGCTAAAGAGCGCGTGAGCCTGGCCGGCATGGCTCAGGGGTTGAGCATCGACCTATGAACCAGGAGGTCACAGTCTGATTCCCAGTCAGGGCACATGCCCGAGTTCTAAGCTTGATCCCCAGTGTGGGGCATGAAGGAGGCAGCCAATCAATGATTTTCTCTCATCATTGATGTTTCTGTCTCTCTCTCCTCATCTCCCTTCATCTCTGAAATCAATAAAAATATTTTAAAAATAAACAAAAAGCGAGTGACTTGTGCCCCATTAGGTGTCCATGTGAGACATTCTGTGCAGCGTTGGTTCTCACCACTGGCAGCAACAGACCCAGTGGTGGCGCTGGAGGAAGTGCATCAGGAGCAACCGGCAGCAGGTGGAGCCATCTGCGTGAGGCTGAGCTCTGTGATGGCCCCCAACTTACAGGAAAACCAACGTGCTTATTGGGCATGCCCTGTGCATGCCCTGCACCCTCTCACCTGAATTTACAGCCAAGATTAATCAAACTCAATATTTGTTTTTTTTTTTTATCTGGCTACAGAATCTCAAGAAGACAGTTTAATAAGCCAGCATTCCAAAAACCCAGCAACAACAGAAGGAGATGGGGGTGGGGGAGACGATCTCAGAACTGGAGGCCTTCCCTGTGGAAGTCATGTGGTCAGACCAGTCAATGAAATGGATCAACGCTCAGTGGCCCAACCATTTAATTAGTAAAATGTTTGTACCTTAGTAATTCCCAAAACTCCAATGTTGGGACTGGATGAAGTAGAGCCATTCCCAGTACCAAATATGCCATCGAGAACACAGGAGAGACCCTCCACGAAAATCCCCCTAAAATGTAAAGGAATGGGGCAAAAAGAAACATTCATTCAATGGGGAACACTCTGAGATAGGCTCTAAGGGGCCATGACCCAAAGGTCTGGGCCACAGAGCTACCGCCTCTGCACGCCTGGGAGGGGTAACAAGGCAGTCTCAAGCCCCATGCCAGACCTACAAGCTCATTCGGCTTTGAAAGCACCTCTGTGAACCACCCATTAGACACAGGCGTTTAAACAGCATTCCAAATTAAAAGCTTTTAGCCAGAAAACAGAGCCATTTGTTGGGATCTAAGACAAATATAGGCTGTCCATTGATTTGATTCCTCTGCTATTAATACATAGTTTCACCAGGAAAGACATGCTTTGTAATTCTGTAAACATTGACACTTTTAAAAGAATCAACATACAAGTAATTTAATCATAATGCAACAGCTCAACTGGAGAAAGACATAAATCCAGAACTGAAACCCCTTACAGAACCAACATAAGAAATTCTTCCCTAGCCGGTTTGGCTGTGGATAGAGCTTCGGCCTGAGAACTGAAAGGTCCCAGGTTAGATTCTGATCAAGGGCTCATGCCGGGTTGCATGAAAGGGCTTTCATTTTATCACATGAAAGCTCTTTCAAATGGGCAGCAGCTCGGGGGGAGCAGGGTATGGGGGTGACCTGGGCAATTTTATCTTCTGTGCGGCCTCCATAGGGTCCAGTTCACTCCTGGCATCCAGAAAGTAATGACCAGGTGTGCTGAGCACCTAGGTGTTGGCTCACAGTTCATAAACCTCTACATTTTGCAGACTTCATTTACTCCTGCTCATATTTCTCTACCTATATAAATTGTAAATGTGCCCTAGCCAGTTTGGCTCAGTGGATAGAGCGTCAGCCTGTGGACTGAAAGGTCCCAGGTTCGATTCTGGTCAAGGGCATATGCCTGGGTTTCGGGCTCCATTCCCAGTAGGGGACGTGAAGGAGGCAGCCGATCAATGATTCTCTCTCATCATTGATGTTTCTCTCTCTCTCCCTTCCTCTCTGAAATCAATAAAAAAAAAACTTTTTTTTCTAATTGTAAATGTGAAGAGATGACACAGCATCCACCCTTTAGAACAGTTGAAGAAAACAGGAATAAAGGGGACATATACCCATGAGCCCAAGCCAAGCAAATAACAATGGTGGTGTCTGGCCTGTGTTTTGGTGAATTTAAGGTCTAGAGTGATCTCAGAGAACGTATTATGCAATTGTCACTGCGAAGAAGAAAGAGCGAGAATTCTGCTCATTGCTACAAATGAGGAAACGAGGGCAGAATGAGGGCAGTGGCTTGTCCAAAGACAAACAGCCAAGGAAGAGCCCTGTTCTTGCCTGCCTCCAGGCTGAAACTCTTGGTTTCTTCTCCAAGATTATCCAAACCAAAGCATAACAAAGTGAGGTGGCGGGCCCAGTGAAGTGCTCGTGTCCTCAGGAACGCACCTGTTTATGGCATGGATGGGCGGCGGGGGGGCACAGGACAGCCTTGCGCAGGCGTAGTAGTCCCCGATAGACTCGATGATACTGGAGACAACAGCGCTGAGCATGCCAATGACACCAGCCGCAGAGATGGTGGGCAGGCCCCACTGAACTGCGGAAAGAAGACCAACGTGAGATCCTCACTGTCTCAGAGGGGCAGGCAAACGTTGTCACGCACCAAGTCATTCAGCGCACCCAAGGACGCTACAAGGCCCACTCAGAATCTGAAGCTCACGGTGGACACTTGATGTTTAAACCTACTGGTACATCACCGATGGCCAGATGCCTGGGAAGGGCTCCGGAGTCGGATGAAGATGCCCATCACCAGGCTCAGGCCGCTCTGTGTCCTTCTTTAAAAGACACTGTTTAGCAGAAAGAGGCGGGTGCTTCTCTTCTTGCTTCAAAGCCAGAGTCTAAATTACCACTTAAACAGCCTGCTGTGTTGGGACAGAAATTTGTGTTTTCACGAATTTAACCCTGCTGCGCAGAAGATCTTTAACCCTGCTGCGCAGAAGACCTTTAACCCTGCTGCGCAGAAGACCTTTAACCCTGCTGCGCAGAAGACCTTTAACCCTGCTGCGCAGAAGACCTTTAACCCTGCTGCGCAGATGGTCTTTAACCCTGCTGCGCAGATGATCTTTAACCCTGCTGCGCAGATGGTCTTTAACCCTGCTGCGCAGATGATCTTTAACCCTGCTGCGCAGACCTTTAACCCTGCTGCGCAGATGATCTTTAACCCTGCTGCGCAGATGACCTTTAACCCTGCTGCGCAGAAGACCTTTAACCCTGCTGCGCAGAAGGTCTTTAACCCTGCTGCGCAGAAGACCTTTAACCCTGCTGCGCAGAAGACCTTTAACCCTGCTGCGCAGACCTTTAACCCTGCTGCGCAGATGATCTTTAACCCTGCTGCGCAGACCTTTAACCCTGCTGCGCAGATGATCTTTAACCCTGCTGCGCAGAAGACCTTTAACCCTGCTGCGCAGAAGACCTTTAACCCTGCTGCGCAGATCTTTAACCCTGCTGCGCAGATCTTTAACCCTGCTGCGCAGAAGGTCTTTAACCCTGCTGCGCAGAAGACCTTTAACCCTGCTGCGCAGATCTTTAACCCTGCTGCGCAGAAGGTCTTTAACCCTGCTGCGCAGAAGATCTTTAACCCTGCTGCGCAGATCTTTAACCCTGCTGCGCAGAAGACCTTTAACCCTGCTGCGCAGAAGAACTTTAACCCTGCTGCGCAGAAGACCTTTAACCCTGCTGCGCAGAAGAACTTTAACCCTGCTGCGCAGATGACCTTTAACCCTGCTGCGCAGAAGGACTTTAACCCTGCTGCGCAGAAGGTCTTTAACCCTGCTGCGCAGACCTTTAACCCTGCTGCGCAGACCTTTAACCCTGCTGCGCAGAAGACCTTTAACCCTGCTGCGCAGAAGACCTTTAACCCTGCTGCGCAGAAGACCTTTAACCCTGCTGCGCAGAAGATCTTTAACCCTGCTGCGCAGAAGACCTTTAACCCTGCTGCGCAGATGATCTTTAACCCTGCTGCGCAGAAGACCTTTAACCCTGCTGCGCAGATCTTTAACCCTGCTGCGCAGAAGACCTTTAACCCTGCTGCGCAGAAGACCTTTAACCCTGCTGCGCAGAAGACCTTTAACCCTGCTGCGCAAAGTACAGTGCAAACCAATGGTGCCCTTGCTCTGGGACTGGCATCGAATGAAAAAGCAGTGAAAGGCCACCAGTTAAATGTAGATCCCAACAACAGAGCATGGGACAAGGTGCAGATAACCCTTCCCTAGTGTCATAGCAGCACTCCCATATTTTTTATTTGTGAACCATGTTATGGAAAATAAAATAATTTAAGAAAGCAAAGAGAAGTCCCCAGGTAGCTTCAATTTGAGGATCTGGATTTGGTTCCTTCTTCATTAGATGTACTTTGAAAGGAAAAAATCTCTTTGGACTTTCCAAGCCATAGATCTCACTTAATAAAAATACCATGAGGAACCTGACCGGTTTGGCTCAGTGGATAGAGCGTCGGCCTGCGGACTGAAGGGTCCCAGGTTCGATTCCGGTCAAGGGCATGTGCCTTGGTTGCAGGCGCATCCTCAGTAGGGGGTGTGCAGGAGGCAGCTGATCGATGTTTCTCTCTCATCGATGTTTCTAACTCTCTATCCCTCTCCCTTCCTCACTGTAAAAAAATCAATAAAATGTATTTTTAAAAAATAAAATAAATAAATAAAAATACCATGAGGAGCTTTCGCTGTGAGAGTGAATAGACTTCTTTGATAAAGTACCTAGACCTTCTTCCCTTGAACCATTAGTTATAATATAGTCACTAAGAAAAAACACAGTGGGAAGAGGAAGATGGATAAGATAAAATGGCCTCCTGTGCAGGGGTCATTAAGGTCGTTTGATGAATGCTCCAAGAACAGTGTAATGGTTAGACATCAAAGGGAGGCAACCCAAACTGGGTCACAGCGAGTGGAAGTTGGGAAGTCAGGAAGAGGACCATCCCTGTCCGGAGAGGGTCTAGAGAGCAAGAGCTGAGTGGAGAGGGCATTCAGAAGGGCAGCGCCGAGCATCAGCAGGTGGGCAGGACCAGGGGGGCAGGCATGTTTAGGAGGGCTCCATGCGCCACCTAGAGGCGATTGGCCTCTGTCTCATAGGTCCGTGGTCGGCAAACTGCGGCTCGCGAGCCACATGCGGCTCTTTGGCCCCTTGGGTGTGGCTCTTCCACAAAATACCATGGCCTGGGCGAGTCTACTTTGAAGAAGTGGCATTAGAAGAAGTTTAAGTTTAAAAAAGTTGGCTCTCAAAAGAAATTTCAATCGTTGTACTGTTGATATTTGGCTCTGTTGACTAATGGGTTTGCCGACCACTGTATAGGTAATGGGGAGCAACTTCAGGTTTGGGAAGAAAAAGGTGACACATGAAGTCAGATGTGCAGAACATGCCTGGACTGTGCATGAGGACGGAACTAACTGCTCCCACCTGGGCTGAAGTTCACTCCATGGGAGCAGACAGAGGACTCAGAGGCCCGTGGTTAGAGGGTCCAGATACACATCCCCGGGCAACGGCCCAGCACGCTCTATGCCCACTCTAAACGGGCTTGGTCAGCATCTCATCTCCAGGGGGTTTGGAATGGATTTTTCTCACGCAATTTCTTTATCAAGCAACATTTTGTATTTTTAATATCTTTTCTATGGTTACCTTGTTGCTGATGTCAAGTTGTGGTTTCATTTTAGTGTCTTGATTTAGGGGAGAGATTTTTATTTCATTTTGTTATTTACTATTTTTTCAGAAATTGCCTTTTACTGTTTTCTATTTTTTCCCCTTTGTGCCTGAAGTCTTTAATTTTGATTTATAACATCCTTATTCCATCTACTTCAACATTTTAAATTTGTAATCTTTTACATGTTGGACCTTTTTTCTTCAGATTATATATATTTAAAACCTTGTTGGCTTCCAGCCTTCTATATTTACTGTTATTTCATCTCTCCTTTAATTTATGTTGTTACTTTATTTACAGCAGGGTTTCTCAACCTCAGCACTGTAGACATTTTGGGCCCCAAATCTGTATTTTAACAGCCAGTCCAGGTAATTCTTAGCATGCTAAAGACAGAACATAAAGACAGTGACATATTTGAAAACTGGACTCCAAATTAAGCCAAATCCACCTGGCTTTCTGGGGTAGCTTTTCCCTGGGTAATAGAGCAGCTCACACAGTTGGGGGTGACAGGATGGGAGCCAGACAGCTGTCTCTCAGCACATGCACAGCTGCTTCTCCAAGGAGCCCACCTGCGTCCATGTTTGTGCTCATCTCAGCAGCCACCTGCACAGGTGGAGGACCACCCAGCATGTGCTGTGGGGGCTTCCCCCTACATGCCCTCCCAGGCCACCTCCTGACTGCCTCAACAATTGGCTTTTAATCTCTTTCTCTCGGATTATATGTATACTGGAGGCCCGATGCACAAAATTCGTGCAAGGGGCTCAGCCCCACCATTGGGCTTCATTCGGAAGGTCATCCGGAAGGACATCTGGTCTAATTAGCATATTACGCTTTTATTATTATGGATTTATGAACTATGCATTTTTTTAAAAAGGAGAGGAGTACCTATGTACATACATATATACTTAGACCATATGATCTGATGAAAGTGTTATTTTAGAAAGGCTACATTTTTTTTTTAAGTGTTTGTAGATGTGTCAAGAACAGAAAGGACAACTGCCAATGTTGCCATCATTTAACAGGCGTACAACAGCTGTCTCCGACCCAGTCCTAATATTCTTGGCCTTTCCTGCTTTCTCTCCTTGTCATTATAAAACGTGAAAATGTGACTGCTATGAGCAGGGGAATAAACAAGCTCAGGCTTCTCTAACTAAGCCCCAAATGTCAGAACGGAGTCTACACCACAGAACAACTCAGCATTTATAACGACTGGGGAGGGGTCTTCCCAGCACACGTGAATCCAAATGATACCCCAGCTGGGGACTGTCCCCCCCGCCCCCGCCCCCCGCCACCTTGCCAAGAGTTATCCAACACTTAAATCTTAACTAATGATCCATCTTCCACGCATTTGTGAATATCAGTTTACCTCTGACAGCTGGACCAAATTTTAAAAGATTATAGCTCCCCATTATAAGATTATACAAATCCCATCATGCTTGAGCAGTTTGCTTGCTAATCTTCAGGTCCCTCCCACTCCAGTCTGCTCACTTCAGAGGCCTGGGCCTGTGTACATGGCTCTGTACTTGTGTTTCTATGAGCTGCCCTTAAATCCAGGCCACAGACCTCAAACCTGGCAAGAGGCCTCTTGTCTAGGATTTCACCCTAGTGGAACCCAAAGAACCAACTAGTTAACCTGAGAAGGGAGCTGGTTAGTCTCTCTGTGTTCATGATGGCCCTCCTGGGACAGGACCTCCCTTCTTTGGGGGTTGAATCCTCTAATGACCAGAATGGTAAGACCTACAGGGACGAGAAGGCTTCTCCTGCTGCAGAGCCTTCTGCTAACTTCCAAGGCCTCTCAGTTGCCCTCGTGAGCTCCTGACCCCTCTGCCACCAGAATACTTACAGGGGTACGGGACCTTAAACCACGGGGCCACCAGAAGCACACCCTGCCTGGCGTCTGTTCGAGCGTAGAAGCCATACTTGGTGCTGTCGGGGGGGAAGACATCTGTCACTGTGAAGATGAAGCAGAGCAGCCATGACACGAGGATGGCCAGGATGATCTGAAGGGGTAAAAAAAATAAAAATAAAAGGCTCTGTTAGCCATAGAGGGGGCTGCTGCTGGCAAAACATATGCCTTCCTACCGTCTCAGTGCCATAGCCCATAACCCCCCGTTGCCACCATTTCACTCAAAACACCCATAACAGATCTGCGGAAAGCCTATTGCTTGAATGGGATCAGATTTAGAGAGAGGAGTTGTCTGCTGATAAAGTTACTTTCACCCTAAGTCTGGCTAATAAAATAAAGATAACGGACAATGTCCCTCAGAGGCAGCGTGGAACCAGACCGCCCTCAGTCCCAGGACAGTCAATGTCCCCCTAAAGGATTTCCGAATCAGAAGCTTCTACCACTTTGACTTGAAGTCCATGGCAAGTTGGGGGGTCATTAGTACCCCAATGTCACCACACAGACAAGGGCCCCTGCGCAGCCCTGCTGAAAACCCTCCTTTCACTTAAACATTTTACGTCATGAACCAAGGGCAATATATCAGGAGAAAAAAAAAAAAAGTAACTACTTACAGGAAACATTTTGAAAAGCTGTAACTTGTACGCAGTCCATCCTTTCTTGGACTTGTAAATTGGGAGGGGAAATTTAACATTTCTGGCATATTGAGAAAACAGTAATACAAGGAAAATTGTCCTGAGGAGAGAGAGAAAATAAACTAGTTTCAAAGTTGTTTGTCTATATGTTAAAATATTACTCAAACCTTCAATGGCAAAGTGATCACATATGTTCAACTCACTTTTCTAGCAAGTGGCTAGTCCTCTTAACTATTACTTGGGAAATCGTATCTTTTGTAAATGCCATTTTTGAAAAGATATCAGAACACTTTTTCTTAGCATTTCTTGATGTCTAAATGAAAGTCACCATGTAAATGCTTTGGCTAAATTTCCCGTAATAGAATAAGAAAACTCAAAGAATGTACACACTGATGGAAGAAACTCATGCTATGTCAGAGAAAAAGACAGGCTGACAGATACAAGAGTGGAGAGTAATTATAACTACAAATTAACTAAAAAACAAGCAACTACCGCACAAGTGTCCGTGTACACACGCACACACATACATGCAAACAGCAAAGATGGGACCCAAAATGCTCACAGGAATTGGCTTCAGGTGGCAATATAATATGCAAATTTGTCCCTACTTTTCTGTATTTTCTGGTTTACTTATAAGGAACAAAAATTATTTTTAAAAAGCAAAAAGCTTCAATATTTAAGAGACCTATATACAGTAGATGGCAATATTAATATTTGTGAGATGTTTGTGTATGTCAGACATTATGCGAAGATCTTCCCACCCATCATCTCAACCTTCTGCAGCAGCTTCTATAATCATCCACGTTAGAGAGACAACGTCCAAGATCATGTCGCTCGAGTTTGCAGGGTGGGTGGGCCAGGACTCTACGGCCTGGACTCTGAACCACTTTGCAACATGGGCCAGAAGGGCTGGGATGCCTGGGCGGGTGCAGGAGCCCCTGTACCCTGACCCACACTCCTGACCCAGCTGCATGAGGGCCACAGGAGGCAGTGATGCCGGGTGCCCTCCCTGCAGCAGGTCCCGACATCCTCAGTCCAGTGCCCGAGTGTGGCAGGTGTGGGATGGCTTCCCATCGCTGAAACAATAGAGGTGCACAGTGATGTGTTTCATCATCCAGCGGGGACTCGCTCTTTCACTTATAACCCGAGATAGAGTTGGCAGGAAGAGTGGGAACAAAGCTACGCTTAATTGTTCCTGGGCACGGTTCCAATGGCTGAGATGGAATTATCCGCTCCATTGGTCAGTCAAGTGCAGTTTCACTGTAACACTCCTGATGAAGTGGGGACTGCACCCGGCTGGAGCACAGGCCTGTGTCCATTTCACATTTATATACGGCTGGCTTGTTGACCTTTCTTTTACCTTATAAATATTATTCAAGAAACGTACTCTAAAATGTAGGGAAATTATAAAAGGCAGGTAAGCAAAAAAAAAAAAAGACAAAATCCTTACGCTCACCCATCATCCCACCACTGGTGACAACTATGTAGCATTCTGGCCTATTAATTGTGAAGGCTCCCCTTCCTGGGATGGGAATGGGTCATCCTGGGGTTAGAGAGGGAGACAGGACTGTCTGCAGTCATCCTCGCCCTCAGAGCACAAACAGGTCATCCTCTGACCCAAAGTGGATTCATGCTTTACATGCTGCTGCCCAACCAGCTTGTAGCCCTATTAATACCATGACCTCAACAGATGGAGATCTGCACCAGCACCTTAGTGCTGCTCAGCATTCCACCTTACAGACGCAGCACGTCTTGTCTAACAATTCCCACAGGTGCGACACGGGGAGCAATGGAAACTGTGACAGATCACCCGTCCCTGGCGCCTGCCTATCTCCTGGTGACAAGTTCCCAGGGCCAGAACGGATCTGTCAAATGGTAAATAACTTACTTAAAAGCTTCCGATACACTCTGCCAAATATGAACAGAAAGGCTGAGTGAATTTACAGTACCACCCAGGGACCAAGAACATTCCTTTGCCGCTCTCTGTAACACGGGGCCTTACATATTTTAAAGTCTCTACCAATTTCATCAATTAAAAAACACTTATCATCATTTACTTTAACATTCATTCTTTACACATGAATTACTTAGTTCAGCATGGTTTGCAACAGCCAATATTTTAATCAACATTCATGAGTATCAAACTGGGGAATGGTTTAAGAGATTACAGACTATTTCTTTCTATTTAACATTGTGTAGTTTTACAAAGAATGAAATAGATCTAAACACATTGTGTTGGGAAGGTGAGTCCAACAAAAAATGTTGGGGTGAAAATCAAATTATAAAATAATATAATGGTAAAGCTGTATACCACATGTATATATGCTTATATTTATGCATAAACAACAAAAATATGAAAGGATAAATATTAACTTTTTACTAGTTAATCATGAGCAGATTTTTTTGAGGATGGGAATTACTTTACGTTAAATTTCCCTGTTTATTTACTGTTAAATCTCAAATGGCTAGAATTTAATATTGGGAGGGGGGGTACAGATACAATGAGACTTCTCATGAGTTTTTGGTGATGGTACAGGAGGGCTTGTTACACTATTCTCTCTACTTTTGAAAAGGTTTGAAATTATCCCTAAGAAAAATAAACAAAGTTTTCTCAAGGAAAAAAACAAACAGTTCCCATTAAGGCCCTATGCAAGGTGTTAGTAATGTCACCACATTTACCTTCCCCTAAGACAGTGGTCGGCAAACCGCGGCTCACGAGCCACATGCGGCTCTTTGGCCCCTTGAGTGTGGCTCTTCCACAAAATACCACGTGTGGGCGCGCACGTACAGTGTGATTGAAACTTTGTGGCCCATGCACAGAAGTTGGTTTTCGGCTCTCAAAAGAAATTTCAATCGTTGTACTGTTAATATTTGGCTCTACTGACTAATGAGTTTGCCGACCACTGCCCTAAGATGTGTCTCTAAATGCCATTTCTATTGGAGTGACTAAGGGATCCATGCTGTAAAACCCGATCCCCTGCCCCCCACCATACACATGCATACACTGCTAACAGAATCCCTGTGAATATGCGCTTTGATAACTGGGTAGGAAGGGTAACCCTTTTAAAACACTAATTAGCTATTTGTATTTCCTCTTATTGCTAAACTAGAGGCCCAATGCATGAAATTTGTGCAAGAGTTGGCCTTCCTTCCCCTGGCTACTGGCACCAGCTTCCCTCTGGCACCCAGGACCCAGGCTTCCCTTCGGCCACCAGCAGGCACCCAGGACCCGGGCTTCCCTCTGGCCCAGCTTTATCCGGAAGGATGTCCAGTCTAATTAGCATATTACCCTTTTATTATAGACTAGAGGCCCGGTGCATGCCCTCTCGCAGTCCAGGACCCCTCAGGGGATGTCCGACTGCAGGGGGATGTCTCAAGGGGTCCTTAGCACTGCCGTGGAGGCAGAAGAGGCTCCCACCACCACTGCTGCACTTGCCAGTGGTGAGCATCCTGCATTGAGCTTCTGCCCCCTGGTGGTCAGTGTGCATCATAGTGACCGGTCATTCTGCCATTCAGTCTATTTGCATATTAGGGTTTTATTATATAGGATGGCTGCTCATATATCCTTCATCCATTGCTCCACTGGGACTCTCTCTAATTAGTGAAATACTATGATTTGGAGACATGAGCCTTTCTCGTAGAATTTGCTGTAAATCTTTTCCCAGATTTATTCATAACTTAGTTTCAGTGTTGGTTTGATATGAGTTTTAAATGCACTAGAAGTAAAACCTATTGATCTCTTTTCAATATCAGCTTTAAGATCTTCCCTGTCTTTCCTGATTGAATGTTTATGTAGGTTTTCTCTTAGTACATTTATAGTTTTATTTTCTTCATTTAAGTCTTAATTTAACTGAAATGTGATTTGATATAAAGTAAAAATTAACCTTTTTTCCAAATAATTATCTAATTTTTCCTATACAATTCTTCCATCTCCCACTGATTTCAAATATGACTGCAACACATACTAAAAACGAATGTTTTCTTGGCTCTATTTCTATCCTCCCTGTTCTGCTCTACCCCAGTCATTCGGGTCCAGGGCCAGGACCACCGCATTGTTACTCAGCTCCGAAATGTATTTTGAGTTTATAAGGACAAATTGCCATTCCCTTCTCCCTGATGTTTCTGGTATTGATCCATATCACTTTACCAAAGGCCCGATGCACGAAATTCGTGCAAGAGCAGGCCTTCCTTCCTCTGGCTGCCAGCACTGGCTTCCCTCCGGCACCCAGGACACGGGCTTCCCTCACAGCCCCGGCTTCATCGGAAGGTTGTCCGGCCTAATTAGCATATTATACTTTTCTTATTAGAGATTTTCTTGTCTTAGGCATTGGTTAGCACATTCAGGACAACTTTAAATGACATGGTAGTAATAAGCATCCTTATCTTGGTTTCTGATTACAATAGGCAGGCCTGTTTACTAAGTCTTTTGCCATTAAAGAATGAGGCATTTTAATTAAAATCTTACTCATGAAAGATTCTTCTATTCCCACACTGCAAACAGTTTGCAGTAGAGATATACAGTTGAATTTTATTGTGTTTTTTTTTTTGTAACTGTGGTTTTTATTAATAAAATCCACATGGACCCATAATGGTTTTATTAATAAACTTTCTAATAATCATCCTTCCTTGAGGTCCTGAAATAACACAAAATTCTTTGTCCTTTTATTGTATTATCTATAGCAGCCTTTTCCCCAACCACATTGTAAGGGACATTCTTCCCAGATGTGGCACTAAAAAAATAAATTAGGTGTATGCAGAGCTGGATCCAAAGGCCCTTTCTGGGAGAATCTTCTGCACACTTGTGTTTTAGAAGATTTCAACAGCTGTCAGAGGGGAGGCGGGGGGAGGTGAAAGAAGGTAGAGGGATGAGCCAAAGAACATATATGCATAAACCATAACCCACAGACACAGAAACAGTGTGATGATGGCTGGGGGTGGGGAGTGGAGGGAAGTGGGCAAAGGGGGAAAATGGGGTCATCTATAATAGTATCAACAATAAAAATAAAGTTAAAAAAATATTTTTAAGAAGCTTTACAGTAGAGAGAGATGCCTAAACATATCTGCCCTCGGCTCTGAGCGCTCCACACCCCAGGAAGGAAGAAGTTGGTCAGACTCTCTTTTTCATTAGCTCTGTCAGTATTTGCCATTAAGATAAAACTGACTGAGTCGTTTCCCTTCTTTCTAAAGCTCCAGAAAAGGTTAAATACTGCAGGAATTCTCTCTTCCTTGAAGAATTAATACACTCACTGTCTCATCACTGGAGACCAGCACTTCTTTTAGGGATAAAAGTCCTTTGACATTACTCTCGACTTTCCCCATGGTCATGGGTAAAGTCTGACCCCCACTCCAGTCCTCCCCTCACTTACTTACAGTGTGCTCACTAACTGCCTCCTCTGTGACAACGGCGAGCCAGGTGCTTGCGGGTGCCGTGGTAATCAACACAGAGTGGAGGCCTTGCCCTCACACAACAAACACCCCACGTAAAAAGATGACCTCGTGGCAATTAAAAAACATGAGAGCCCGGCCAGCATGGCTCAGTTGAGCATCAACCTATAAATCAGGAGGTCACGGTTTGATTCCCGGTCAGGGCACATGCAAGTGTTGCGGGCTCCATCCCCAGTGTGGGGCGTGCAGGAAGCAGCCGATCAATGATTCTCTCTCATCACTGATGTTTCTCTCACTCTCTCCCTTCCTCTCTGAAATCAATAATAATAATTAAAAAAAAAAACAGAAACATGAGAGCAAAAATAAAAAGCTCGACAGAAGGATTTAAGACAAAGCTGAGGAAAATTCCTGTGAATACAGACAGAAGATGAAGAGATGAAAACCAGGAGAGGGAAGTAGAGGAAGAGTTCGGGGTCCAACAGTCTAGAAGTACCAGAAAGAGACGAGCAGGAACGGAGCGAGGGAGGCACCGTGAAATAAGTCAGGATCATTCCCCACCTGTGCACACCTGAGAGTCCAGTGCTAAGAAGTCCTGAGTGCCCAGCGAGGTTTCAGACAACATGGCAAACCTAGCAGCTTCCACAGTTCTAGCATGTGTCTTACTGAAGCTCTCGGAGGATGCAGAAAAGGCGGCTTTGAAGAGATAATGGCCAAGCATTTTACAGCACCGAGAACGGTCAGGAAGGGAGCACAAGAGAAGCCGTAGACGACGCTGACTGCTCGGCCAAGTGTGATCGGTGCTGTTACCATGGACATTTTCTAAATTATCAGCAATTCGGACGTTTCAATAAATGAGTTATATATAACTCTACAAGTTATTAATAACGGTTTTGTTTTTTTGGTGTGGTTTTTTATGATTCTAAGCCATTTGGGGGCTTTGTTCACCATTTTGTTATTGATTTCTAAATTAACTATATGATGGTAAATACAATTTCTCCTTTTTGCAACTTACTGCATTTCACTGAATGAGCATGACTTCTACACCAAGCCTGGTGTGTGTATTACTCAACCTTCAATGAAATGAGAAAATTCAGAACAATCCTGGATATTTTCCCATACCTTAATGTGTAATGATATATGGGTTATGATTATGCAAGGATCTATTTTATTGATATAGCATGTTCTAACACAGAGAGGCAAGATTAAGTGTTATGGGTTTTGAAAACCAGTCCAGCCACTTACTAGCTGTGTGACCCTGGGCAGCTAACTTTAGATCCTTATGCCTCGGCTTCATTAGTGGGGACAACGCTGATACCTACCTTAATTTATAATACGTGCAAGTGTTATGTATAGTAGTGATGCACAGGCTCAGTAAGTGCTGCCTGTTATGGAATAACTAGAGGCCTGATGCACAAAATTCGTGCATGGGTAGGGTCCCTAGGCCTGGCTGGCGATCAGGGCTGATCTGTGGGGCAACCAGAAGGGTGATTGGGGGGTGGGGGGCCCTGCTGGGACCCGCGTTGGCTGGCCTGGCGCCGCCCGCTAGCCAGCTGGCCCTGCCCCCTGATTGCCCCCGCTGGTTGCCTCCCTCTGCAGGGCAACTGGTGGGGTGATTGGAGGCCCTCGCTGGCACCTGACTTGGCTGGGCTGGGGCCTACCGGCTGGGGGCAGCTCCTGCATTGAGTGTCTGCCCCCTGGTGGTCAGGGCACCTCATAGCGACCGGTCGTTCCACCAGTCTCCCACGGTTCTGTCGATTAGCGTATTAGGCTTTTAATATATAGGATTATAGAATATTTCACAAAGCAATACAAAAACAATTGGAAATCCTCTTGTGCTATTAATTTGTTTACTGGTTGGTAAAATTCCAGTCTTGAAACCATTTCCCTATTATGTGATCAACTCTTCTACAGACACACAAGAGAAAGTGAGTTCTATTTGTGGTATACAGAATTCCGTGGCTCTAATTAAGAATCAACCTTACACTATTATCGAAGTCCTGGACGTCTTTACTGACATTACTTAAAGGGGAGGTGACATGTTTAATGGGCGTGAAGCTCTGTGCAGAAGGACCGGCGATGACTAGCAGGACTCTGGCCTCCACACGGGTGTGCAGAGCTCCGCTTGGCCTGGAGCCAGTCTCCGATGCCAACAGAGTCTCCTGCTGCATCTGTCTCCTGCTGCCTCTGTCTCCTGCTAGTCAGGACATATTTTTGAGTCTCCTCTAAAGGATTCTAGGTATTTCAATTCATGCAGACTTGGTATGACTTCAAAAGTCAAGAGCTAATGGCACCACTCGAAGTTTGAAACCTTACATCCCTTCCCCTGCACACACTGCCAAGTCTTCAGCACACCTTGACAGCAAGTCACTTCCCAACTCCGACTCTAAAACACCGTCAATCCCCTGGCACAAAGTGAATCAAGTTCTGGCTTAAAACAAAACCTATCTCCTAAAGTCAGAATGTTCCAAGAGGCCGCCCCTTGGGGGTGGGGTGAGGGGAGAGTTTTACCGTCCACAACTGAGTGGTCTCAGAACACTTACAGCATGGCGATGCCCCAGTGCTTCCCCGCTCTCTCCCCCGCCGCCTGGAAACCGGAGAGGCCAATGAGGGCCACCGTGGGCGTAATGGTCAGGGGCCCGATGTACTTGAGCAGAGCGCCGGGCAGGCCTAGGAAGCCGATGACCACTTCTATCAGTGAGGACATGATGATGGCCCCTTGGATCTGGAATAAGAGCGGGCACGGACGTGAGTCAGCTGCTGATACGTCACTACTCAATGTCACCCACATCCACAACTGACAATTCTGTGAGGCATCAAGTCATTCTACAACCGGCATGACACGGCTGGAAATTTCCCCGGTGTGATGTATGACCGGACTAATGTAAGAATACTATTTATAGGACTGGGCACCTGATGCAAAGCGAACTTGCCTTTTCCGCTGATAAATGAGACAGGCGTAACTTATAATTCCTAAGGGACACTGCAGTATAAAGCTCCTTGACTTTAAAAAGCGAGTCCCTGCAGGACACTTAAAAGACAGCGCAATTGACAAAAACGCTAAAGGAATGTTTCTATTGTACAGAATAGTTGGGCTGACTCTCAATGAATGGTGAATGATCTTATAGGTTTTAAAAGATCTGAATAAACTGTCAGCCATTCTTATGTCTAAGGATTCCCATGACCTGTTCCGTTCAAGTGCACTGAATAGGCAATTATCTTAATTCTTTCCACAAATACAGGCCAACACAGAGTCCTGCTGCCTGCTGACAAGCCTCTGTAGCTCCTTCCAAAGGAGCCACGCCCCTCGGCTGGTTCCGCTGGGGGTGCCAGTGCGCAGGCCTGTGGGTGCACCAGAGAGAGGAGGGAAATGAAGGGTGAGAAACAACACTGTCTGGTTGCACAAAGCATTTCTGCGTGCTTTATTTTACAGTGATGCCATCTAAACTGAAGGACATGTTTAACGACAGAGATAAACAGGTCAGTAGCTGAGAAGAAAGGGAGGGCTTAGTCAAGCAACTGCAATTTCTTGGGCACGATCAACAGTGGAGCTGAGGAGAAACACAAAGCAGCCACAGGTGGGCATGCTCGGCTTTTACCTCGCGGATGCGGGGGTACCAGATGTGCTCGGTGTGCAGCAGCTCCGTGGTTCCGTTGACAAATGAAACATCTTGAAAACAAAAACAAAGACAAAATTTTTCTTGAAACAACACTGACATTTCACAAGACACGTTCATTTCACTCTTTTTAAGAAGAATTTCCTCCCTGTTTTAAGTACATGTGTATACAAATACCCATCCCTGAAGTTCAACAGTGTGGCTTACCATGCTGAAGGGCGGATTCCCCAGAGCTAACTTAACCAAATGTATTCATGGGCTGAAGCTCCCAGCTTGTCAGAAGCTGACGAGCTGGTGATGCACATGGCTCGTGCCAGCCTCACACAAAGACCAACCCTTGCAAGCAGTTAACTTGCAAACCAATAGCAAAGGCTGCCTAAGGTTTAAAAACCTAGATAAAACGGAGGGCCTCCTCCAGTTTCCAAATCAACTCAGTGGTCACCAAGTAACTCCAAGGAGCATGGAAGGAAAGGGAAGCTGGAAAACTTTGCTCCTAGAACCTAAAAACGGAACAGTCTTTTGAGAGTACCACAGGTCTGGTTTTCTCAAGTCCCCTATCTTATCTTGTCCTGGTCTTATCACTAAAGGGGGGAGGGAGGTGAAAGTCATTTGCAGAAAACCAAAGCAGCCAGATCCTTAAAAAGCAGAGATGTCTCAGAGAAGGGATGCTGATGCAGCAGAGAGAGTGATTACTGGTGGTTCATAAAATCCACTGAAAGAAAGAGGCAGGAAAATAGCACAAATATTTTTCTCTTCATTCCCATACATATCAATCTCATTAGTACAGAGAAATGCGGCCCCTTCTGGTCCTCACCTGCTCTGGGGTTAGGGATGAACGAGTGGACAGAGAGAGACAGAAACATGATCCACAGATTGGAGCATCTAAGCTGTTTGCTGGTCTGTGAGTTCAGTGCCTGATTCCAGAAAGGATTTAAGGCTGCCAAGGGTAGCATGTCCAGGCCTCCCTTTTATCACCTGAGTTAAAGGACCCCAAGGACATATGTGGAAATAACTGCAATTACCTGTGGTGTTACATTTCCATTTATCTAAAGACAGGATGGCTCGAGCAGGGGCCAGAAATGCAAAAGCACTGGCCTGAAACAGGGGTAACCTAAAAGAAACGAGACCAAAACCATGATCACGGCATCAGGAACTACCGAGGTAGTTCACTATTTGATAGCTTAACAGTCTTTTCCATAGACAAACAGCACATGAGTAAATGCAGGCACACCTGGAAGGAAGAACCCCGGTCTGCAAAGATCGCCTCTGCCAGGCAGCCAGGGCCACTGGCTTCTCCGTCCTCCCCTCTGCTGCTCTTCCCCCAGACAGCCTCGGGGCAGGCCCTGGGGAGCCCTGGAGTCAGCACCAGCACCCCAACACCAGCCCTCCATCGCCACCTTTCCCCTCGGGGGTGGGGTGTTTTGCATTTGGGAAGTCTCTCTTTCCTGCTGAGCTGGTGAGCTCCTCATTAAACATCAGTGTGTGTCTTCTATTTCACCACCCTTCTCCTCCCTTTCAAATTATTGAATAGCATAGAAAAATATTTATCTTCCTGTTGTTCCATTTTATAGTCAAAGACTGCCCTAAATCAGAGGTGAGCATTAAAATCATGTTAGTGTTCTACATCCATTGAGGAAAAGAAAAGCTGTAAGTTACAAACCAACAGTAGATATAATATTCTGCTGAATCATGAAAAGACTCAAATATTCTAAACCTTATTTTTAAAGGACCCAGAAAATGTGCAAACTCTCTGTAAAATCTCCTGCCCCCACCCTCCAACTAAATGCAGATACTCAGATTTCATCATTCAATTGTATTTTAGATACGTCACGTTAACTTTATGAACACTTGAGCTACTCAAATTCAAAAGAGGTTGCTACAGCTGTATTACTCAAGTGGCTTTATGGGGTAACATGAGACCTTGACCACTACTGTTAACGTACTTCAGGGTAAAATGGAAAACTGGCTCCTGTTTGCAGGGCTGGGAACTCCCAGATGTCAAGATCCTCCTTAAACACCACGAAGCAGCCTTGTGAGAGTGCCCTGGCCAGTGGGGCGGAAACCCAGCGTCCCTCCCTGGGCTGACAGCAGGTCCCGCCCTGACTGAAACAGGAACTGGACTGGGAAACAGAGTGGCTCTGGCTGGAGGACAAGCATCTGCTTTACAAGTGCAGAGTTGGCACACACCATTCGAGCCAGAGGAGGGTCAAGGTCCTCGTTCTCCTGGCCATTTTAATCATGCAATGAATCGGCTGAGAGCAGGCAGGCTGAGAGCAGGCAGAGGCCAGACAATCAAGACACAGAGGCAGGCTGCATGGTACAGCCCAGATGCACCGCTGGCAGCCAGTCACGTGGGCATGCCCTCCACCAACCATCCCAGAGCACAGGACCATCGAAAGCGGAAGTGGCCCTCGCAGGTGTGGCTTAGTTGGCTGGGTGTCGTCCGTGCACCGAAAGATTGTGGGTTCGATTCCCAGTCAGGGCACATGTCTGGGTTGTGGGCTCGATCCCCAGTGAGGGTCATGCAGGAGGCAGCTGATCAATGTCTTGCTCTCACAACGATCTCTCTCTCTCTCTCTCTCTCAAAAATCAATAAAAAGTCTTTTTTTAAAAGAGTAGAGCCCTAACCGGTTTGGCTCAATGGATAGAGCATCAGCCTGCGGACTCAAGGGTCCCAGGTTTGATTCCGGTCAAGGGCATGTACCTTGGTTGCGGGCACATACCCAGTAGGGAGTGTGCAGGAGGGCAGCTGATCGATGTTTCTCTCTCATCGATGTTTCTAGCTCTCTATCCCTCTCCCTTCCTCTCTGTAAAAAAATCAATAAAATATATTTAAAAAAGCAATGCATCTTAGGACAATGTACCATGGGTTGCACTTAGAGAGCTTGTCCTTGGGAACCACTGCAATCGACACTGGCTCTGGGTTCTCCTTCTGGGGACATGACCTATACTCGACCTCAGTCTGCACTTGGCCTAGGCACCTTTCTGGGCAAGTATTTTATGGCATCACCCCGACCAGAAGCCCTAAGAGCACTGCAGCAAACCAGCTCACTCACTTTCAAACAACGAGGAACCTGGGTTCCTCAGAAAGTGGGTGATAATTTCCACAAGTGCTGCCCCAGTTTCCCGAGGATGTGGAAAGGGCTGCACGTGGCGGCTTATTGCTCACTGTTGGCCCACACACTGTCTGCCACAGCAGTGCTGCCTGAAAGACAAGTGGCCGCTTTACAGGAAGCAGCAGTCAGTACCCCAGCAGTTAAGTGTGGTCCTCCATAACTGGTGGCATAACTCAGCGGCTTGGCTGAATTACTCTCAGGGAAGTTGCTACAAGGGCATGTGACTGCATTAAACAAGAGGCACTTCCCCAGTGTAATGCTGGTCAACCCTAGGGCTCTTCTCTCTGCACCTCACACACACCAGCATCTAACCCTCCCCGGGTAGCCAAGCCTGCCTGCCATTTTATTTTGTACTGACGACTGGGAAGGAAACCAATTAAACCATGCCCTTCTTTACGCCAGGGGTTGGCAAACGGGCCCATGAGCCAAATCTGGCAAATTACCTGTTTTTATGAGTCAAGTTTTACTGGGACACAACCACCCTCATCTATTTCCGAGGTGTTGACAGGTGCTTTCGAGCTTCAATGGGAGAGTCAGGCAGTCAGTCACAACAGAGACTATAAGAGCCTGAAATATTTATTGCTTGTCCCTTGACAGAAAAAGCTGGCCAACTTTGTTTACAGGAAAATATATTTTAAATATGTGAAGAGGTGGTGGATTTTTTCAGACTTAAGTTTTTAAAGTTGATAGTGTCATTAGATATAAGAAAAATTCTGAGCAGATAGGCACGTTTGTTGAGATACATCCCCATGGTGGGCTTTAGCCCCAGGACAGCAAAAGGACCTAACCAGCCCGACAACCAGCGTGGCTCAGTGGTTGAGCATCGAACTATGAACCGGGAGGTCACAGTTCGATTCCCAGTCAGGGTACATGGCCAGTTTGCGGGCTCGATCCCAGTGTGGAGCATGAAAGAGGCAGCCAATCAATGATTCTCTCTCATCACTGATCATTGATGTTTCTCTCTCTCTCTCTCTCTCTCTCTCTCTCTCTCTCTCTCTCTCTCTCTCTCCCCCCTTCCTCTCCGAATAAATTTAAAAAAGAAAGAAAGAAAGAAAGAAAGAAAGAAAGAAAGAAAGAAAGAAAGAAAGAAAGAAAGAAAGAAAGAAAGAAAGAAAGAAACCCTGCTGGAGGTGTCCCATTTCCCCCTTGGTACCCAGGTGACCTCAAAACATCCTCTGGCCTCACATCTCACCAGCCCCTTCACACACCTGCACTCCAGGCAAATTGGTCCAGGTTCTTACCTCTGAGCCTTTGCTCATCCCTTCTCTTTGTCATCATTTCTAATATTCAATTTTTATTCATCATTTAAGGCACAGGCAAATACCACCTCCTCTAGGAAATATTCCAAGATCTCCTCCTCGGGATTTGTGATGTGTTCTTAGGACTCTCTGGCCATGATTTCTATAAGTCACCCACCCCCAGGTCAGAAAGCTGCTTTCTGATTCCCAAGGGATCACTGGTTAAAAATGGATATTTTTTGGCCCTAGCTGACATGGTTAAGTGGTTAGAGCATTGGCCCTCAGACCAAGGGGTCACAGGTTCGATTCCTGGTCAAGAGCATATGCCTCAGTTGCACATTCCCTAGCTCAGGTCAGGGCACATGTGGGAGGCAACCAGTCAATGTGTCTCTTGTCTCACATCAATGTTTCTCTCTCTCCCCATCCCCCTTCCCTCTCTTCTACTCCCTCTCAAAATCAATGAAAAAATATCCTCCGGTGAGGGTTTAAAAAAAAATAAAAAGGAGGATATTTCTGATCTTACCATTTGCAACAACACAGATGTACCTAGAGGGTATTATGCTAAGTGAAATAAGTCAAAGACAAATACCTTTATGATTTCACTTAAATGTGGAATCTAAAAAACAACATAAAACAGAAATAAGCTCATAGAGAACAAACTGATGGCGGACAGATGGAAGGAGGATTGGGGGGCTGGGTGAAAAGGGTGAAGGGACTAAGAAGTACACATTGGTAGTTACAAAACAGTCAAGGGGATGTAAAGTACAGCATAGGGAATAGAGTCAGTAATATTGTAATAACTATGTATAGTGCTAGGTGGGTATTAGACTTACTGAGGGGATCATTTCATAAGTTATATGTCTAATAACTATGCCATACACCCAAAACTAATATAATATCGACTGTCAACTGTAATTTAAATTTTTAAAAAATGTTTTAAATGGAAATTTCTGAATTCCACTCAGTCCTGGTTAATAGGAGTCACATGTGGGGTCCTCACATCCGGATTTTGAACAATGACTTCTGGGGGTGGCTGAGGCACCAAAAAAGAGACAACCCTTATGTCAAATGAAAGGATTTATTCTGGTCACTTGAGAACCATTTCTTGGGTGTCTGCTTAACACATGATAAGCAGGTACAATGATAAAAAAAACAAAACTATCCTTAGGCCGCTGAGGAGTTTCTGTTGTGTGCAGGAGACACTAATTGTGGCCACACGTGAAGGGTGGTGACATGGCGATGCCTGGTGCTGTGGGAGTCTGCAAAAGAATCACTTAGCATAAGGATGAGAAGCACGCCATCACATGTGCAAGGCGTTATGAGTAGTCCAGGCAGAGAGAAGAGCAAGTGTTAAACAAGAGCTACAAACAGACCTGAATCCTGGAGAGCTGCAGACCTTACTGTGGGGAAAGCGGGGATTGGAGTGGTGACGGTCAGAGGGGGCCAGTGGGCAAACACCTTGCTTTCCTCTTTCAGGGGAAAACTACTAGAGGACCCTGCTCTGAAAGGTCCCCTTTGGGAGGACTGGGGAAGCTAATCCTTAACCCCAGAGGTGTTCTCCAAAGGCATTCTGACAGGGGGTGGCCTGGCATCATTTGCGGGCTCACTCATCCTATGGTGTTAGCTCAGAGGAGCTGTCGGCCCCCAGCCCAGGGCCTCTGTCCGCTCCCTTCACAGCACCAAAGCGATCTGTTCAGACAAGCTCCCTCGTGCTGATTTCACCCCTGTGGGCTGAAGTCGCCCTAACAGCAGGAACTGGGACTGTTTCAGCCATCACTGTATCCGCAGCACCAAGTTTCGCTTAATAAATAATAAACTGAAGGTGCTATTTACAAATATTATTGTTTGAAAGGAATTTTATTAGAGCAAAAATAAGAGGCTAAGTCTGTCTGCATGTTGATTTTCACTGCAAATTTGAGAGAGGACTTTTAGATGAAAAGCCCTGGGCAGAGAGAGTAGAGAGTAAAATGTGCATCAATTTTCAAGAGAAAAGCAGGTAACTACCCCAGTCCCCAGAGACTGCAATTACAAAACGATCTCTAAGAAACACAGAGGTCTGGCTTTGAGGAGCGATAGTTTCATTTCCGCATCTGCCATCAGGAGTGTGTCCTAAGTGCCCACAACACAACCTGTCCCCCAGAAAACCTCCTCTCGACTGATAACGCTGTCCTGCTGTTTCCCGGACGTGCACACCCACCAGTCAGCTGCACTGGTGGAAAGTAGCTGCAGACGTGGTGCATTTCACCCAAGTACTTTAGCAGGTATCACCTGAGAATGAGTGTATTCGCCTACATCAGTGGTCGGCAAACTGTGACTCGCGAGCCGCGGTTTGCCGCTCTGTTGACTAATGAGTTTGCCGACCACTGTCCTACATCATCGCCTCCCTCCCATTACACC
The DNA here is from genome assembly GCF_027574615.1 of Eptesicus fuscus. Taxonomy (NCBI): domain Eukaryota; kingdom Metazoa; phylum Chordata; class Mammalia; order Chiroptera; family Vespertilionidae; genus Eptesicus; species Eptesicus fuscus. The sequence goes on along the minus strand of NC_072484.1, from coordinate 28,149,643 downwards.
CAAATGTGAAACTAATTTAATAATGTAATCTAATATCCAGACCATAAACTTCTGTTTATAAAAGTGCTTTACATCTGCCCCACTCCCCCAATCTAATCAGAGCCCCTATACTGTGTTTGGTTATCCAATGTCATGCTTAGAGCCAGGCTCAACAATTTTGGCCAGGAGACTGCTGGGGTGCTGTGCCCTCCTCAATGCTTCACGTCAGGTGTCCCCACCAGGTGGAATGCTTGGTTAGGGTAGTGACTGCTGGAACTCTCCATTTCTAAAAGTACCTTTTCCCTTCTGCAATTAGTAAGTTTGTAGAGTGATTCTTGGTCTGTGAAATTATTATATCTCCACTAGCTTATTAACATTCTTACATAGTGGGCCTAAAAATGATCAGTTTCCAATTTTATCATTCCATCCATATTTATTAGTGTCCTTTTGTAAAAAACAGCTTTCCTTTTTGTCCAATTTTATCTCCCTCTTTTTTATATCATCACTAAAGATAAATGGGTTCCCTTTTTAGATTCAGTTCTATAACTCACTTCCGTGACTGTTCTTTTCAATAATTAAATTGTCCTAAACTTGCCCAAAGCAGCCCGTTCAAGCAGGTTCCCTTTCCCCACACCTCCCCCGCACTTTTTGAGCTGTTCCTTGCTTTCTGGCAGTAGATGTTCCAGGTTCAACTTGTACTTTTCTCAGCCCTGGCATCAAGCACTTCTCCAAGGAGCACAGCTTCATTTTGGTGGAAAATGTTATTGACTAGTGGAAACCACAATCTGAGCACTAGGTGGCTCACTGTTACTGAGTATCTTTTTTTTTTTTTAACTGGTATCATTTAGTGAACAGAGATACAGTATTTTTTAAATCAAAATGATCCCTTCACTTCAACACAATTGAAAGATTACCTTCTTTTCATACACATATCTCTCCTCCTACACTGAGCATCCTGATTTCCAATGTTCTCATTGATTTGTTCTATGCTATAACATCACAGGACACAGTTCCAGAATTATACCGACATTACTAACAACAACACTACTGAGTATAAAATTTCTTTTGTCCTTAGAAAATATCCTATTCAAGGTATGCAAAGTACTGTTCTAAAGTCTGTGGATTAATTCTTTTCTTCTGTGCGGTTAGCAATTGGACATATAGTTAGGTTTATTTGTTTCTGTTCATTTTCAGTTTTAGGGTTTGCTTTGCTTCATCCTTTTGGATTTTACGTTTTGAATATGTTGAACATTTGCACAGTTTAAAAATCAAACCATATGAAGAGTTACACCAGGTCTCATTCTCATCCCTAGCCGCTCCAACCCATTCTTACTATCGTTAACCATTTTCATCTATTCCTCACTTCTCCTTGTTATTTCTGCTTTCTTACCAAATATACATACACATAACTTTTTTGCCACTTGCTTTTTCAATATATCCTGAAACAGTTCAGAGAAGCTTCAATCATTCTTTCTCAGGGCTGCACAGGACTCTGCTGTGTGCTGACCCATAGCAGCCAGTCTCTTGTAGATGGACATTTAGGCTGTTAACTATTTTGCCATTACAAATTACATAGCAAGAAATAACTTTCTGTATATTATTTTGCACGTGTGGGCATGTATCTTCAGGATAAATTTCTAGAAGTGGGGTTATTGGATCAAAAGGTAAATGCATAAGCAGTCTAGATTGTACAATTCCTCTCCATCAGGGCTGCCCTATTTTCGCTCCTGACAGCAATGTGTAAGAAACCCTACACTCCCATAGCCTTGGCGAAAGAGCGGCTTGTCGAGGTTTTTACTTTTTGTCTATCTGACAAAGGGGGAAATGGTATCTTAGGGTGGCTTTCACTTATGTTTCTCTTATCAGTCAGTTTGATGAGGATCCTTTCACAGGGTGAAGAAGGGCCACTGCACAATGGTTTTTGTAAACTGTCCATGTCCTTTTGCTCTTTTCTATATGATTTTTGCTATTTTTTAACACTGATTTTTTTTTAAAGTTCTTTCTATAGTGGAGATACTAGAGCTTCTCTGTGATATGATGCAAATACTTTCTCCAGTTTGTAATTTTGTCTGTTTACGGTGTATTTTTACAAAGTTTAAAAAAATGTTCTTATATTCAATGTCATCAAATTGACCATCCTTTTATTGTTCCTGGAGTTTAAAAGTTTAAAAGCCCACTTTTAGATTAAAAAGGGAAATCACTTTGATTTCATTCTAGTACTTAAAGTTTTCATGATTCTTGCATTTGATCTCTAATTCAATTTGAGTTGATTAAAAAAAAACACTCAACTAAAAGCAAGTGTAACCATTATCTTCAAGCTCATGTTACTCTAGTTTTACAGATAAACACTAAAAATTATATGGACTTTTCTGGTCACTGTCAATCAGAGAGGCTCCTGGAGAGCCTCGGTGGGGAGGAAGCAGCTGACCGGCGCCCGTCCCCTCCGGAGCCACAGCTCACAGCAGCGGGCTTGGCTCAGACAGCGCGCAGGAACCCAGAGGGCTACTTGGGTGTGATTTTGATAACCTCCTTTTCAAACATGATAGTATCACCTATTTCAGGTCAAGGGCTGGTAGCCTAAAATACTTTTATTACTTAAAGATCTAAGCAGTCACAGAGAGGCACGAGAGAAGTCCTTGGGGGTGTGGCAATGTTCTGTTGGTGGGGTTATATGACTGTATACGTGAGTGAAACCTTCTATAACTGTACATATAAAAAAGGTTCAAAGTTACTGTATGTCAATTACCCCTCAATAGGTTTGATTTAAATTATGTCTATAAAGTAAGTGTCTTGCCCGGCCGGCGTGGCTCAGTGGCTGAATGTCAACCTATGAATCAGGAGGTCAAAGTTCAATTCTCAGTCAGGGCACATGCCTGGGTTGTGGGCTCAATCCCCAGTGTGGGGCGAGCAGGAGGCAGCCGATCAATGATTCTCTCTCATCATTGATTTTTCTATCTCTTTCTCCCTCTCCCTTCTTCTCTGAAATCAATAAAAATATATTTTTTTAAAAAGGAATGGGCTCTAACCGGTTTGGCTCAGTGGATAGAGCGTCGGCCTGCGGACTAAAGGGTCCCAGGTTGGATTCCGGTCAAGGGCATGTATCTTGGTTGCGGGCACATACCCAGTGGGGCGTGTACAGGAGGCAGCTGATCGATGTTTCTCTCTCATCGATGTTTCTGGCTCTCTATCCCTCTCCCTTCCTCTCTGTAAAAATCAATAAAATATATATTTTTTAAAAAATTTAAAAAGGAATGGGAATGGGAGGGGGATGACAACACATTCCTTAAATACTAGAGTTATGTTAAATAGTTAACAAAAATCACAATATTGAGAAAAGACAAAAGCTTCCCTCTGGTGTTTGGTGAGCAGCTCTGTCCTCTAGGCCTGTGTAATGCTGCCCTATTCCTGCACAGCGCGGCTAAGAGGGAGGGGCAGTGGGCCATGAGGATGATGAGGAGCCATTCAGAGCACGTGAGAATGTGCAGGGCAAGGAGGATGTGACGGTCCAAAAAAGACTGGAGAACTAGCTCATTCACTCCATATGCCCTCAGAGGACCCAGTCAGTCTCCTCGTCCCCAGGAGCATCAGAAATATGAACAGAGATACAGTGTGTTCGGAGAAGGGGGAAGGCCACGGGGAAGGCTCGAGTTGAAGGAGCAAAGCTGATGGCAGTGGCCATGGAGCACGATGCCCAACCGCCCTACGCCCATCAGAGACGCTGCTGGCAGCTGCCGCAGCCCCAGCTCCAACCCCTCTCCCCGCCTGCGCCTGTCTGCCTCCTCCCCTCCCAGAGGCCCCTGAAATAATGAGCGCCCGCAGGCGAGTGTGGACAGGCGCCCAGGATTAACCAGAAGGAGGCCCTGAGAGATCAGGCGGCTCGCCCACAGTCACATGAAAAGGTGGAACGAGAGCGATGTCACCGCCAGCCCCGCAGCAGTCAGGGGGTGCGGGAAAGCTCCCTCCTCTTGGTCATTACCATCAGGTTCTCACGGGGCCCATTTCATTAATATACATGGTGAGGCAAAAGTAGGTTTACAGTTGTTCCTATGCAAAATATAAGAATAAACGGCTTCCCGTACTCACAACTATAAACCTACTTTTGCCCCACACTATACTACCTAAAACCTTTAGTAAATGGACAGTAACACAATTTTTTTTTTAATTTGGTGGGGAAAGCCCAATGTAAAGTCACCTATATAATAATTTTTGCAAATTTTTCACCCTGAATCAACCATGCCTCTAGCCCCACCTCCCAGTTTAGAACAAATAAGAGGGGAGGGATTGTGGAACAAATCAAATACCACCATAAGGACACAGACAAATTCAGACCACAGAACACTCGACAGACAACTGGCCTGGACTCTTTAAAAGGGGGTGATATGGAGGGAAAAGGTGGGGACTGTTTATTATTGAGGCCAGAGAGATGCAACAAACAAATGCACCATATGAACTTGACTGGATCCTGGTTCAGGGTGGTGGAGGGACTAGCCCTAAAAGATATGTTAGGGACAACTTGGGAAGTTAAATATGGCTGCGTGTTAGATGATATGGCAGAATGACTGTTGTAAGTGGTTATTACACAGGAGACCCTCAGTCCCAGGAGATATCTAGGGTGAACTGGTATGCTGTCTGCAACTTTACTTTTAAGCAGATCAAAAAAGTGCATATGCACCCCACACAAATATACAGAGAGTGTGGGGGAACCCCAGTCTCCCTACCTCAATCTAAGCACTGCACCCCTTCATTCTCCTAAGTCTTATCAATAGTTAAGAGTTCAAAGCCCTGGACTTGGGACCTTGAAGTATCCTGGAGTGGTCCCCGTACCTAGTGACACAGCATATACAGGCCCCCAGACCCAAGGAGACGGAAGCCGGGGACGCTGCCTCCTCAGGGCAGATGACAACACTGGCTGCAACAACAAGGAGAGCCTACAGTCTTTCCTTTTGCTGGAGAGCTCAGGGATGCCTCGGAGGGGTGCCCGAAGCAAAAGGCTGGAGGTGACCCCCTAACAGAGCCTGCCACACCTCAGGGAAGGTCAGTGTGGCAGGCAAGGGGCAGGTGCCGAAGGACCTCTTTCTCCCCCAGCTCTGCACTGACACCCAAGGTGTGGGGGGTGGGGAGGATGCAAGCTGGCTCACACCTCTGCCCTGATCGCTCAGGATTTTAAAGGCTTTGTACTAATTCCTGGAACAAGTCCAAGGTGTGGCTGGGATTGACATCACAATCAAACAGAACCGGAGATGTTGAAACCTCACTCAAAGAAACTCAATGAAGACTTAGTTGAAAGCAAAGTGCAGGTCAAGGTCAAAAGGGAGGAGGAGGAAAAGGTGGGAGCAGGAGAAGGTGAAAGAAGCAGGCATGGCACAGACCGCCCACCCCCTGCAAGCAGAAGCTCTGGGAAGCAGGAAAGCCACAGAAGTCCCACACCTGGGGCTGGGACCTGTGCCAGGGGACATGTGCAGTGAAGGAAGGAGGGTCTGCAGCCCACGCTGCACCAGACATATTTTTTGTGGCCTCAGCCCAGCCCGTGGGAAAAAGCCTCCAAAGGAGTGATGTGACATCTGACAGCTGCAGTCGGAGCGCATGCTCAGGCTTGCAGAGGCACACGTGTGTCCCCTCCCTTCACTGTCTCCCTACCAACTCTGAGTTTTTATGGAATGAAACAGGTGTCTGAGAACAGCGGGCCCCTCTTCCCCGGGGTACCTGTGTGAAATGAGGAGGAGCGATGGCCTGGCCGCTGCCCACAGTTCGGGATGCTTACACTTTCTTCCCCTGAGCTAGACCTGCAGCAGTCTTAGCTTCCCCAAAATAAAGGGCCCCTGCTCACAAGCACAGACCATGGTTGGTCTCTAGGTCCCAGCACCGGCTACATCCAGTGCAATCGAGTTATCTAGTACTCGTCAGGTGGTCGGCAAATAACAAAGAAGCATACAGAACGCACACACAATACTATAAACCAGAAATGTCAGAAAATCCATCTTAGAAATCATGAAAGCTGAACATGAAAAAGTTTTTCTCCTGCTGCTCTAAGCCTAAGTGCTGAATTGCCCCACCAGCACCGCCCCCCACCCCCCAAAAAACACACAACACAGCAACAACCATAAAACAAACAAATGCACAGGCCATCTGCAATCCCATAGCTGACACTGGGAATAAACTCCACTCTTGGCCAGTCAGCAGTCCCTCCTGCACTGTCCCACCCTACCTAACAATGCCTCGGCCCCAATTGCTTTATCTGTTTATTTGATCCTGTTGTGACCAGGAAGTAAATACACAAGACTGTTAAAATGATCATTGACAGTCTATGATAAGTGTCTATGATAAGTGTCTATGTTAGCATTTAGCAAAACAAAAAGGCTTTTCATATTATTCGTGCACTATAACTCCCCAAACATATTTCAGGAAGTTTATAATCCATGAAAGCACAATAGGTCCATTAAAATAACGGCAAATGTCATCCACAGAAGAGCCTCCTCTCGTTTTCACAAAAGAAACCCGAGCTGGAGAAGTCACCTGCCCAGGCCCCTCTAACTCTCATGCTTGCTTGTTCCACTACCCCGCGTATGAAGGAGAAGAAGTCATCATCTGCCACACTTTGTAAACTACTGGTTTATACTGGAAACTGTAGGTTCTGACTGCCCATGGGATTACAGCTTATTATTAAAATATCCAACAACTTGATGTAAGCAGCACTGGCAATGTGGCTGACCATGCTGACCTTGGCATGAGTTGCACACCATGCATATTATACCACAATATAGGTATCTTCATTCCTTCTTCATATCAACCAACAATTCTCAACTATAGGCACTGCCCAAATTTACAGACAGTTTCTGCTATAAGCTCCTTGATGAGTCAGCTGTTTAGAGAAAAAATAAATAAAAATTTCCCCAGAGAACCAGTGCCCTATGTACAAAGTAAGGCTCCCGAGTCAGCCAACAAAAGCTTTTCAGTCCACTCTGGACTTGGAATACAGAACCTTAAATGCTGTATCATAAGAATGAAAGCAGTTGCCAGCCAAATTTAACTACCTGGCTTTGTTTTCTCCTGCCTCCTGGCACTAAGAAAATGAATCAAGTCCTCCCTGGAATGCCCAGAACACACTTCCTTCCTCTAGGACAATGGCACCCCGACCCTCCTCTCAGCATCCCCTAAGGAGACCCTCCCATCTGCTCAGCATGGTGGCCACAGGCAGTCAGTCCTGCAGGGCAGGGGTTTTGAGAACTCCAAGAGCTGGCCAGCCCCACAGCCTTCAGACCACATGGCTCCCTTCCATCAGCAGACCTGCAAGGAAGCCTACGCTTCCCTGCCCAGGCATTGCCTGTGCCACCACCTGGAACACCTTACACTGCTCCTGGGTCTCCCATAGGCTCAAGGCCCCTGAGGATTCTGACTCACTGGAACACAGCCCATGACTCCCAGGCTGCCGTTGTATTATCGCCCGCTCGTTCCCCCAGAAGGCAAGGCGAAGCCCTTCCCCAGATTCTCTCTCATGGAGCAAGACACAGAACCAGAACTCAGAAGCTTACTCCCTACCCTTCCCGAGGACAGTCCTGTCCCTGCAGGCTCTACCGCGTGAGCAGAGCCTCTGGGTAGAGGAAAAGGCTGCAGTGTGAAGAGAGCAAAAGAGGGGGCAGGAGAAAACAGAGCAAGCCCGCAGGAGGAGGCAGGAGAGATGGCTCTCTTCCGTCCTCAGCCAGCTCCTCGCCCATGTAAGCTGGGAGCAGGGAAGCAAAGGTGAACAATCAGAGCCCCGGCATCAAGGAAGGGAGCACAATTCAGCGGGAAAAGACACAAAAACAAAAAAAGGACACAGTGGAATAAGAGCCACATTAGAAGAACGAACACAAGATGCGTGTGCGGGAATTCAGAGAGAACAAAGGAGGCTTCGAGGAGTCGGGGTGCTTCAGCGAGGAGAGGAGCAAGCCAGACTGGAAGGATGAGCAGGGTGCATGGGGTGCTGGGGCACACAAGCACAGCGGGGTGAAACAGCAGGTGGCTCAGGGAGGTCACCCCAGGGAGAGCCAGAGAGGGGACAGCAGGGATCAGAGGCATGGCTGGAAAGGCAGGGGACAGACAGAGCAGGGAGAAGCTTCAAAAGTGGGCACATCCTGCTTTTAAACAGGGGGTGGGGCTGCAGCCTGGCAGCTCCGAGGAAGATGCCAATGTTGGAAAGAAGGCTCCGGGGGCTGGTGCACAGAGAGTGGCCCTGGGGGCACGGAAACCAACTGGGAACCTAGTGGAACAGCCCAGGTCCGACTAAAGGAATGTGGCAGGACGGGCACTGGAGAGAGAGCTTGCCCTGCAGCTGGTGGGATGGAAGGAGCTGAGAGTCAGACTTTCCAGCGTGCACAGCCGGGTGAGGGGTGGTGCTATCCACCAAGAGAAGAAACACGGTGCAGGGTAGGTGGGGGCAGGGCTCACTACCACACCACCCACCCCCCCACCCCTCCAGTCAGTCCTTCTAAGCTGCCTAGGTAAACGGTGTTGTTCGATGCCTTCCTTACAGGGGCTTCAGGATCCCATTTAGTACCCCAATCTCACCTGCACCCAAACGTTGTCTGCAGCAGAGTTGTGATTCCCACACAGAAGAAAATGGTCCCAATGAGCTGGCTGGTGGCCCACTGGTCGTACCCCACACACATGGCGTCGGCCAGCAGAAAGGGCACTGCGATGGTGCCGCTGAAGCAAGTCAGGTAGTGCTGTGGGTGAGAGGGAGACAGGGGAAAGAGTAAACCCTTCCTCCTTATTTTCTGATTTCATCCTAACTCACCCCTCCATTGTTGTTTTTTTTTTTTTTAAAGGAACTCTTTGGTTTGTTTAGGAACACACGAGTATCATATACCAAATCATATTTCTTTTTCAGTATCTCTCCTTTCCATTACATTTCCATTATACTTGTATCATTACTGATTACTCACATGAGTCCAGGTCAGCATAAAGGAAGCACTTAATATAATCATATTTTATTGATATTTTACTCATGCAATTCTTACTGGAATTACCTGCTTTTTTTCGAATGCTTTTCAGTATCAATTGCTAAAATCATAGGTCTTTCTCCCCTGATCTGTTCACATTAATTATTTTGCATGGAACCATTCTTGAAACAAACTCTAGAAGTCTTGCTATATCTTTCTTCTGCAGTTTGACTTGCCAATATTTTATGTAGAATTCTACAACTGTATTCTTGAAATAATGGGTCTGGGGGTGAAAGCTTCCTTACACGGAGTGTTTTCCACCCTTTTCTATGGTACATTGTTTGACAACGATCAGGGAAGGGTTTTGGTCACACAGGAGCTGAGGAATGCTCCACAGAGAGCCAGCTCTCTCCTTTGGGGGCCCCACCTCCACTCCTAGTGGGATATTCCTAGCAGCCATGCTCACTTCCCTTCCTCCAGGGGCCTGCTCGTTCGGCGCCTGCTTCTGTTCAGCAAACCCAATTTTATTCCCAATAGTTCCCCATCTCTGCTCCTGTTTGCCAAAACGTGTAGCTTGCAGCCCATAAAGCCCATATTTCATAACACTAATAGGTGTTTCGTGCAGGAAACAGAACATTCCCATCCAGGACTTCTCAGGGATGCTCACAAGCTTAAGAACATTGTGCATCGTCAAGAAGGGCATGATGCATGCAGGTTTCCCAATCCCATTTGACCAGGGAACACTTCTAAAAAACACCGAGAATATAAACATTTTAAAAAGCAAGTCTCCTCAATCTGTTTCGGGATGTTCAACCCAAGGAAAATCATCCGCACGAGCACTCAGCTCCTTGGATCGTGACATCTCCTTTATTAGACACCTTTCAGGTCAGGTGACCAAGTGCTGTGATACCTAAAGGGGGTCAGGAGGGCTGGAAACCCGGATCAAAGCATCAGCTGTCGGGGCAGGTACAGCCTCACCTCCAAGTGCATAAACCTGTCTGGGCAATGAGACTGACTTTTTCCGCATCTGAAATACCTCAGGTTAAACTGAGCATTCAAACTTAAAAAATGAAGAATGGAAAGTCAGACCTGAGAACAGAGTCAGGCTATGCTGGAAGCTATCCATTGTCTGCACTATCAGAAAAGTGCAAACAAGGAACCCAGAAGGCTGATGGACCTTGAGCTTTGGCAAGGGCTAAAGCTATGCACCGATGGTTCTGTTGAGACAATGGTGGCTCAAGCAATTTCCTGACCTAAGAGTCTCAAAGTAAATCTTTACTAATATTCACTGACCATTAAGATAGTCTGTCTGCTACCGGATTGCCTGCCTGACTAAGGGCAAGATGTGTATCTAAAATTGAATAAAAAGCTAAAAGGCTTCACCTGGGCACCAGTGAAGCCTTTCCACTAGAGAATGGCTCTCTGCCTGGCCCCCTGTGATTTCCAAATTCATATTTTTTTGTCTAGTCTCTTCATTTGTGCGCGGCCCTTCTCCAGGTCCTGAACCCTAGCAGTGCAGGTCACGGCTTTCACACGGCTAAAACAACCAAGGCAAACCCAGGCCAGGGGTGTGAATCCTAGAAAAGAGCTTCCTGTCTTGTCCCCTTTCTCTAAAGCACCACTTCAGTCCGTAAGTGGGAAGAGGGGGCTGAGAGATGAGGGAAAGCACCAAAGACGTAGGAGCCCTGCAGAGGAGCCCAGCCCTGTTCCACTCCCTCCCCTGGCAGCGTCCCTGCTCTGCTCCCACTGGAAGCCACAGCAGACAAAGCAGCTGCTTTTATGGCAAAGTTTGCCTTTCTTTAAAAAGACTGAAACATGGCATTTTTCAGTGTCGCCCATGTTTCATGGCAGAACTGACCACGACTGTGGGTTGGTTAAGTAAGCCAGGAATGAGAGATGAAAACTAGTTCTTTTCTCTTCTCTTCTACTTTTCTCTCCCTCTGTTCTTCCTTCTTTCTATATCTCTACAATTTTCTGTCCTTCCTTCCATGTCACTTCCTTTGCTTATTCCCTGAATGTTTTCCTTCCTTCTTTCTCTGTTTAACCTCCTCCTCCTGCTCTTTTCTTCCTTTCACTACTATAAACTGATGTTGACAATTTCCATTCATCATTCTTGAGAGAGTAATCTATACTAATAAAAGGGTAATATGCTCATTAGACCGAGTCGACCGGACATATTCTGGACATCTGACTTCCTTCCAGACAAAGCCATGGTGGCAGGGGCCGAGGCAGAGGTGGTTAGGGGCAATCAGGCTGGCAGGGGAGCAAGCAGTTAGGGGTGATCAGGCTGGCGGGGGGGCAAGCAGTTAGGGATGCAATCAGGCTGGCAGGGGAGAGCAGTTAGGGGCAATCAGGTTGGCAGGGGAGAGCAGTTAGGGACGATCAGGTCGGCAGGGGAGGGCAGTTGGGAGCGATCAGGCCAGCAGGAGAGAGCAGTTATGGGCAAGCAGGCCGGCAGAAGAGAGCAGCTAGGAGGCGATCAGGCTGGCAGGCAGAGGTGGTTAGGGGCGATCAGGGAGGCAGGCAGGTGAGCGGTTAGGAACCAGCAGTCCCGGATCATGAGAGGGATGTCCCAGATTGGAGAGGGTGCAGGCCGGGCTGAGGGGTCCCAGATTGGAGAGGGTGCAGGCCAAATTTCTTGTACCGGGCCTCTAGTCTCTATATATAAAAGCCTAATATGCTAAGTGGTCAACCGCTCGACCAGTAGCTATAACATGCACTGACCACCAGAGGGTAGATGCTCCGACTGGTAGGTTAGCTTGCTGCTGGGGTCCGGCCGATGGGGACTGGGCGAGATGGGCCCAACACACCCTGGAGCCCTCCCGCGATCCCTCCCGGCCAGCCAACCTCCCGCAGTCCCTCTCCAGCCAGCCAGCCCCTATCGGCCCTGATCAGGACTGGGCGAGATGGCCCTGATCACTGGCCAGGTCGAGGGACCCCACCCATGCACGAATTTGTGCACTGGGCCTCTAGTTTATAATAAAGTCCTCAATAAATCAAAATCAAAACTGAATTAAAAAAAACATCCAGACAGAGAACTCAAGCATCTGCTGGTGGTTACATCCTAAAGGAACCATCTTACCTGCAGCCCCAGAAATATGCACAGGTACCAAGGAGGGACGTCTTCTATGGTGTAAATCATGTCCGATCTCTGGGGGTCTAGACTGCCAGTGCTATCCAACGTCTCGGCCAGAGAGCTCTGTGAGCAAGAGGGACAAAGGAGTTGTTTAATAAAAACAAGGACTGCCCTAGTTGGTTTGGTTCAGCGGTGTCTCTCTCACATGGAAGTTTGTCTCTGTCTCCCTCCCTTCCACTCTCAATAACTAACTAACTAACTAACTAACTAACTAAATAAATAAACAAATAAATAAATGTAAGGACTAACGTTAGCTCAGTTCAGTACAGGCCCACTACTAAAAAACAACTTTATAAAGTGGCTGCCACTTCCCCGTAAAATTAAGCCTTGGCTACCTTTGACACAATGCTCAAACACACTGGCTCAGCGGGACAACCCATCTTCAGACTTTGGGGACTCAGTATACATTGCCATTGTCCCACCCCCTAGAGCAGTGATGGGCAACCTTTTGAGCTTGGTGTGTCAAACTTCGCCAAAAAACTGAGCATAACTCGGGTAGTGTGTCACTTTGAGGAAAAAACTAACTCCAAGACTCTAGTTGCAAATGTTTCATCCTCAGGAGTAGCAAATGTTTCATCCTCAGCATGCGGCCGCGTGTCATTAGAAATGGCTACGCGTGTCAGCACTGACATGCCTGTCATAGGTTCGCCATCACTGCCCTAGAGCATTCAGCTTGCTCAGAGCTTCTCCCTAGCCTAGAGACCACCTGCGTGGAGATGATGCTCCAAGGATGGGACTACAAAGTAATACCTGGACATGAGCAGTCCTTGGGTGGTGACCAGAATGAAGAAATAATATGCAATGCTAACCACTTTCAAACAGAGAGCATTAATCCTCTGCTCCCACCCCACCCCAACCCTGCAAGGAGAATTTTTTGTACCTAAAAATAAAGTCCTACAGCCTTGTACAAAAACACTGCTACTCAGACACAATGATGAATGAAAAGAGCAAAATTCAGAAGTGTACAGATAAGTGACTCATATTTTACTTAAAATAACAGACCAAAAATGTATTTCTAGTTCAGGGGGCAATTTTCTTTCTTTCTTCTTCCCACCACTACTCAAAATTTTTTTTTGAATGTTAAGTGTTGCATGCTTTTTGAGACAAAATCTTCACAAAGATCAGACGCTTTAGGTTATAGCCTCATTCAGCAATTTTCAACTGGTGTGTCACAAAAATTTTTAAAACATGCAATATCTATTAGGGGCACTAACCTCTTTTCCTTTAGATTGTCAAATACAAAAAATGACAACAGCCAACAAAACAAGAGCCATCCGGTGTGAATGAATCAATATTATACCTATTTTTTTTTTTTTGTCACATTGGCAAATATATACTTTTTGGTATGGTGCTGAATTTTAGTAATTAGTTTATGTGTGCCATGAGATGAAAAAGTTTGAAAACCGCTGGTCTAGGTTATAGTCTAGACCAGTGATGGCGAAGCTATGACATGCGTGTCAGCACTGACACGCGTAGCCATTTCTGATGACACGCGGCCACTGAGGCGGCTGCATACCGAGGATGAAACATTTGCGAAATAATGTTTTTCCCTCAAAGTGACACACTACCCGAGTTATGCTCAGTTTTTTGGTGAAGTTTGACACACCAAGCTCAAAAGGTTGCCCATCACTGGTCTAGACATCCCCAGTCAGCATTGACATCACTTCTTTTTCTTTTCAATTGAATTTATTGGGTGACATCTATATGTATAAAAGCCTAAGCAACCAAACAACTGAACGACCGGTCACTGTGACACGCACTGACCACCAGGGGGAAGGCGCTCAATGCAGGAGCTGCCCCCTGGTGCTCAGTGTGCTCCCACAGTGGGAGCTCTGCTCAGCAGGTGCCAGGTGCCAGGCTCACGGCTGGTGAGCGCAGCTGCAGCTGCATGAGCCTCTCCCGCCTCTGCTGCAGTGCTACCAAGTGGCAGCTGCGGCAGGAGCGGCAGGACCGGGATGAGCAGGAGAGGTGCGGCGCCCAGCTCGGGCTCCTCACCAGCCGCCTGCTGCTTTGTGCACTACTGCATCCCTCCAGGGATGTCGGACTGCTGGTCTAGGCCGATCCCCAAAGTCAACTGGGATGAAACTGGCAGTCCAAAATCTCCCGAGGGGTCCCAGATTGGGAGAGGGTGCAGGCCAGGCTGAGGGACCCCACAAGTGCACGAATCCGTGCACTGAGCCTCTGGTTGGATAATAAAATTATATAGGTTTCAGGTATGCAATTCTGTAATACACCATCTGTATATTGTATTGTGTGTTCATCACCCCAAGTCAAGTCAGCATCACTTCTGAAGTCATGCAGCATCCGAGCCAAACAGCAAATTCAAAACTGCTCTGATTCCTGACACCCAACGAACAATTTCTTGGAGCCTGAGATGTGCATTTTTTAAAAAAAAAATCTTTTATAACCTAACAAATAGAGTGTCTACCAGGAGACAAGACATTCTGGCCCTTGACCACATCTAACCCATAGAAAGATGGTGACTCCGTGTATTATTACTCAATTTTCCATGCACAGGACAACAGGGACTTAGAGGCCAAACACCCCTGCACAAAAGAAGTGATGCAATTCAGGCTTACCTTCTGAAGCCTAAAGGTAAATCCAGTGCAAGTCTATATTTGATCTAATCCAAATGTGACTTGAATATGACCTTCCCGAGAGAACTTTTTCTCCATTCCAAAAATGGATAGTGGGAGAGTTCCTTGTTGAATGGGTAAAATGGGGTAGGTATGTCTTTTAAACATTTGTTGGTAGAGAGAGTACACGTGTGTGAGGAATCTGATATGTAGTGATACGCAGTGAAGAATTAACTCAGCAGGTGTGGGTACCCAAACCCTGCACGTCAGGGAAAGGTTTGGCCCTTCTGGCACCTGGGAGGTAATACCTAAGCTCTTAGAACATCCTGCTTCTTAAGAATGTTATTTGTTTACCTGAAGCCTTGGACTGCCCCAAACAGTTTTTGCTAACGATATGATCTATGGTGGGGGTCTTGGGCTACGTGGTATCAGTCTGACCTCTGAAGGACTGGACATTAAGGTCAGCCACACCTACATGACTGCTCCCCAATAAAAGCCTGGACACCAGGACTCCAGTGAGCTTCCCTGGTTGGCACACTCCTTGAGAACTGCCACACATTGTTTCTGGGAAAATTAGGCAGGGCCCACATGACTCCACGGGAAGAGGACAACTGAAAGCTTGTGCTGGTGTCTCCTGGATCCTTCCCTATGTGCCTTTTCCATGGATTTTAATCGGTATCCTTTCTCTGAAATAAGCTGTAACCATGAGTGCAACTGCTTCTCTGAATTCAGCAAATCACTGAACCTGATTGGAGAACCCCCAACTCAGGTCCTGGGAATCACTACACTCAGTTGACCATTTTGCTAACATGGTGCAACTGTGGATATTGGATTTGTACAATTCAACACCATCACATTATCTACATCTCCACGTGGGGAGTGTTGCTGCTCACAAAGAGAGACATCTGAAAGTACAGTAACACTACAATGTCCTTTAGTACAACTACTTTTAACTATTGTTTTAATGCACAGAAAGGAAGAGACTATACCTGTCCTCTTTCAGGCCTGGCAGACTAAGATTAAGACATGTGTACGTACAAATACACACACACACACACACACTCACACTCACTCACACTCAATCTTTCTTAGTAATGAAGGTGGTTCTATAACACAGAAATGGAACGAATGTAAATGTCCACAAATAGTATTAAGATGACACTCAGGAGGGAACGGTGTGGTCAAGGGGATCAGTAAACCCTGTCAGACAAATGCTGCTCCCCTCATTGAGACAGGAGTGTGCTCGGTCATTAGAAACTATGGTTCCAGAGTCAGTAACCACTGCATTAATACAAATCACTGTAAAAACCTCAATAACAGTAACTTTCAAGAGCAAGGTTTCTTTAAAAGATGACTGCATTAATAGTTTAATGATGTCACTTGGAAGACTTTTCTATCTTCTTCCATCGTCTGAAATAATCAGAGAGCAAGGAAATGACCTGTCCTTCGAAGATTAATGAACTCAGAACTCAGTTCTCTGGTTGGAGCCTTCTTCAGTTCACTAATAACTTTCCAGTCTCTTCAAGTTATTTAGCTAGTCCAGCACTTTGGGGGTCAATTGCCATCTCTTTTCCTCTGGGAAACCATTTCCTCCAGCAAACCCTTTCGGTAAGAGGCTATACAGTAAATGTTTTAGGTTTTGTGGGTCATCAAGGCTCTGTCACAACTGCTCAACTCTGCCACTGTCGTGCAGAAGAGCCTTAGACAGTATGTATCAAGCGAGTATGACTGTATTCCAATGAAACTATCAAAACAGGTGTTGGGCAGATGTAGCTTGCCAACCCCTGCTATAGAGTTTCAAACTGATTATCATAATGTCACAGTTAATATTCTCATACATTTTTCTTATATCTCCTTTCACATTGCTAATGTGTATTTGTGCTTTCTCATTATTTCCTTAATCAGGTCCATCAAAGATCAATTTCATCAGTTTTGTGTTTTTTTTTTTAAAGAACCAGCTTTTGAGTGCCAGTTAAAGATGCTAGATTGGCCACATGTGTCATTTCTTCTAACTCCTAAAAACACACAGAAGGAATAAATATGTCACAAATCTACAACAACAAAGAAAATATGGAAAAGAATTGAGATGAACACATTTCTGGAATAACTGCACGAGCTGTAACCCGTAAGGGAGAGGGAAGGAGTAGACAACCTGTGTGCTTGTAGGAGGACGGCGTGAAGTGAGCTGAGTGACCAACAGGAGCCCAGAAAGGTTCTAAGCTTGGAGGCACAAGACGGAAAAGGGTGGGAAGAGGATAGGTTTTACCTATGCAAACCAAGCAGACATCCTGTTGCCTGCTGCTATCCTCATCCTTCAAGGTACAACAATGTATTGTTTGAAGCAGCGGTCGCCAACCAGTGGTCCGCAGACCGCTGGTGGTCCGTGAGGTCCGAAAGGTTGGTGACCGCTGGTTTGAAGAATATAAACCAGAAAGACATCAGACTCAGGAATACTATGTGGGGTTAAATGCAAAGACGACCAGTGGAATCCTCATCGGCTTCCAGAATGCCAGAGCAGGTTACAGAAACCAGGCTTATTCACAGGAGACTAGAAGAACCTTTTCTACAGGAACTGTGATCAGCCCGAGACAATATGCTGATATCTAGACTCCACAGCAACAAGACAGCTTTCCTCCTGGTTACTCAGTGGCAACTCCCACCAGTAGACAAACTTCACTCACAGACAACCACCCGACAATCATGTTTATTGCCTCACGAACCTGGGACAAAGGAAGCCTCCAAAAATAAGAGGAAATAGGGCCAATGTGGTATGAAGAAAACATGTCTAAAGTAAAATAAAATAAAAACTTGTATCACAAAAAGAAAAATATTTTGGCCCTGGCCAGATAGCTCAGTTGGTTAGAGAGTCATCCCCAAGCACCAGGATTTGGGGTTCCATCCCTGGTCAGGGCACATGCAGGAAGCAACCAATGAATGCATAAAAAAGTAGAATAACAAATCCATAATTCTCTCTCTCTTTCCCTTCTTCTCTCCCTCCCCTCCTTTCTCTCCCTCTACAATAAATGAAAAAAAAAATTAATTTGAACCTGGGAGGAAAGAAATGCCATTTTAAAAAGCTCTAATCCTACCTAATAATCCTACCTAATAATAGAGTAATATGCAAATTGACCGTACCTTCGCTACACCCACAAGCCACGCCCACCAACCACGCCCACCAGGAAACCGTTGCAGGGACGTTGGGGTGTGGCGGAGGCTTTCCCGGCCTTGGGCACCAGCGGGGAGCCTGCATGGATCGCATGCAACCATGGGGGGTGGGCTCCTACGATCCGTAGCAGGGAGGCTGGGGTGCAGCAGAGCCAAGGCCGCCGCCCGGGGCCAAGCCCCGACCCTGAAAGAAGGCAGAAGGCGGTGGCCACAGCCAAGGCCTGGGTCCCCGGTGCCGGCAGAAAACTGGTGCAGGCAGCCAGGTGAATGAAGGTCTATTGCACGAATCTTTGTGCAAACGGGCTGCTAGTCAGTAAATAAAAGCAAACACAACAGTAGTCCTAGCTGGTGTGGCTCAGTTGGTTAGAGCGTTGTCCCATGCACCGAAGGGTCGAGGGTTTGATTCCCTGTCAAGGCACATGCCCAGGTTCCAGGTTCAATCCCCAGTCAGGGTGTGAACAGGAGGCAACCAATCAATGTTCCTCTCTCACACCAATGTTTCTCTCCCTTCCTCTCTCTAAAAAAAAAAAAGACAACAAAAGAGGTGTTAGAAACTAAAAACAAGATAGATATCTTCCAAAAATAACAAAAAGACAAATATGGATAACAAATTGTAATGGTTTTAAAAGTCAGAATACAACCAAGATAACAGAATATAAGAATTAACCAAAGAAATAAGAACATTTCCAAGAAATAAAGGACATTTTTATAAATTAAAAGACCCTCCAAGTACTCAGTGAATTAATAAAAAACAATTCAGATATCTTAAAAATTCAATAATCAACTGTAGCCCTAGCTGGTTTGGCCCAGTGGATAGAATGTTGACCTGCGGACTGAAGGGTCCCGGGTTCAATTCCAGTCAAGGGCATGTGCCCGGTTGAGAGCTCGATCCCCAGTAGGGGGCGTGCAGGAGCCAGCCAATCAATAATTCTCTCTCATCATTGATGTTTCTATCTCTCCCTTTCCCTTCCTCTCTGAAATCAATAAAAATATATTTTTTGAAGTTAATAATAGTCAACTGTACTAGGAAGACCTTAAAACAGAAATTAAAAGACAAACAGAAATAAAACATGAATTGACAGAATTTGGACAGACTAAAAGGGAAAAAAAAGAAAAATGAAAGTCATTGGCTGGTGTGGCTCAGTGGTTAATGCGTTGGCCTGTGCACCAAAGGGTCACGGGTTCAATTCTGGTCAAGGGTATGTACCTGGGTTGCAGGTTCTTTCCCCATTCCTAGTAGGGGTGCTTGCGGGAGGCAGCCATTCAATGTCTCTCTCATATCGATGTTTCACTCTCTCCCTTACCTTCCTCCCTTCTGCCCTCTGAAAAATAAAAAAATAAAGAGAGACAGAGAGCACAAGAGAAAATAGACATTTAAAAGAAATGTAAGGGTCACAGACTAGAAATGAAAAATAAAATAAAACAATGTAAGTGAAAAAAAAACATATTAGAGAGAAATGATAGCTAGAG
This sequence comes from Eptesicus fuscus, assembly GCF_027574615.1. Classification (NCBI taxonomy): domain Eukaryota; kingdom Metazoa; phylum Chordata; class Mammalia; order Chiroptera; family Vespertilionidae; genus Eptesicus; species Eptesicus fuscus. Next base: position 28,130,399 of record NC_072484.1, on the reverse strand, counting down.
AAAGCAGGCAATGGAGATCCAAAATATTCATAACTGGAGCCCTCAAATAAAATCAAAAGAACAGACTGGAACAAAAAATAAAGATATAATTCAAGACCGCGTTCCTAAAGTAACAGGAGCTTTGACACCACATACTAAAAGTGCCAGAAAAAACTGACCCAGAATGGTCAGCATCAAAACATATCTAAGTAGGCAGGCGCCATTTGGGGGCTCAGTCCATCTGGGTTTCCAGATGACCTAATAAATTCATAATTCTTTATACTTTTGGCCTCGCGTGTTCCTCCTTCGGTGACCCTAGCATTTGGGGCAGAAACCTGCGAGGGTTCCACGGGGAAGGGGAGCCATCGCCCTGGCTTCGATCACCCCAAGTTTGCTAGACAGCAGCAGCTTGACCTGGGCTTACCTCCAAATCCTACTCGAGTGACATGATTGTGGCCTCGATTAGGCCTCCCTCCCTTACGGGCCCTCCCGAACCAGCCAAGGAGGTGGCCAGATCTGGGACCTCTCCTTCCCAGTACTGATCCCGCACTCAACACCGGCTCATTTCATCGCCGGTAAGTGACAACTGGGTCACCCCTCTGGATTTCCGATTTGCCATCTCAGACAAAAGACCTAGCGTCAGGCCAGAAAGCCTCTCCAGTCCGGCCTCGGCCCCAGGACGCCCACCACATGGATTAGACTGTCTTCCTCACTCTGGAGCCTGACCAGCCGGTGGGGACACCCTCCCTCTAGTCTAGCTCCCCGGGTCTCCCTTTGTTTCTTACCTCCTCTTCCTAATTTACACCACTGGGAGTTCTTTTTCCCTCTCTCCCTCTCCCACCTCCTCCCCCAAAAAAACTCTTCTGGGATGTTTCCTCCATAATCTTCACACACTCAGCCTTTCCACGAGGTCCGGCCAAAGCGCCTTATCTACAATCTAAGTTATTCACGTTGGCCCGAGAATGGAGCTTTCGATTTGAACATTCTCGGGGACTTATCTGTCACCGCAATAGGAAGTGGTCAGAGATCCCTATGTCCAGGCCTTCTTCACACGCCACAATCATCCTTCTCTCTCAAACTTGCTCTCCTTATCAAATCCTACTCCACCCAAACCCCCCTCCTGCCAACCCCAGACCTTTACACCCTAAGGCTTCTGATTGTCCGCCAACCCGCCAGGTCCTTCAGACCCTCCCAATCACTTGATTCTCCGCTCCCCTACAGTTCCCCCAAACCCACCTCCTTATAGCCTTCCTCCGCATGCCCCCCTGTCTTTGACTCCACCCCTTTGTCCACGCCCTCAACCTCCTTACCAAGTCCCCCTTTTACTCCTTCTCAGAGGGCCAGCCTCCAGCCCTTGTCCTTCCCCGGCAAGAGGTGGCCGGGGCCAAGGATATTGTCCACGTACACATCCCATTTTCCATGTCCATCCTCGCACAGATTGAGAGACGTCTTGGGCCTTTCCCCACCAATCCAACCACCTTTACTAAGGAATTCGAGGACCTGACCCACTCCTATGACCTGACACAACATCTATGTCATCCTGTCCTCCTCTCTGACCCCAGAGGAGAAGGAGCGCATTTGGCAAGCAGCTCATAGACAGGACACGCCAGCCAACCCAGTTGGCGCTGACTTGGTCCCCCAAACTAACCCGAGATGGGACTGTCAGGGCAATTCTCCAGGGCGCCAGCTTCATACTCATATGATCATCTGTCTCATTGCTAGACTAAAAAAGGTTGTCCATAAGGCAGTGAACATGGCAAACTTAATGAAATCACTCAAGGCTCTGGTGAAAACCCAGCTCTCTTCCTCTCCCGCCTCACAAAGGCCTTACAGAAATTTACCACCTTGGACCCCACCTCCCCAGAGGGAACCCTTCTTCTGAACACCCATTTTATATCCCAATCAGCCCCGACATACACCGCAAACTTGGAAAAATAGACACAGGTCCACAAACCCCTCAAAAGACCTCGTTAATCTGGCCTTTAAGGTCTTAATAATAGAGACGAGGAGACATAAATCCAAAAACAAAAGCGAGATCAGGACAAGGCTGAGGCCCAGAAGGAGGCCTTTCAGCTCCCAGCCACTCCTCTCCTGAAGTGCCGGTCCTCCAACCAAGGAGAAGTCAGGGGCGAAGCCCCCTCCGGGCCCAGGCCTCAAATGCAACAAGGAAGGACACTTGGCCAAGTCCTGCCCAAACGCAAGAACCCCGCCTGGGCCCTGCCCAAGGTGCGGAAGGGAGGCCACTGGAAATCAGACCGTGGTCTGGCTTCCAGACCTCCTGGGACTGGCCACCAAAACCTGAAGTTGCCCAGGCCCTGACAAACCCCATGGACTTACATCACCAGGACAGAGCCTCGGGTAACGATTGTGGTGGCAGGTAAGCTGATCTCCTTTTTTTTTTTCCCCACGTCAGACGGGTCATGTGCCAAAAGCGTAACAAGGTTCATGGGCGGCACATCTCACACAGCTGCATGAACACCCAATCATCACGCTTATGAACTACAAAAGGATCCTGATCTCCTTTTTAACTAACACTGAGCCACTCATTCTGCCCTCCCTGAATTCAGTCCCCTCCTCAGTCTCTACTACGGGGGTTGACGGATTAGTCTCACAGCCATGAGCCACACCTCACCTCTACACTGCATCTTACTAAATACCCCCTCTACCCACTCTTTCCTCGTTCTACCTCGGTGCCCAACCAGGGCTACCACGTATCCCCTCATAAAGCCCAGTTGTCCCGAACCACAGTCACCTACCTGGGTTTCACTCTCACCCCGGAAAGTCGAGCCATTACCTTGGATCGTAAACACCTTAACTCCTCCATGACTGTTCCCTCCTCTAGACAAGAAATACTCTCCTTTCTCAGGCTCGCTGAGCACTTTCGCCTCTGGGCTCCCAACTTCAGTCGTCTCGCAAAGCCCCTCTATGACGCAGTGAAGGGACCCCCTCACTGAGCCTTTAGATCCCAAGGCCAGCATTCTCACCCCCTTGAATGCTCCGAAAGCTGCTCTCACCTCAGCACCTTCTCACCCCCCTGCCCTTCCCAAAGAACAATTTTCTTTACTGCAAAACTGCAAATTCTTACTTAACAGTCCGGCTATTATCAGAAGCTGAACTCATTATTACCCAAACATTAGCATGTTATCTCTAAGGAAAAATGTGGTAGTTTTAATACAAGTGGCCGGAGGCCTGGAAACTACAGTTCTTGAACAGGCTGTGGGGCCTGCTCCCCGCACCCCCCCTCGGCCTTTCTCCAGCCTGATATGCCTATCCCTAATTTTCCAAAGTCTTCTTTGGCAACTTAAAAGCTTTGGCGCATTGTTGGGTTAAATGATAAACATCTAAATATTTCAACAAGTTTTAAGTTCACCCGATTTTAGCTTTTGTTACAGAAAATCTGTAAAGCAGGTTTGGAACGGTTGATGTAATGTCTTACTGAAGTTGTGATTCTTGAAAGTGAGAGTGTGCATAAATGTCAATCTAAGAAATGCTGGCTGTTTTGGTTACCACTGGAAAATTAAGGTTTCTAAGAGTTAAGAATTCTAATTAAATTGAAAAGAAAGTGTATTGTTTTGGTAATAAAAGGCAGAGGCATGGACAGGCATTTTGAGAGAAAAAGAAAATGAGTTAAATTTGTAAGCAGTAAGCCCAGACAAGTAGAATAGGGAAACTGAGATAAACAGCAGTTTGCTAGGGAAACTGACATAGTTAAAACAGCAGTTTACAGCCGTCTAGAAAATCCAGATGCCAAGCAGTCGGCAGCCATCTATTAAATTCTATCTTCCTAAACCAAGGACAAATGAAGCCAAGAGAATAAACCTCATTTTGGTATATCAGACGACAACCCTCCAAACTAATGTCTCTGTCCTTCCATCAGACCATTTGTCATAATTCTTCCTGTTCTCGCTTTTGCCCCAGTAATTCTAAAATTATAGAAGTTTGTCTCCACCTGGTTACAAGCCCTACTTGTTCTCGGGAAATACCATCCCTAGACACCATCACAACCTCCTTTTGTGCCCAGACCTCAGCGTCCCTCTGACTCCCAGAGCAAGGACGATGGGCCAGGTACAGAAACTCACCAGGGCAGAAAGTTCTGGATGCCTAGCAAGGGGCAAACTGGGAAAACAAGAACCTTGCCCCCAGGGTAACCTCCCCTCCCCTCGCTATCACTGGTCATGTGGTTGGACCCCTGATCTTTCATATCACTAGTCAGGCAGCTTAAACCCCTGATCTTTTCCTCCCTAAAGATAACATGGAGGCCTCAGTTGTATTTCAGATCCAGGTCCAGAAAACAAGCAAAACCAGACAAGTGACACTGTGGCAGCCTCAGGACCAGCTTTTACCTCCCAAGTCACTCAACAGGATGGCTTTTGGGCCTTCACTAACCTGTCTCTTGGGGAAATCATGCTACTGCAACCCCTCGCTCCAACCATGAGAAATCTGTACAGTGTTCCAGCCAACTACAATCGAAGTCCATCCCCCTCAGCAGTGACCTTCCTCCCTATTCCATAAAACAAAAAGGCTGGAATGTTAGGTCTGATCAAATAATCGAATGGATATCCCCTTCCCTGGAAACTGACCTTTAAATCATTTCACAACAGACTACATTCCACTTGCTAAGACCATTATCTTTCCCCTCAAGACCCACCCAGAGAATTTTCCGCCCAGAAAAAGCCCGCCTAAAGTCCTTTAAAATCTGACTCCCCATCCCTGGCTACTGGTGCCAATTTGGGGCTCAGCTCATCTGGGTTTCCAGATGACTTAATAAATTCATAATTCTTTACCACCACCACCACCCCCCCCAAAAAAAAAACAAAACAAAAACACATAACTAAGTAAAGTTACTGAATATCAAAGATAAAAATCCATAAGACAGGCAAAAGATCAAGATACTGAGAAGAAGAAGAAAAAGACTGGTCAGATTTCTTCACTGCCACATTCAGTATCAGCAAATGGGAAACCATAAAAATCCTACAAGACTCCATAGGCAGCAAAATAGCAGACATATGTCATAGCAATCTTTACCGACACAGCTCCTAGGGCAATGGAGACTAAGGAGAAAATAAACAAATAGGACTACATCAAAATAAAAAGCTTCTGCACAGCAAAAGAAACCATCAACAAAACAATAAGAAAGCCCACTGCATGGGAGAACACATTTGCCAATGCTATTTCAGATAAGGGTTTAATCTCCAAAATTTACAGAGAACTCATACAACTTAACAAAAGGAAGATAAACGATCCAATCAAAAAATGGGCAAAGGACCTAAATAGACACTTTCTAAAAGAGAAAAGGCCGAGAGACATATGAAAACATGCTCAAAGTCACTAATCATCCGAGAGATGCAAATCAAACAACAATGAGGTACCACCTCACACCTGTCAGAATGGCTATCATCAACAAATCAACAAACGACAAGTGCTGGTGAGGATGCGGATAAAAAGGAACCGCTGGTGGGAATGAAGACTGGTGCAGCCACTGTGGAAGACAGTATGGAGTTTCCTCAAAAAGTTAAAAATGGAGCTCCCATTTGACCCAGTAATCTCACTCCTAGGAATATATCCCAAGAAATCAGAAACACCAATCAGAAAGGATATATGCACCCCTATGTTCATAGCAGCACAATTTACAATAGCTAAGATTTGGAAACAACCTAAGTGCCCATCAGCAGGTGAGTGGATTAAAAAACTGTGGTACAGCCAAGACCGGTTTGGCTCAGTGGATAGAGCGTCGGCCTACGGACTCAAGGGTCCCAGGTTCGATTCCGGTCGGGGGCATGTACCTTGGTTGCGGGCACATCCCCAGGAGGGGGTGTGCAGGGGGCAGCTGATCGATGTTTCTCTCTCATTGGTGTTTCTAGCTCTCTATCCCTCTCCCTTCCTCTCTGTAAAAAATCAATAAATATATTTAAAAAAAAAAAAAAAGAAAAAACTGTGGTACATCTACACAATGGAATACTATGCTGCTATAAAAAAGAAGGAACTTTTACCATTTGCAGCAGCACGGATGGAACCGGAGAGCATTATGCTAAGCAAAATAAGCCAGTAGGAGAAAGATAAATATCACATGATCTCACTCATATATGGGATACAAATGATCAACATAATTTGATGAACAAGAATAGATCCAGAGACAAATGGCAGGGGAGGAGGAGGGGGTTAGAGAGCAACCAAAGGACTTGTATGCATGCATATTAGCATAACCAATGGACACAGACACTGGGGCGGTGGGGGCTTGGCCGGGGTGGGAATGGATAGGAAGTGTCAATTGCGGGGAAAGGAGATATGTGTAAAACTTTAGACAATAAATAAATTTAAAAATAAATAAAAGAAAACAAAATGGGAGCAGCAACTATAATCTTCAAGACTAAATGCTATAATTAGTTTTGGTTAGGAATTTATTCTCACAAGCCAGCCCTTCTCTTAGAAACTACTATAGAGTTCCTTCTCTAACTTCAGTGAACATAAGAATCACATAGGAATTGCATGCACATATCTAAGTAAAGTTACTGAATATCAAAGATAAAGAATACGTAAGACAGGCAGCTGATCAATTATTTTCTCTCATCATTATCTCTCTCCCTCTCCTTTCATCTCTGAAATCAATATATATATATTTTTTTTAAAGTATGCAGAATTTGCCCTGGCTGGTGTGGGTCAGTGGTTAGAGCACTGGCCGTACTAGGAAGGGTCTCGGGTTCAATTCCTGATCAAGAGCACGTGCCTGGGTTTGGGGTTTGCTCCCTGCCCTGGTCTGGGCATGTGCAGGAGGCAACCAGCCAATGTGTTTCTCTCATGTCAATGTTTGTTTCTCTCCCTCCCCTCCACTCTTTCTGGAAAAGCAATGGAAAAAATAACCTCATTTCTGTGAAAAGAAAAGCAAAAGCAAAAAAAGTGTATGAAGGAGGAACACCAACCTATTATTATTAGTGGTTATTGGGTTATAGTTTGGAGTGGGGTCACAGAGGACTTTGACTTTTCACTTGACCAATTCTATGTAATTGTGAAGTTTTTGGCCATTAAATCCTTTTTGTACAATGGAAACAAACAAACAAAAAACAACAGAATAATATAGACCCCAAATGGCTAGTAAAATAGGAAGGTATTCTATCTCACGAGTATTCAAGAAAATGCAAATGTACCAGTGTTTTAGACAGTGGAAAAGTTTTCACCCAAACAGGTAACTGTCTAGCATAAATGTGCTAGACATTTTTCTTGCCAACAGATCACCATCATCAGTAAAAGGCACAGCGACAGATGTTAAAAAGCTCCCAAGTGTTAATGCTCCTTACTCTTCATTTCCAAACACAGCCATCATTTCCTGGATAAGACAGGAGGAAGTCCCAAAATCGTGATAGCCCCACAGCCTGGAAATTCTGATGACTCTGTGATTAAGGAGCCAGGACCTTAGCACTGGATGCAACCCAACAAGTCGATAAATTCGGACGCACTTTGCTACAAGATGCTGAGACCCAAGCAAGCCTAGACTGCAGGCATCAGTGTACATGCTGACGGTAGCTGCTCTCATCTCTGCACTCTGAGCAGCAGTGTGGAATCCAACACCACAGGAATTTCAACATCTCAGCATGACTCTAGTCTAATTTATAACAACTTGACCAAATAATAGCAATACTGGTCAAGATACCCAAAAATAAAATGTCTATCTCGCAGACTAGAAATTTTAAAAAGAAACTACCCCTACATAAAAATTTGATTATTCAAAAATTCCAATATAATTTTTGTTATCACTGTAGTGACTATACTGCAAAATTGTTGCACTCAACCAAGTTGGGTACTATATTTGCATGTGTCAACTTTTAGTGGTCTCTGTGAGTAGAATATACAGTATCTACTGTCTATAATACAAAGCAGTGATTCTAGAATATAATGCCTCATTATATAAGTGGATCAAATTAGTAATTGTCACCATAAAGTTAAAATCTATTTTTAAAATTTATTTAGAACGTCATCCTGATACCCCAAGGCTGAGGATTTGATCCCCAGTCAGGGCACATACAAGAATCAACCAATGAATGTATAAAAGAGTGGAACAACAAATCACTGTTTTTCTCTTTCTCTCCCTCTCTTTCGCTCTCTTCCTCCCCCTTCCTGTCTCTCTAAAATAAAATCAATAAATAAGTCTATCAAATAAAACTCAAAATGAAAGTGAGAAGTCTCAGGGCTGCAATGCAATCTGAAAATGCCATATTATCAAACTTTTCACGTGTTAGATACAAAGAAAAAAAAAAATCCAGATATCTGAACCCTCTTTGGGCAGCTCTCCTGGCATCTAGGAAAATGGTCACACAGACTGACCTATAAGGAGACAGGATGAAGCAAAAGAAGATTCTCCCACTTTAGTGTGATTTCTATTGCTTTGGTCAGAGCTTCCTTCATTAAAGGCGTTTTCATTGTCTACATAAACTATCTACTGGATTCTCTTAGTCAATGCATACGTAGTATGTACCAGACACAATGCTAGTAACTTTCCATATATTATTTCATTTAACCCTCACAACAACCCTAAGACAAATGTGTTTACTTCCATTTCAGAGATGAAGCAACTGATGCCCAGAGAGTTTAAGTAATTATCAGGGTTTGAGTCACATTAGCACACAGACCCAAACTCTTAACCCCTTCCCTCAGACATGCTGACTGAGGCTTTTAAAAATATATAGATAAGGGCCTCTATACGAGATTTAGCTTAACTGCCATTAAGACAATTAAAAATTAGTAACTTCTTTTGATTCCTGGTTGTTGGGGCACGTACAAGAGCAACCCATCGATGTTTCTCTGTCTCTCAACCTCTCTAAAAAAAAATCAAATCAATAAACATATCCTCAGGTGAGGATTTTAAAAAATTAGTAACTTCTACTCCTCATCACTTCCATTTCCATTATACAGAGAACACCCACACCCACTCCGCAGGGTAGACCCAAAACCCAGATGACGAACACGTCCTGGACAGAACCTGAGACAGCAGCGGCGGGGCGAGGGGGTGGTGATGGAAGTGGGTACCTTTTCTGCAATGCCATTTTCCGTTGTGTAGATCGCCATGAGCTCTGTGTCTTCATTGTCCTGTTCACCACTGGACGTGGCGCCTCCATTTATCACCACCTGAAGAGAAACACTCCATTTAAAGGCTGTTTCACAGCATTTCTCTCTGCAGTACGGAAACATTTCCCCCCAAAGTTGTTTGTAATTCTCATAAGAGACAAAAACTGTGCATTTTTTACCTATCAATGTAGCCAAATTTGCGGTGTTCTTAAATGAAACTCCCAACAAGTGTGTGCTGTGTTAGTAACCACAAGTGTGTTTTGAGAGAGGAGAAACATACCACGTGTCCCACAGAGGGAGGCTGTGTGAACAGGAGGGTAGCTGAGAGAGACTCAAAATATAACATCCAAAGAAAGTAGAAGAACTGGGATCCCCAGCATTTGGCTGAGGGACAAAAGCTGTGTTTCTGAGCCAGGGAGAGGCATACTGAGCTGCCTTCCATGACAATGACTTCCAAGTGCCATCCCTGCGGGAGGAAATGGGCCGACAGCACCCTCACACTGTGCTCTCCTAACTTAGTAACAACCCCCTTTCATGCATGCCCTTGTGACACAGCCGACTTAGGTCCTGGCTGCCAGTTTTGAAAAATAATACTGAAAATAATTGTTCGTATGAATCCAACAACTACACTTTAAAAACACAGAGAAGAAAAGTATAAAAATGTTTAAATCCTGGTATTGTGAACTAACATAAAGGGAAGTGAAAGATGAGTGAGGGCATAAGAGAAAATACAGTGCGACACCTAACAAAGGATCAGCATCAGAATTTCATAAAGAACACCTGCAAATCCATAATACAAGCAATCCAAAGGAAATGGGCACAGGGTAGGAGCATGCAAATTCACAGAAAAAAATTAAATCGCCCCCCCCCCCAACACAAAAAAACAACACAGAGAGCTGTTGAACCTCACTTAAAATTATAGAAATGACCATTAAAATTAAATCTCGTTTGTAGCATAAATTAGGGGGAAATTCTTAGAGGAGAATCTGGTGTTGAGCAGGGTGTGGGAGAAAAGCCACTTTAAGGAATTAGAGAGACTATGTTCTTGGTGGAATGGGGGACCTTAGTTCCCTGTGTGAAGGGGAACGTAGCACTGGGATTTAGAACAGGCATGTTCTGGGACCAGCAACTCTACTCATAGAAACCTATCCTTCAAACAGAGCCATGCAAGTGTATGTTCAAGGTTACGGTTGCAGCATTACTCAAAATGCTGAGTACTTGGAAACAACCTAAATGTTCATCAAAAAGACATTCTTAAATTAAGCTATATGCATTTCAAGAATAATATTCAGCCATTAAAAGAAAATTGATGTACTGACAAGAACTCCAAGAAATTTTGTGACCTTTTTTGTTTTTTAAAAACAAAAAAGGTCACAAAACAGTAAACCTAGAATTATCCCAGTTGTGCTAGTAAAATAAAATAAAAATGTAATAACCTCCCTGTGTCTAAATGTTTGGTAAAGGATCCAGTCACTAACCAGTGTGAAGGCTTACCCAGGGGCAAGGAGTAGAGATGGGCACCTTTCATTTCTCACTCCCAACCATCCTTTTTAGCATTTGGATCTTTTATAATCAGTACATATTCATATGTTATTTGTATGCTGCTTTTTTAAACGAATAATAAAAAAGATGTACACCACAATATTAACAGTGGTTGTCTTTAATCAGTGGGACCATTTTTACCTTCTTGTTCCCTTTATATATGTTGGTAATTTTTTGTAATGAGGGCAATTAATTTTTACAACAGGAAGAAATTAGAAAGACTAAAGTTCCAATATAGCTTAGACTGAAACAGTCCAGAGCGATTTAATCCACTTATTTTTGTGGTTGAATACATAGGACCAAAGAAAAATTTAATTTCTCATTCAAGATCACAGATTACAACCCCAGTCTGAAGCTAGTTTTAAAGTATGCCGAAGATCTCGATTAACTGGTACACAATTCTTACTGGGCAAATTTTCTTATATCATTTCAAATAAAGAGATGCTTTTTTTATTGATCAATTTGAGAGAGAGAGAGAGAGAGAGAGAGAGAGAGAGAGAGAGAGAGAGAGATCAACCTGTTATTCCACTTATTCATGCATTCATTGGTTGATTCTTGTATGTGTCCTGACCGGGGATTGAACCCTCAACCTTGGTGTATCGGGATGATGCTCTAAGCAACTGAGCTACCCAGCCAAGGCCAAAGATTGCTTTTAAAACTATCTCTAAGACATGTTATGTCTTTTTACACAAGCCAACAGGGTCTGTGGAGTTTGCTTGCCTATAAAACTAGCTGCCAGCAGGATACATGTTCCCAGACAAGTATACATCCACAAAACGAAACTCTACCTTACTATAAGAACCAGGCTCCAAGTCCTATCACAGCAGCACTCAACCCACTGCGAAGCCAAGAGGTACATACATTCAGGATGAACTGTCTTAAAACAATAATGTTTAGTTACTAAATCATCAGAGAAGCCCAGATCTGATTTAACCCCCTATCCTAGCTAAAACTAACCTTCACCCAGATTCATCTCCAGTGGCCGCAGGGTCTCCTTTTGGGGTGATGAAAATGTTTTTGAACTAGACAGAGGTGATGGTTCCATAACATTGTGAATGTGCTCAATGTCACTGAACTGTTCACTTTTAAATTTCAATTTTGTGTGAATTTCACCTCAAAAAAAAATGGTAATCTGTGTATGCGGCATAAAAGAGATTTCCCCCTGACTCATTCCATTCCCACACACAATTAAGTAAGTGCTATAAATTGCAGATGTTCCCCAGGCTATGAAAGGGCTCATATCTTCATCCAACAAACTGTGTCTGAGCACCTGCTGTGCCCAGGCAATGAGGATGCAGTCCTGCCACATGTCTGCACCCCTAGTGCCCCGGGTGGGTACCAGGTTAATGGCACTCACTGACTGAACACAGGATACACTAGGTGCCAGGAGGGAAAACACCAGCTTGTTTTACTACTATTTTTCCTTTGGTTTCTTAAGTTAGCTATTCTGATGGTCTACTTTCTTAAAAACATAAAATATAATTTTAAAAATAATGCTAAAATCAGTTCTTCAGGAAAGGCATTGAGCTCTTTATTTTTTAAAAGGATAAAAAATGTTTCCGACACTATCAAAGCTCCACATTCAACTGGGAAATAAAACATGTCTTGGAAAGCTTTCTAAACTTAATAAAACTGGTTTCCTTTTGTGTTATTAATAGCATCACAGATAACTGAGGGGAATCTTGGCATCTTCCATCTCAGGAAATTGATCAGGTTTTTATTAAAAATATCCTCAGATTATTTAAAAATCCTTTGGGAACAACATGTCCTTTCTCCCTCAAAATTATTTGAAACCAAACTTGTGGCGTTAAATGCCCCTCCTAAAGTAATATTGCACAGTCACTCAATCAGCTATGAAAGCAGGTTTTCTCTGCCCAAATTTGTCCAGTTGATTCTGCTTGTCTCCAATATGCAGGGTTATGTTGCCTTTGGATACAGGAGTGTGCCGATTGCTCAATAAAAATCATGCCTTTATTGCTTTATTTCTACTAAGCTAAGACAATAAAGCTTAAAGTATGTGTTTTGAATAGTAATCCTAAAACGGTCAAATGTACAGGAAACAGGAATGACAGCAGCATTTGTGAAGCTGTGTCACGCTGAATGTCAATTTCACAGCAATGCCCATTTGAACTGACAGTGGAATAAGCCTGTGTTACTCAAACAGAAGCCAAAGGGAATCAGTCAGCAGCTGCAGGTACCTGTAAGGTGAAAAGTTCAAGTACCTGGGAAACCCTGAGCCTCTGATCAGAGGGCTCAGGACTCAATTAGCGTCTATTTTCCCTTTGGGATCTGGTATAATTCGCCCACCACTGTCATATGTCTAATAGCTAAGTGAACCATTTTATACTAAAACAGTCATGTTCAGAATAGTGATACAGTTCCTCAAACTGACTGCTTTCTATTCTTTAATAAGAAGGTAACACACTATTCTTACCCTCCCTACACACACACACACACACACACACACACACACACACACGATTTCCTCCATATCTATAATTAAAATGTGTTTTAAATAGACTAAAGATATCAAGATTAGTGTTTCCCAGTCTTTAACCCAAGTCCTTTAACTGAACATAAAAATCTCCCACCTGCCTTCATTACCTGAAATTTCAAAATTAACTACCATGAAAAATAAATCAAAGTGAATATAATATAGCATATGCTAAACCTACAGAGCTTGTCAATCTTAGATGACAACCCAAAAAAAATGTAGCCGACAGGTCTAACATTACACTAGCAATCCTAAAGTTGGCGGAGGCGGCAAAGCCCCTAATCTTGTTCTCGCTGCCTCTTCAAACATGGCCGCCCAGGGTGGACATATGCAAGCAAAACCTCCGGAGCAACCAATACTGCACCCAAAGCTCGGCCAATCCTGCAAAGCACAGCCTCCTTCGCTTGTCCTCCCCAGCCAGCCTCCTAGCTTCTTCGGCCTCCTCCAGAGGGCTGGCTCCTGGGCTGCAGCAGACAGAGCACCTTCAGGGTTCCAGCTCGCCCCACCTGCTCCCCAGCACAACCTGCCCTTTGAAAAGAGCCAGATACCTGCATCTCCCCATTCCTGGACCCTATCCTGAAGGGCGGGGCGGTTTGATGTGCCTGTCACAGGCCCACACTGAAAACCCTGTTGGTGCTCCTGCTCCCACACATCCCAGGATGATGGTGAGAACTAACATTTGCTGGGCGCCGACTCATGTGGCACTGAACTGGCCACTTCACCCAACATCTCCCCTTCAAGGGGATGTCTGCAAGAGCGATGGAGCCCCATCCACAAATTGATTCCAAAAGAGATCCCGAAGGTACCCAGCCAGTTCCAGCACGCCACCCAAAAGAGCCATCATCTCCCATTCTTTCCAGGTGGTAACACATGATAGATGACAAGGTGCATTTCTGACAGGTAAAGAAAATATGAGGGTACAAACCAACAAGAAACACAATCAACATCCCAAAAGGAAAATAATACAAATGGCTCCTGAACATTTGAAGAGTCTCAACCTCACACAAATGAAGATGCAACAGAAAACTTTTTCCATCGACTAAACTGGCCAAGAAAACCAGTCCAGCCCATGTTCCACTGGCAAGCCTGTAGGAAAACGGGCACTCACACCTGCTGATGGGAATGAAATGATCTCAACACAGGGCACTTAGCGGTGCCCTTCAACCTAGTGAGGCACACCCTCTGCCCCAACAGTCCCTCCCATTCCTGGAAACTTATCTTTTTCTTGCATCTGAGTGAAATATCCTATGTGCAAGGTTATTCACTGTAACAACAAAATATTAGAAACAAAAGACATCTATCAAATGGGAATATGTAAATCAATTATGGGACATCCATCCCATAGGTGATCTGTAGTTATATATAGGGCACTCTATATTCTGATCAGGATGTACAGACATCAACAACAATACGGGATAGGGCAAAAGTAGGTTTACAGTTGTTTGTATGGAACATTATATAAAATAATAACACAAGAATAAACTGTTTCACATACAACTGTAAACGCACTCTGTATATTAGTAAGTGAAAAAAACAAGAGCAGAACTACAGACATAGACATCGAGATACACACACGTGTGTGTATAAAAGGAGACGAGAATGTATTTGCTTACATATTCGCAAGCCATTTCTGAAAAGTGGTGTGTGGGGAGAATTGGTGTATACAAGGCCGGGCAAGGGGCTTTTCATTCTATTCACTTTATACTCTTAAATTTTGAATCGCCTATCTATATAAAACCCTAATATGCAAATCAACCAAACAGCGAAATGACCAGTCACTATGATGTGTACTGACCACCAGGGAACAGATGCTCAACGTAGGAGCTGCCTCCAGCCTGCAGGCCCCAACCAGCAGCGGTGGCAGCGAGGACAGCAGGGGACGGGGACGGTGAATGGGCGGCGCCAGGCCAGCCAAGGCAGGTATGAGCAGGGCAGGGCTGACAGCAGGTGGTGCCAGGCCAGCCAAGGCGGGTGCGAGCGGGGGCCCCCAGATTGCAGGCCAGGCCTAGGGACCCTACCCATGCACGAATTTCGTGCACCAGGCCTCTAGTATGAGTATATTACCTAGTGTTTAAAAAATAAATAGGGGTGGGGTGGGAACTGGGTGAAGGGGAGCTATGGGGGGGGGGGGAGAGGAACAACTGGAATAATCTGAACAATAAAGATTTTTTTTAAATTAAATTAAATAAATAAATAAGCCAAAACCGGTTTGGTTCAGTGGATAGAGCTTTGGCCTTCGGACTGAAGGGTCCCAGGTTCGATTCCGGTCAAGGGCATGTACCTTAGATGCGGGCACATCCCCAGTAGGGGGTGTGCAAGAGGCAGCTGATGGATGTTTCTAACTCTCTATCCCTCTCTCTTCCTCTCTATAAAAGATCAATAAAATATATTTTAAAAAATAAAAAAAATAAAAAACGTAGAAAAAAATAAAATAAATAAACAAATAAAAATGTAAAAATAGAACTCCCTTTAAGGAATAATTAACAAAATTAAGGTACAGGCTGCTGCAAAGGAGCATGAGGCAAATACATTCGAACTCTCCGGGAAAGAGGTCCAGGGTGTCTTGTTAAATGTGATGAAGCAGGTTACAGAACAGTCTGCAGAAGTACCGGCCCTTTTAAGCAAACACACATAACAACAGAAGTGTGCTTTCTGCCTACAACCATGCATCACAAGGAACCCTCTTCCTGGCCCTCACACCATCATATCAAGCGTGAGAATGGAAACCCTTCCACCTTGATCCCTTTCTTTTCTGTTTTCTATGAATATGGCCACAAGGAAGTCCCTTCAGGATGAGATGAAGCAAAAGGATTCTCCCCCATCTCAGTATTTTGCTAAAAAAAATGTCAAGTATTTTCACCTTTTAGCTAAACTAACTACTAGTTTCTCTTTATTCTCCTCTTTATGGCACATTTCATATGTTCCAGATACTGTGTTCATAAATTTACATATATGTTTTCATTTAATCCCTGTAACAAGTCTGAGACCAATGCTATACTTAAGTCACTTTTTATAGATATAGAAAACTAATGGCCAGAGAGCTTAAGTAATTCCCTTCTGTTTTTGTCACATTTGCATTGAGACCTTACTCCAGACCATAAGCTCTTTCCTCCAGGATCCTGACTGAGGCTATTAAAAATACCTACAGCCTGGCCAGTGTGGCTCAGCGCAGTTGAGCATCTATCTACCCAGGAACCGAGAGGTTTGATTCTCGGTCAGGGCACATGCCCAGGTTGCGGGCTCAATCTCCAGTAGGGGGCATGCAGGAGGCAGCCGACTGATGATGTTTCACTCTCATAGATGTTTCTATCTTCCTATCTCTCTCTCTCTCTCTCTCTCCTCTCTCTCTCTCTCTCTCTCTCTCTCTCTCTCTCTAAAAATCAATAAAGGGGGGAAAATTTTAAAAACAAAACAAAACCCCTACATAATCACTCCCCATGTGGTCCCCACCCCTCCATGGCCCACATACTTGTTAGCCCTGGATGGAAGAAGCCTATTCAGGGAGTCAAGACGGTTCCCCAAAGCCCATTAGTTATATCTGTGCAACAGGCATAGCATTAGTTCCCTTTCAGATCCCCTCCCTGCCCTCCTGCATCCTTGTTCTCTGGTTCAAGGGCCATGGTGGAACTGCATGAGAGAAGTGGCACAAACACTGATTAATTGCCTCCTGTGTACATGATCTGGTGCTGATATGTATGATCTCATGCACTCTCAATCATCCTGCAGTTCCAGCATGAGTAAGTGCACAGGTCCTCACAGGTATGGAGGGTTGTAAACTGAGACTTACACTTAAGGCGCAAAGCCAACATGGAGCTGCTCTCCATAGATGGAGCCAAGTGAAATATCCCTCTTCCCTGGGGCTATGGGTAATGACAGGCTCAGCTCTGCCAAAGCAGGCAGTGCTATAGCTTTTCCCTCAAACTGCTACGTGTGATCCAGGGGTTCTCTCTGCAATTGTTAAGTTGTAGAGTAGGAAAGATTGACACTCACAAAAGAGAGAATATAAATGGCCAAGGAAATGGGGATAAAAGTGTTGTATCTCATTAAAATGCAAAATTAAAACGTTGGTAAGTCTTTCACTTACTAATTTCCTGCTTTTTAAATCTAATATCTAGCACTGGCAGGGGAGGGTCCTCTCTCACAGAGCTGCTGGGAGTATAAGCCACTGCAATAAGGTTACATACACTAAGTAATCATTTATGATCTCAATGAATTAGAAATAACCCAAGGCCCCTATGAAAGATGTGGACAAAAAGGGGTTCTACAAAAAGTAACCTCGAAGGATAATGGGATTGTAAATTCCTAACCAGGCAGGTCATGGTCGGTAGCCAAGTCCCAGGCATATAACTTCTTTAGCACAAGGTTTACTTTTGCCTTAAGCAAGCCCTGCCCATTGTTTCTGTGAATCTAGGTTAACACACCTTTGAAATGCCTCTTTTCAGAGCCTTCCAAAACTCACCCACCTTCACAATCTTGTTGGCTGTCCTATAATCTAATCCCCACCTTGCTCCCTCCCACCTTCATGTAATCCTGCTTAATTCCAAATGCAGGAAAGAAGCAGCAAACTGTCATTTCTTGGAAGCATTTGAGATCTTGGTCAATTTGACTCAAATAAATTACGATAAAAATTATCTGCAGATTTGGAACTTTATGTCAACAAAGTAGAAAAATTTAGAAAGAAAAAAAAAGTAGAAAAATTAGATTCAAGATTTGCTATTATGTCAAAGACAAGATGTTTTCAATGGCATTGATATGCCATAATATAACCTGATGTTAAAGGGCTTTATAAAGCAGAATTTAAAAAAACAAACCACCAAATATTTGTTTCATCTCTGGAAAGAAATACAACAAAATATAAGAATGTTGTTTTTCTGGCTGACAGGATTTTAAATGATTTGGATTTCCCCCTCATTACAGCCTTCTGTTTTCTAAATTTTCCACAATGAACGTATTTCTTTGTAAATAGTTATGCAAATAATAAAACGATGACAGTAAAGAAATATACGCAAACTATTAAAAAGATATAGTGAAAGAACACATAAGTTGTCTTCCTGTTTCCATTTCACTCTGACAATTCATGTGTACCCTGAAGCCTGGGAAGAAATATGGATGCTTTAAAACATGTAAAATTAAAGGAGGTGGAAGAAACCACCGGTAATTACCACCGTGCAACCTCCCATAGCCTATCTTCCTCCTAGACCACTTTATCAAATACCAACAGGAAATCTGCTCTTTTTTCCAACAGATTATGCTTCAATTAACTGAAACACCTTTCCTCTAATCATTAAAGGTCAGGAGCCTGCCTACCTAGCTTAACTGAACACAGGTTAGCAGTGAATGGAGAATCTGAAGGTAAAGGAAGTTATCATTAAGTTCCTTGAACACCCTTATAACCATACCTACTGAAGGTAAGGGGTTCATTCAGTAGGTATCTACACCTAGAGAGGAAGTCTTAGCTAATCTAGGAATGCAAAAGACACAGGCAGAAATGACAATCAGGATTGGAAAGGAATAAAGCTGGAAGGCATGAGGACCATATGGAGGCCGTCATAATGACACAGACAAGAAATGGCCCAGAGAAAGCAGTGGCAGCAGGGAAGGTACTGAGGGTGGGCCTTACAGGGCGGGGAAGGCAGGAAGCCTGGGCAACCACTTCTGTTGTGTTCCTGTCACGTCTGGTATAGTTTGGTCACAAGCACTGAATACAAGCAGAATGGACAAGATGTCCCTTGCAGGCCCTTTCCAGGAACAAGAGACTGTGACTCCAGCCTCGAACAAAGGTGAAGAGGTAATCAGCTGAAATGTGGATCACCGTTGTAAACTGGCTCTAGGAAATGATTGCAGCAGCTCTGTCCTTTTATGATCGCTCATACCAAGTTGTATGTGTCCCAATTATTAAATAGGCATTTTATATTACTAACATCTCGCATTTCATTTAAAACTATCAAAACTCTATTCAAATTAAAAACAAGCTGCAATAATCTTGGTTAGAGCATCTTCGGGAGACGCCAAGGTTGCAGGTTTGATCCAGTCAGGGCTCATATAAGAAACAACCAATGAAGACATAAATAAGTGGAACAACAAATCTCTTTCTCTCAAAGAAAAAAAAGTAAGCTGCTTGACCAGAATCAAATCCAAAACTCTTCAGTCAGAGGGCCAATGCCCTAACCATTGAGCGACTGGGCAGGCCTTGTCTGTGAAGCTCTTTATCTGACCTTCAATTCTAAATGGTAGCTTTGCTGGGTAATCTTGGTTGTAGGTCCTTGCTTTGCATCACTTTGAGTATTTCTTACCACTACCTTTTGGCCTGCAAAGTTTCTGTTAGAAATCAGCTGCCAGTCATATGGGCGCTCCCTTGTAGGTAACCTGCTTTTCTCTTGCTTTTAAGATTCTCTCTTTGTCTTTAACCCTTGGCATTTTAATTACTGTCTTGGCGTGGGCCTTGGTTGGGACTCTGCACCTCCTGGGAGGGAAGAGACCCTCCCTTCTCCTTACAGTACCCCCATGATGGGGATGTTGGTTCACTTGAAGTTGTCCCAGAGGCTCCTTACACTATCTTCGTGCTGTTGGATTCTTTTTCCTTTTTGCTATTCTAATTGGGTGTTTTTTTTTTGCTTCCTCATATTCCAAATTGCTGATTTGATCCTCAGTGTCCTCTACTCTACTACTTGCCGATTCCTTGTAAATTATTCTTCACTTTAGTTAGTGTATGCTTCATTTCTGACTGAACCTTTTTTATGTCATTGATGTTCTAAGTTCTGTGATGTTCTCATTAAATTCCTTGAGTTATCATTAAGTTCCTTGAACATCCTTATAACCATTGTTTTAGTTCTTTTTCTGGAGATTTCTTCTGTTCTTTCATTTGTGACATGTTTGTCTCCGCATTTTGGCTGCTTCCCTCTGTTTGTTTCTATGTATTAGGTAGAGCTGCTATGGCCCCTGGATTGGTAGAGTGGCCTGTGTAGTAGGTGTCCTGTAAGGCCCAGTGGCTCAGCCTCCCCAGTCACCTGAGCTGGTCACTCTAGATGTGCCTGTTTGTGTGCACTGTCCTCTTGTAGTTGAACCTTGATTGCTCTTGGCATCACTGGGAGGGATTTACCTCCAGGCCAATAGGCTGTGAGGACCAGCTTCGACTATAGCAAAAGAGCTGCTGTGCAGGAGACACCCTGATGGAGCAGGAGTTGCTTCAGTGGGGCTTTGGTGCTCACTGAGTCCACCCCTTGAGTGTGTCACTCATGGATGTGATAGGGCTGTAATCTGGCCTGGTCTGAAACTGACCACCAGTTGCCCTAGCTCTGGGGACTCCATGAGGTAAAAGTCAGCTACTGCCTGTGCCTTGCCTTGGGCTACCCAGCATAAGCTAGAATGATCTGCAGATGGCTGCTACTTGTGTTGGGCTTGGAGGCGCCCAGGACAGGCCAAGCTGTGAATCTTGGCAATCTGCTACTAGTACCAAGTCTGGGACCACTTATCAAGAGGTATGGGGCACACTGAGGCCAGCTGCTGCTTGTTTGAGAGATTTTAGGAAAGTCTGAAGCCTGAACTAGGATTGGCCTTTCATATGGAAAAGCCACTGCAAACAGATTGGGTGGAGCTGTAAACTGGGTAGGGCAGGGTCTCAGGGAATCACAAGGGCAGGGCGAACAGTGTGGGCTAGGTTAATGGAGACTCAGATATGGCGCCTGTTGGCTCTATGGTGGGGAGGTCTCAGCAAAGGAATAATGAATTCTTCCAGCATTTTTGACCTGTACTGATGACAGACAATTTAGTTCCTCCCTGTATGTACCTGGATCCTTTCAAGCTGCTGCCCCAGTGCTGGAGCTCAGAGAAAGTGAGTCTAAGTAAGTCCGCGTATGGGCCCTTTAAGAGGAACTGCCTAGGAATTTTAGCATCCCTTCATGTCACTCAGCCACAATCCCCACTGGTTTTTACAGCCTTAAGTTATGGGGACTTCTCTTCCCAGCACTGGAACCCTGAACTGAGGGGTCTGGTGGCGGGGGGGGGGGGGGGAGTTTGGACCCTTTGCTCCTCACAGGGGCCTCTGTAGCCAAGATATCCTTCCCAATTAAAACCACCACATCACCACATATAGGTGTCAAACCAGCCTGTTCTGTGCCTCCGCCCCTCCTACCAGTCTCATTGTGGCTTCTTCTTTAATTCTTAGTTGTAAGGCTTCCATTCAACCACCTGAATGATGGTTTTTCTGTAATTTAGTTGTAATTCTGCTGTGGTTATGTGAGGAGGTGAGTCCTGTGTTTACCTACTCCACCATCTTGACCTTTCAAGAGTGGTTTTCTTTTTTCTTTTTTAAAATATATTTTTATTGATTTTAGAGAGGAAGGGAGAGGGAGAGAGAGATGGAAACATCAATGATGAGAGAGAATCATGGATCAGCTGCCTCCTGCACGCCCCCAATTGGGGATCAAGCTCGCAACACTGGCATGTACCCTTGACAGGAATCAAACCCGGGTCCCCTCAGTCCGCAGGCCGATGCTCCATCCACTGAGCCAAAACAGCCAGGGCAAGTGGTTTTCTTTTTTAAACCAACACTTTAGGTAACTTTCTACACATCAAGTCATAATCCTACATCTGGAAAATACTAGCACTGAATATAACGATGTATATCATCGGTCTTTACTGAGTGTTATCACCTGTCCAGTAAAACTACCTCTATCTTGGATGCTGCTGCCATAATGCAAAGCATGGCCATTTGGGTTCAGTAAGTCATCCATTCAATCTCCCACATTACAATACAAGTCTGATGTTGGGTTACAGGCGATTTCAAAAGAACACAATTTTGGAGATAAATTTAAGCCTTCGACATCCTCCAGTGTTGAGTAAGCACTGGGCCAGCTTTACAACATTCACCACAACACATGCTTCCTTCCTGGAGTTAATCTCATCAGGTGAGCTCTAGGCAGAGAACAGGGCCAAAACCATGGGCAGCCAACAGGGCTCCTGAAGACTGGCTCACGTGAAAAGCATTTGGTTTTCAAGTGCCTTAGCCTTCACTGAAAACAGGAGTATTAAAGCTAATCCTATGTTGATTCAATACAGAAACTATGTTAGAGCGATCCAAGAAGGAAGGGCGGGGAATGCTGTTACCGGGAGGGTGAAGAAAGCAGGGTGCTTCGCTTCGTCTTCGTATTTGCCTTCCGCTGAACTCCCAGCCTCCATGGATTTGGATGTAGTGTTTTTACCAATACCCATCATTAAGAGGAAGTGGCTGGTTTGGCTGTTGGGCTGCACTGGCTGGAAGAGAAGGCTTGTTCAAGCAGCGATCCCAGGATCAGAGTTGGCTTTTCTGGCGGCTAGAGCACCTGATTCTCAGGCAGAGATGAACCCCACAAGCACCATCTCTTAGCACCTAGAAAAGAGAGAGCAGCCAAGTCACCACAAGCACAGAAACAACACAAGACACATGGTCATCGCATTTTTCTTCGGAAAAGTCAAAGTTATGCCCAAACATCCAAAAACATATTACTTTCTTACACTTTTCAAGTCCCCACTCCTCTGCATTTACAGTCATTCACTGATTCTAAATATCCCCTGGAGAGGAGACCCTATCTCATTAAAAATATCAGAATACTGGGGACTAAGAAATCGGTATTTTTTTGACGTGTATTATGGTCTATGTTTTACAGCCCAGTATTACCCAACAGAACCTTTTGCAATGATGGAAATGTTCTACATCTGCCTTGTCACTTTCCACAAGGCTACTGAGCACATGAGACGTGACTAGTGTAAGAGAAAAACTGAATCAATTGTATCTCATTTTAGTTTTGATTTAAATAGCCACTTCTGGCTAATGGCAACCATACTACACAGTGCAGTTATAGCCAATTTACTATGACTGGCTGGATATTAAAATTCTAAATTCCCTACAGGTGCCCAATTAAAGGCAGTGAAAGGCACTCAACGCATAAGAAAAAAAAAAAAGGGTGGGGGATAAAAACCAATCTAGGATCGAGTGACCACACAGAATTCCAGGTAAGTGGCAAGATGAACTTTAAATGGGCTAGAACACCACACAAAACATAGAACCAAACATTCAATATCTGTTAAATAACAACATAAACACAAAGAAGAAATCCAACCGCCTCCCCCACAATGGAGGGGAGGTAAAATAGCGAGAGATTAAGGGACAGGGGGGCGGAAGGAGGAGATCAACACTACTAGGCCCAAGATGGACCTGATACACTCTAAGGACCTCAGAGAAGCTGATATTTAACAAGGAAAAGTGCAATGCTGCAGGCTAAGAGGAAACCTAACCGAAAGTCAAAAGCAGGAAATTACTGAAAGAATCCTACGCAGCCAAGTTGTGGTGAAGAAGAAAATAAAAACCTCAATTTCAAACAACAGGAGTATAATTGGGACAATAAAAGATCCACCCAATGGCTTCAAACATAAAAGGCACAGAGGATCCCTCCCTTCGAGGGTTGGCACACGTAAAATAAAACATGCCTAGGTATGCCTAAGTTTTAATGGGGGAAAAGCAGCACACGCAGGCTTCTAGGGATGAGAAAGGACAGAGAGCACATTCACTGGCTCTCTGATTAGAATGATGTCAGGTCTTAGCACCAAGTAACTTCCCACTGAGAATGAATAAACCTGGCCAAGCTGTCCAGCAAATGCGGAGACGCACCTATAAGACGTTTAGAAATACAAGTAAGGAAGCCTCCTGTTCAAGGAATTCTGTTAAGGGCACTTTCCATTCAACAAATACTTTGGGTGAGCCAGGAAATTTTGAAATATAAACAAAAAAGAGAAAGAGTTATACAGAATTCAAGAGTCAAAACAGTTGCCAGAACATTAAGTTCTGCCCCAGTGCAATAGAGGAGCTGGGTACATACACATCTTTTTCTTTTTTTTCTGAAGTGGCTCTTTTGGTTTAAATGTTCATGCACATTCTGCATTCTTGTTCATATCATGTCTGTTTAAAGCAGTGGCTCTCAACCAGGGGTGATCTCTCCCTCCAGGGACATTTGGCAACAGCGAGACATTTGTCTGGTCATCACACCTGGGGGAGAATGATTTGTATCTAACAAGCGGTGGCCATAGGTGTTGCTAAACATCCTAGAGTGCACGGGAAAGAGCCCACAATAAAGAGTTATCTGGCCCAAAACATCAACAGTGCCAAGACAGAAGCCCTGGTTTAAAGGTATTTCCCTCCTGCCCTGGCTGGTTTGGCCCAGTGGATAGAGCCTGGGCCTGCGGACTGAAGGGTCCCGGGCTCCATTCTGGCCAAGGGCACATGCCCGGGTTGCGTGTTCGATCCCCAGTGGGGGACAGGCAGGGGGCGGCCGATCAGTGATTCTCTCTCATCATTGATGTTTCTGTCTCTCTCTCTCTCCCTCTCCCTTCCTCTCTAAAATCAATAAAGATATATTAAAAAAAAAAAAAAAGATATTTCCCTCCTGGCCATTCCTGTAATGGCTGCTTCCTGGAACCTCCTAGCCTAAGCATTCAGAACTCCAAGAAGGGAGCATTTTAAGTCAGACAGAATTATACACAGATCATTTATTTGAAACCTTCAGTGCTCAAGATCTAGCCACCCTCAAGGTCCCAACATCATGGCCTCAGTTTCTATACAACTGTTCTTAGTCCTCGTTTCACTGCGTTTGGTGCTGCCTGTTGTTGAAGCAGAAGCCGGAGATGCCGGCGCTCATTAGGTCTGGTTGTCAGCCTCACGGGCATTTGTGCCTGTTTGGGGCACATGCACAAAAGGGAAATGGACAGTGTGACACTGAAGGGCCTCCTGAATTACACCCTGCCCTGAAAGCATTTGTGCTTATTGAGGTTAAAAACTGAGCTTTGGTGTCTGAAAGTTCCCAAGAAACAGTAAATAGGGTAATTTTACATTCATGGTTGTTTTCCCAAAAATGGGAATAAACTGGTAAGTGTTAAATGAAAAAAATGGTGGTGGTTGTTTTTTTTCACAACAGATAATGCACTGAATATGCAGAATATAATTTATATCTGCTAGTTAGAAAGAGGGTCAAAGAAGTAAGCTGGCTGAAATTTGCATAAGTAATATTTCATAGCATCAAAATTCGAAAAGCACATGAAATTGGAAGAAGGAAGCTCTTGCCCAGAATCCTAGGAGGTCACCAGTGTTCAGTGGTAGTCACTTGCCTTCTACATCGGTGAGGAATCTTTCCTCCATATTTTTATTAGATTTTTGTTTTGTTATCCCCAAAGTTAATACTATACTTAGATATGAAATACAGCCCATCAAAACTTGAAACTTTAATTTATTTGGGGGAGGGAGGGAAGGTTTTAAAAAGTATGTTCAATGTACCTAATATTGAAATAGAGAAAAGATTTAATGTAAGAGAGATTTTTGTGGATGACCTGCTGCTCTCCCATAATGCTGGGATTATAAGAATAAATGCTCATATGAGTTAAAAATAATAATAAGATAAAAAATAAAAAAATACTTTGTGTTGACCCTGAAATGGAGAAGAGGTTTAATGTCTTAAAAAGCCTTACTAGCTGAGTAATACACCCACGGAGAGAAATACTATATTAAATATAAACCCATTATGTTGTATATATGTATTTTTAAAAAGGTATTTCCCTCTTCCCAAAAATGGCATCCCAAACGTGCCATGTGGGTCCTTAGCACAAGATCACGTCCCCCAAGGGAGACATGTGCCAGTTTGAGAAGCAGGGACATGCCTATCACCAAATAGAGCAAAGCTCATAATGGAATAAGTCTATGGGACTTGCTGGGGTTTAGTGGCTTTTTAAATAACTTTCCTTTTTCAAGAACAGGGACAAGTGGATTATTATATTTTTTCCTCATCTTTTCTGCTATTTGTAGGGGATATGAAGACCCACTTTATTATGCACTTTCCAATGCATAAAAGTGGGGACTTTCTATATTCAAAGGGGAAGTTACAAACATCACTTAGAAAACCCTAAAGGCTCTACTGGTAGCCCTGACAGAGATTGTGTGTTTTTACTTAGAATTAATCTTTTTCCTACATTTTTAATTAAAGTGTTCTGCAACAATTCCAAAAAATAAATAAATAAACAATCTACATCTTGATCTAGCCACTGCCACCCATAACCTCCCCAGATCAGGCCGGGGGCGGGAAGGAGGGGGTAAAAGGGGTGGAGATATAGCATGACAATGAACATTCCTAAGAAGATCTGCCTGAAGTAGTTCCAGGGACCTTTACCTTGACAGCCAGCAGCTTGTTTTCCAAAAGATATGACAGGCAAAGATGATGGTGAAATACTGCTAGATTTTCACAAGACCATATGCCATACAGTCATATTCAGAGACGCCCACAAGCTCTCTGCTCCACAATCCCGCCCCATCGTCTTTAGCCTGCCAGAAGAGCTTTCCAATCCATGAGGACCCATGTTAACTTCAGGGGAAATTAACTTTTTTTATAAAACTGATTTGAGAGAGGAAGGGAAAGAGAGAGAAACATCAACCCATTGTTCCACTCATTTATGCATTCACTGGTTGTTTCTTATAGGTGCCCTGATTGGGGATCGAACCCACAACCTTGGTGTATCAGAACGAAACTCTAACCAACTGAGCTACCTGGCCAGGGCAAAAGGATGAACTTCTTAATGTAGAAGACATCTACTCTCCCAGGTTAATTGGGTCTGCATGTTTGTTTCAGACGTGGACATTCACCCTCCGCACTGTCCCCAGCATCAGGCACACAGGGGACAAGTTCCATCCTGACAAGACCCCTTTCCACCAAGTAGTCTGTACATTTTTCCCTACCAGACGTTTAACTGACTCCCACAAGCTGTACTGGGAGGACCCATCCCCTCCTTTTGCCTGTCTGTTACACAGCAACATCCTTTAGAGCAGTGGTTCTCAACCTTTTTATTGCCGCGACCCTTTAATACGGTTCCTCATGTTGTGGTGACCCCCAACCATAAAATTACTTTCGTTGCTACTTCATAACTGTAATTTTTCTAGTTATGAATCGTAATGTAAATATCTGTGTTTTCCGATGGTCTTAGGCTCTACAGCAGCGGTTTTCAACCTGTGGATCGCGACCCACAGGTTGAGAACCGCTAGCAGAGTCGCCTAAGACCATCGCAAAACACAGATATTTACATTACGATTCATAACAGTAGCAAAATTATAGTTATGAAGTAGCAACGAAAGTAATTTTATGGTTGGGGGTCACCACAACATGAGGAACCGTATTAAAGGGTCGCGGCAATAAAAAGGTTGAGAACCACTGCTTTAGAGTGTCCTGAAAACTCAAATTGAGCACAAGACGGGGGGGGGGACCCAATAAAGTGTAGGGCAGGATGTTCTGAGAAGGGCTTGGGGCAGAGGACTGCAAAGCCTGGGCAAGATGGGCATCCTAGTCAGGCAGACGGAGGGAAGAAGAGGAGAAGACAGTGAAAGCTGAACAAAGACACGTACCCTTGGAAGTCCTAACGTGACAGCATTCCACAGCCAAGTACTCGGGAGTGACGAAGTGAAGACGGCCTCGAGGGCAGAAACAGACCACTGACAGAGATCAGAGTGTTCCAACCTCGCAGACTCAACTTTGGTGTGGGGAAACGCCAAGGCTCAGAGGCAAGCACAGCAGAAGATAAGGAAGGGGGAGAGTGGAATTTAGGGTATGTGTTAAAATTTTTGTGAAAACAAAAGGCAAAATCCCCCAGGGAATCTGACACAGGGGGCAAACCACTCACAGTCCCCCATCACCCCTCTTCTTACGCCTTAGGAAAGAAAAATCAACAAGGCCACTTGCTATCTTGGCCCTAATCCCAAGGCAAAGGGAAAAGGAGGGGCTGAAGGGTGAAAGGTCAGGTTCACAAACAATGAAAATGATGAGGACACCCAATAAGAGTAGTAACAGTTTTGCAGCTAAGTACCTATGTGTGCCAGGCACATCTCTCCCTTCTCATTATGCAAATGGAATTACTTTTCCCATAGTATTACTTGATTTGCACACTAACTCTACAAAAGTAGGAACAGAGCTTCGGGAAAGTTAAGTAACTTGCCAAAGGATGCACAGCTATAAGCAGTGGAAGATCCAACTATGGTCAATAGTCCTGTCCTAACCATGTTTATACAAACAATACATAAAATTATGCTCAATTGACAGCCAACCTTCTAGAGGAAAACAGCCCAGGCCAGCTGGCCTGCAAGCACCTCCTCTGCCTGACCTGCTGTGCAGTCCCTGCCCTCCTCGTGATGTGAGGGAGCTCTGAGGGGCAGGGATGGCTAAAGCCCGCCCTCCTCAGACCAAGAGTCCCCAACCTGTGCAGTCTGGTCACTCCACAGCCCAAGCCATCCTCTCGTCAGCAGTACAACAGCCTCTTGTCATTTTCTTGTTCCATCTCTACCACTGGCCCATACTGTGGCCAGCACAACCATGCTATGGAAACTGCCATGCTCTTTGATGAGGTCACAATTGACACGCAAATTCCTTAGGAAGGCTACAAGTTCACTGTGTGAAGCTTGGCCCCCACTCTGCTGTCATTTCTGTCTTTCGGGTGCTGAAGGTATTGGGTCCTCTTCTAGCCTTTGGGTTCTTGCACACACAGTTCCTCCCAAACAAGCACCCTTTCCCTGGGGGAAGCCCCCATCAGTGCTTCCTGTGGTCACACCTCTCTGCGTGTCTGGGAACCATGAAGGTGGTTCTAACACAGTGAGACGGCGTCTGTCAGACAGGTGCAGAACAAGAGGCAGTATTCACAGCCGACAGCCCCAACTCTCAATGCTGAATTTGGCACCTATATAAAAGGCTCCCCCAAATTTGTAGACTGAATAAATGATCCTTTAAAAAAGGGCCCTGGCCAGTTGGCTCAGTTGGTTAGAGCTGTCCCGATATGCCAAGATTGTGGGTTCAATTCCCAGTCAGGGAACATACCAGAACCAACCAATGAATGCATAAATAAATGGAACAAATTGATCTCTCTCTCTCTCTCTCTCTCTCTCTCTCTCTCTCAAATCAATGAAAAAATTTTTTTAAAATACCTGTTATCTGAGATACAATAGTTACATTTAATGTCAGGGAGAAGGCAGGGTGTAGACATTGCTGCTCTCATTCAACTAACAGATGAGGGAAGTGTTTGAAAGGAAAAGACCAAATTATAGCCATATCAAGAGATAAGAAAATATGGAAGAATCTATACATAAATAGCCAGGTAGAAAACAGATAAGCAAACCTCCTTTGATGATGACTGAAACACACCCCAGATGCCAGCAATAAACATCTAGATCAGAAGATGGCAAACTACTGCCTGGACTGGTTTTGTATGGCCCCCGGCAAAGAATAGTTTTCACATTTTTAAAGGGTTATAAACAACAACAAGGAAGAACAAGTGACAGAGGCCACCTGGCACACAAAACCTAAGGTATTTACAGAAAAGGTAAGAGGATGAAGGAATTCTGTTTAAAATGACAATAATAGCTTTAAATACTTAATACATTTAACCAAAAATGTACATAAACTATAAAGAGCCACGAAAGAGGTTAATAAAACTATAAACTATTACTAAGATCTATAAAAAAGGTTTCAATAACCAGATATCCTGTTGTGATTCTGGTGGCTCCATTGGTATGTATATCCATGCGTCTACTATATGTAAACTATACTTCAATAAAATCAATTTTTTAAAATATATTTTATTGATTTTTTACAGAGAGGAAGGGAGAGGGATAAAGAGCTAGAAACATCGATGAGAGAGAATCATCGACCAGCTGCCTCCTGCACACCCCCCACTGGGGATGTGCCCGCAACCAATGTACATGCCCTTGACCGGAATCGAACCTGGGACCCTGGAGTCCGCAGGCCGACGCTCTATCCACTGAGCCAAACCGGTTTCGGCAATAAAATCAATTTTTTAAGAAAATAAAAATTTTTTAAGTGTCTTCTCCCACACAGTCTGATTCCAGGGGCCTGGGTTGGAACCCAGGAACCATCATTGTTAACAAATGCACAATGTTCTGATGCTAATGGTCCTCAGATCCCCAACCCCTTTGGTGGCCTGGTGTGGAATACAGCTGTTTTCTCTGCTTCCATAAACCTATCCGGACAGGTGAGAGTATGACTAAGAAGACTTTGGGATAAAGAAACTCAAAACCTCTATTGGCCAAGTGGTAGTTTGGTCTTTACCAAGACAAACAAGAGCTTTCAGAGGTGGCCAGGTTCAATGATAAAGCACATTTTAAAAGCCAATTCATGGTTCTCTGCTTAAATCCCATCATTAGGGGATTATAGCTGAGCTGTGGCTGCTCCATTAAATTCTGTTCAATGCTGTCATTTGACCGAACCCTTTTAACCCAAGCCAAAAAAAGATTATTGGAACAAATAACCTCTATTTGTATATGATCAACCCCCTTTAAATGTACTTACTTAAATGGCTGTCTAATACATAGGGTCCTGTCTTAGGGAGTTGACACTTCTGAGGACTGATCCTAGCTGTCATTATTCTACTTAAGCGCAATGAGTGAAGGCATGGTTATTGTTTGATCTTGTGATAATGGTTAGGCAAACAGGGTGTAACTGAAAAACACCAGTCATCCTACAGCCTTTTCCAAAACATTCTAAGAACTCTTGCTCTTGTTTTTCAAACTGCAAGTCACTACCCACTTGTGGGCCATGAAATCAACTTAGTGGATCTCAAACAGAATTGTTTAAAGTATTAAATTTAACAGGAAAAAAAACTTCAGAGCACATCTCACAAGGGTAACCCAGTTTCAAGGTAAAATGCTTTGTATTACGGCTCAGTCAAATACGGCAGAAAAGTCATCAAAGTAACTAAAGTTCTGCCCGGTAACATAAAAGGCATATTCCAAGAACCTAATTTAAATCAGGTTATTTGCTGAGCTTCAACTAATATTCCCATGAAAATAATTTGCCAAAGTGGTAAAAAGGTGATTGACACTAATATTATACTATCACCACTCTAAAATGATAGAGTGCCCAGAATGAAGGCCTCAGAGTGGCTTTCCTTAGACTCTATCGAGCTCCAAGCCCAGCCAGAGTAACTCAGTGGTTGAGCGTCAACCTATGAAACAGGTGGTCACAGTTCAATTCCCAGACAGGGCACATGCCCGGGTTGCAGGCTCAATCCCCAGCATGGGGCAAGCAGGAGGCAGCCAATCAATGATTCTCTCTCATCATTGATGGTGCTCTCTCTCTTTTCCTCCCTGAAATCAATAAAAAAATATTTTTAAAAAATCTATCGAGCTCCAAAATAAACCATCCACTTCAATGACTGTAATAAAGAAAACCTTCATGTTGGCCAATATCACCCCAATAAAATAAAGAAAACCTCCGTGTACCCCTGAAACCTATACAATTTTATTAACCAATGTCACCCCAATAGTAAGTAAATAAATAAATAAATGGAGGAGGGAGGGACAGAGAGAGGGAGGGACAGGGAGAAAAAATTAAGAAAACCTCCTGTTATACCCCATGAACTGTGCCAGTCTTCTGTCACTGTTTTGGTTTGTGAACTTACTCTCTTAAGAGGAAGAAAATTAAAAAATAAGCCAGATAGTTTTGGCTAAGTAGCTCAGTTGGTTAGAGCATTGACCAGATATGCCAAGGTTACAGGTTAGATTCCTGGTCCGGGCACACATAAGAATCAACCAAGGAATGCATAAGTAAATGAAACAAGTCAGTGTTTCTCTCTCTGAAAAAAATACAATAAATAAGCTAGATAAAACCTGAACTTCTGAGGGGGAACCCAGGATTAGAGGCCAGGTTCCATCTCGGGAACCACTCACTGAGAACCCAGGAGGAACCGTCCTTTCAAGGCCACACACCCCCAGGGCCCACCTGACTTGGAAGCATGATGGGCCTATTTAAAGAGGAATTAAGGGCTGAGCTGCTCCTGAAATTAAGAAATCGTGCCCTCCCATCATCAGCACCTAGTAGTCCCTAGTCCAAAGCATTCAACAGCTGGATGAATTATTCACTAAGAATCCTCCGCAAGAGTAGAGTCCCCTTGTGTATAATTCATCTTTATATTCCCAGCTCTTAGCACAGAATAGGTTCTTAGTAACTGTTAATGATACACACTTACCCCAAATAGATGACACTAAATGAATACTACATAGAAAACATAAATGCAAATGATACAATAAGAATCTGTGATAAGCCCTAGCCAGTTTGGCTCAGTGGATAGAGCGTCGACCTGAGGACTGACTGGTCCCAGGTTTGATTTCGGTCAAGGGCACATGCCCAGGTTGCAGGCTCCATCCCCAGTGTGGGGCATGCAGGGAGCAGCCGATCAATTATTCTTTCATCATGGATGTTTCTTTCTCTCTCCCTCTCCCTTCGTCTCTGAAATCAATAAAAATATATATTTTTTAAAAAGAATCTGTGATAAGACTCACTTGCCCCATAGTAACAACCCTGCTCTAAGGTGGAAGAAAAGGGCCCCTGGGCGAATAGTGCTGGATTACTTAAAAGTCACTTAAAAATGGAGGAGGACCTCAACTGTAGGCAAGAGAGGACACAAAGTTGTTGGATAGATGTGGCAAATATTCCTGGATCATATACAGAGTGAAGTGGGTAAGGAGCATGATTCCTAATTGAAAGCAAAAAATGTTGATGCATCAAGTAAAATGCACAAGTGATAAAAAACAAAACAGATGTTAAAGAATATGCCCTGCCTTCAGAAGACCCCTTCAGTCTCTTCTACAGACTTGGTCCTAAAAGCCCTTAGTACAGAATAAGCTCTAGTCCCAAAATAAACTCTAAGTCCTAAAAAAGCACTTAAATCCAGCCCAATATAGCTGTTTGCTGATGTTGGTTTACACAGGCTGAGTCATGAAAAGCAATGGCCAATCTATATAGATGAGAAGGTACTGTATCATCGACTATCCGGTTAGGAAAAAGATGGTCATGTGTATAGTAAAAGGTCAAAGCTGCAGACATCTTGTTGGTGTGGGGGCTTTAAAATACAAAGTCACCAGCAATCTTTGTTTTTCTGACCTAATGTTGTAGGCAGAGATCATCCAGTAGAAATCTCTTCCCGAAACTTTATTTACACAAAATTATGACAAGACCTTAAGACTCATCATCCTCACCATGCCTCTCTTGTCCCAGGTGCCATCCACTTGGTCCACGCTGACCTGCATTTCCCAGGTCTTAGCTCAAAAAGCCTCCTCCTCCAAGAAGCATTCCTGGGTTAGCTGCCCTTCTTACGTGTTTCCAAGGCACATAGCTTCTTTGTCCAGCTCCCCAACCAGGAAGGAATAGGGGCAGGAACACAGTTTCCATCACAGGAAAGGCATTCAAATATTTAGAGAAAACCTGAACATTTTTCCATGGGCCAGTTAGTAATATAGTAGAAACAAAACCTAATCCCTGCCCTCCAGGTTTATTCAAGGAAATCGTGTGGCTGAGACAAGAGAAGGGAGAGGGGGAAGTAGTGAAGCAAAAGGTATACCTAGTGGACCAGAATTAAAATATAAATGTATATTTGAAAGAAGTTAAACAGAATCAAGATGGGTTTTACTACATTTATTCCTACTGTGTGTGATTTAATGTATCATCTCTTGTGCAAATGATTTTTTTTTTCATTTAAACACTACTTTTAATGTATTAATCAGTCAATACAGGGGCCACCAAAAAGTTAATTTTATACAAAATTTTAATGGCAACATAAAAAGTGCAGAACTGACTGCCTATCATATCCATTGGATGAGGTGGGTAGTAAGCATGATTCCTAATTGAAAGCAAATATTTTGTGGCGCAAACATGATTTCATGTAATCCTCATCAAAAGTCTGAGAAGGGTGGTTACTGATTCTAGAGTTTAGGAAACAGGCACAGAAAGGCTGACTCACCCTTGGACAAAAGCCAAGGACAAGTGGCAAAAGCAGCAATTATTTTGGGAGTGCGAAAGCTACTCCTGTTCCCTTAGAGACTAGCAGAACAAGGCCCTGAAGATGAGCAACCAGAGGTCATTTCTGAAGGTCATTCTGGAGGAAGCCAGGGAACGCCCCCGTTACTGTCCAGGAATGGAAAGAAAGCAGCTTTTCCTCTTCCACATCTCCAAATGCCATTTGATGCCCCTTCTCACCCACATTCCAGTACAAGGACAGCTTTGGGTGCCAAGGTAACTCCAGGGGGTGGCTCTACCCTGCTAGCCCTGTACCCACTCTCCCAGCTCCATCCTTCCTTTCCAGCACAGCTGATGGCTCCTCCGATACCTCCAACTACTGCTGTCACTGCTGCCCGTGTGCTAGGAAAAGCAAGCGATATAATAAAGAGGTAATATGCAAATTGACCATCACTCCAACACACAAGATGGCCACCCCCATGTTGTCAAAGATGGCTGCCCCCTGTGGACACAAGATGGCCACCACAAGATGGCCAGCAGGGGAGAGCAGTTGTGGGCGATAAGGCCAGTAGGGGAGGACAGTTAGGGGTGACCAAGCCAGCAGGGGAGGGCAGTTAGGGGCAATCAGGCCAGCAGGGGAGGGCAGTTGGGAGGAATATGGCCTGCAGGGGAGGAGAGTTGGGGGGGACCAGGCCTGCAGGGGAGGAGAGTTGCAGGGGACCAGGCCTGCAGAGGAGGACAGTTGGACGGGAACCAGGCCTGCAGGGGAGGGCAGTTGGGGGCAAGATCAGGCTGGCAGGGGAGGGCAGTTGTGGGGGACCAGGGCTGCAGGGGAGGGCAGTTGGGGGGAACCAAGCCTATAGGACAGGGCAGTTGGGGGTGACCAGGCCTGCAGGGGAGGGCAGTTGGAGGCAATCGGGCCGGCAGTGGAGGGCAGTTAGGGGCGACCAGGCTGGCAAGGGAGGGCAGTTAGGGGTGACCAGTTAGGGGTGACCAGGCTGGCAGGGGAGGGCAGTTAGGGACAATTGGGCCAGCAGAGGAGGGCAGTTGGGAGGGACATGGCCTGCAGGGGAGGGCTGTTGGGGAGAACCAGGCTTGCAGGGGAGGAGAGTTGGGGGGCACCAGGCCTGCAGAGGAGGACAGTTGGACGGAACCCAGGCCTGCAGGGGAGGGCAGTTGGCGGGACCAGGCCTGCAGGGGAGGGCAGTTGGGGGCGAGATCAGGCCGGCAGGGGAGGGCAGTTGGAGGGAACCAGGCCTGCAGGGGAGGGCAGTTGGGGGCGACCAGGCTGGCAAGGGAGGGTAGTTAGGGGTGACCGGGCCAGCAGGGGAAGGCAGTTAAGGGTGACTGGGCCAGCAGGGGAGGGCAGTTGGGGGTGACCAGACCTGCAGGGAAGGACAGTTAGGGGTGACCAGGCCTGCAGGGGGGGGGCAGTTAGGGGTGACCAGGCCAGCAGGGGAGGGCAGTTGGTAGCAACCAGGCCTGCAGGGGAGGACAGTCACGGGCAACCAGGCCAGCAGGGGAGGGCAGTTAGGGGTGACCAGGCTGGCAGGGGAGGGCAGTTAGGGGCAATTGGGCCAGCAGGGGAGCACTTAGGTGTTGATCCGGCTGGCAGGGGAGTGGTTAGGGGGGTGATCGAGCTGGCAGGCAGAAGCGGTTAGGGGCAATCAGGAAGGCAGACAGGTGAGCAGTTGGGAGCCAGCAGTCCTGGATTGTGAGTGGGATCCCAGATTGGAGAGGGTGCAGGCTGGGCTGAGGGACACCCCCTACCGCCATGCACAAATTTTGTGCACCGGGCCTCTAGTGTCAAATAACTGTTCATTCCATGCCTCAAGTTCAATGTACTTATCAGCCCTCTCCCTGAATTACTCTTCAGACCATACATACCATTCCTCTTTGTTTTCATCCTTTCCTCTGTCCCAAGTGCCAAATCCAAATTTCCTTCCGTCACCTGCAGAGAGATGTCTAGCTCTACCTTTCCCTTATTTCCTAACTACCCATTACACCTGCTCAGTTTTGCTGGACTTTGGCACATTTACTTAATTCTTCAACCGCCTACTGTCTTCCTATTGTCTGGAAGAAATTCTATTTGCAAATCTCCTCTGCAATGTCCTTTTTCTCCCCACCCCAACCCCACTGTCCCCTACCCAGTCTACTAAGAGTTCCATCTCCTTCTTGCAGACTCTCCCAAGAGAAGGGAAAGGGCATGCTGAAATTTCACCTGCCCTGCTGGATGACCTGATGGTTGAAGAGTGGGTTTGGCTAAACTGCACTGCAATTACCTGGGGCTGGGACACTGTAATTATTCTCCAGATTAACACAAGATACACCGTGATCAAAATTATCTTTTCCCTAACCTTCAATCAACATCCCACGCCTGTGAATATGTTATGCTCATTTTTTTCTGCAAAGAAGCATGTTCCTCTAAATTAATAAAAAAACATATCCATTCAATTCAGAGACTGCGATCACTTAAGGAGTCCTGTGCCACAGATAACTGTGTGTGTGTCTGCACCTGATATTTTTATAACCCCAAAACCTTAAAAAGATTAAAAATAGATGTCTGCTAGAGAGACTCCAGGCTCTTCATCGAGTTTGTTTAATCTACGATCCTTTGGCTTGTGTGCTTTTCCTCCAACCCTTAAAAACAAACACAAAAGATCACACCGAGCCTTGAAAGTCCCAGGACTGGACCTTACTCAGAGAATAAGGTCAATGAGCGCCTGAAAAACACTGAATCTGACTTTTTAAATTGTTGTAATAGGTGTTTATCACCCCTCTTTCTCCCATATTTAATGAAAGGCACTGACTTCTAAAAGTTGCCTAGATGTTAATAGTTATTTATTCATATTTAAATAATGCCCGACAGTACTGAGAAAGACTTTGGAGATTTTCTACTAACCCAGCTGGGCAAACTTGAGCCACAGGCTTCTTACCCACCTCACTCACACACACACACACACACACAACCATATATTTGCAGAAAACCAGACACATGGACACAGAGAGGAGCACACACTCACAGATGCACACACAGGCACAGACATATACGGACACAAAGGCACTAATTCCCCAAAGCAAAGCTTATGTACCCAGAAATGGTCTTACCTGCAGAGGGAACTCACAGCCTATCCATGAGAATATTCTTTAATCTGTGCTGGTGTCTGCAAGGCTGGGATCACTCTAATGCTCAGCATGAGACACTTCAGGTGCCGAAGGACTTTCCGCTTTTATAACCCACAGTCTTGTCAAAATTGTATAACCACACCACTAGTCAGAAATGCTATCTATTTCTGTTACACAACAGCCACCACCTGGTTACAAACGGTTGCTGCAAGCCTTAGCATAGCCTGCTTACCGTGTCTGCGTCTCTAGACGGCTATTGTGGAAACCAAGCAGCTGCTGGGATTACATTTCTCAAACCCACACAAATAAGGGAAATTAAAACTTATCTTTCCAAATCCCTCCATTCAAATGAACAAGTCCGCCCACACTGCTTTCAGCTTCAGCAAAAAGGGGAATTAATTTTACTCCCTAGTAATTTTTCATTTCCCCATTTGGGGGTCCAAAGACAAGTGTTTTCAAAGATTAAAAATAGATCTCAAGGTATGATCTCTTCCTTAAATGATAGGCAAAGCCAACAAATCGCTGTACTACTGGGCACTAACTAGTGGAGCCCAGTTAGATGAGGCATCTGGTGTGCAGGTGCCAGTGACAGAGGCCCCAATGAATAGTGCAAGTGCCCAGGAAGACACAAAATAGGGCAAACGCAGACTGACAATCTAGTATCGGTAAGAGGGAAGAAGCCACATCTGCAGTCAGACTTTATTCTTTCTAGTCCTGAGGCCAGGCCAGAACCTGCCAGAAACCTGGGATTGGACACCTCCCCCGGCTTGTGATGTGCTATGAGGACAAATCCCTGCCTCCATCTCCCCAACCCCAGTCTACACTGCTCCAATCCAGACAGGGACCACAAGGCTCACATAAGAAACTGCCAGGGAGAAGGGGCACTGCCAGCCACCAAGCACGTCTTGGAAGATGGGTCTCTGGGATAAAGAGAGAAGAGGTGCCAGGACAACTCCTGGAGGAGAGGAGCTCTAAGTGTTACTTACCTGTGAATAAACGTAAGGAAATCAGCAGTGAGCATAAGAGGAAGATGCCACCTGACTGGAGGAGAAGCCACAGTAGAAACTGGGGAGAAGGCGGAGAGCCACATACTTTAACTGTGTGTCAAACTCGCAGCCTGCGGGCCGTATGCCTCATTCATTTAGCCCATGTTAGCCTTTGAGTTTGACATGCTTGGTGTAGGGGTAGGAGACTCAACACAAGTGCCACAGGTCACACAGGACACACCCAACCCTTCGGGTCAACAACATGCCCAGGTCGACCCTTGCTCCTCAGTGAGCAAAAAGAAAAACAACCCAGCACGCAGCCTACAAAAAAGTACTCCGGGTTTCTGTATCCTGAACACAAGGACTGGACTCAAGATGTTCTGTGAAGTCACTAACCTCAGAAACATCCTACTGCAGAAAGTAAAAGAAAAGTTCAATGTGAACGAAGTAGAAAAGAATGAAAAACAAACAAAAGAGTTGCTATTAAAGGGGGAAAAAGATAGGAAAGATCAGATGACTAAAGAAATGGACTGAACCAAAGGGGTGAGGAAGAATTAGAAGGAAACTAAAAGCACAAAATTAACTGAGAAGAAATAAAGAGAAGTGAAATTGTGGAAAACTGAAAGGTGGAAGATAAGCTGGAGAAACTCTGGTGTTGCCTGAATTATTGCCTGAAAGGCAACACCAGTTCAGAGATGAGAACCAAGAGGGAAAAAAGCAAAGAGCACAGCCAAGCCATGAGGAGTCAGTGTTTCTTAAGTGGACTTAGCAGATTAGTGGTAGGCTGTGGTGGAAATGGGGGACGAGAATAGGGAGTGACTGTTAATAGATTGGGGATTTCTTTGTGGGATGAAGAAAGTGCTTTAAAATTTGATTGTGGTGATGTCTGCACAAATCTGATTTACTAGAAGTCACTGAACTGTACGCTTTAAATGGAATAACTTTATGGTATGTGAATTATATCTCAATAAAACTTTGTTATAAAGAACAAATCGGCCCTAACTGGTTTGGCTCAATGGATAGAGCGTCGGCCTGAGGACTGAAGGGTCCTGGGTTCGATTCTGGCCAAGGGCACATGCCTGGGTTGCAGGCTCGATCCCCAGTAGGGGGTGTGCAGGAGGCAGCGAATCAAAGGAGGCAGCCCATCAATGATTCTGTCTTATCACTGATGTTTTTATATCTCTCTCCCTCTCCCTTCCTCTCTCTGAAATCAATACACACACACACACACACACACACACACACACACACATACATATACATATATAAAATGGAACAGACTTAAATTAAATACAAAAGTATAGGTTTTAAAAAAACTATTCTTAAGAAAAATCTGAGTATAGAGATTACAGGGGCACATCAATATCACAAAATCAGAGAGAAGAAACCTATACTTGACAAAATAATTTAACTACAGGATAAAAAAGTCATAGAAATATTCAGGGAAAAGGAGATAATGTTTGGTTTACTTAAATAGCAACAATAATTAAGATGAGCCCCAGGATTTTTCAAGGCAGGATTAAATGCCAGAAGTCAATAGAAAATGCAGATCTATAGAGAACTGAGGAAAAGGTTTTCCCAAAGAATTTTATACCCAGACAAGCTGGCCTTCATATGGAAAAGCCAAAAATGCAATCTCAGATATGCCTGGGCTGAGAAAGAAAAGGGGGAAAAAAAAAAAAAAAACAACAGAAAAAGCTTGAGACTTTATTCCAACCACACAAGAGGCAAAATTCAAAGAGGCCACTAATATACAAGGCTGCTAATAATGAATGCCAACCAAAACCATCAACATCTGGACAAAATTAAATAAGAAACATAAACCCAGTCATAAAACTAAATGCATGTGTCAAATTACTCTGTAAGCATATGCTATCCAATATAAAATATATAATTAATAACAATAAAGCAGATCAAACAAGAGTACATCAATAAAGACTGAAGAGGGACTGATGCTAAACTAAAGCCTTATTGGCAAAATAATATCATATCTTAGCTCTGACAACTAGAGAAACAAGTTTTTAAAAAATGTTTTTTACCTAAATTAAGGGAGATGAATTTTTTTTTAACTATTTAAAAATGTTCTTTAAAGAAAACCCCTATTAGAATTTGAAACAGACTACAGAATAAAACAAAGTGAAATAAAGATAAAACAATATTAATGCTGCTTTACTGTTATTTTTTGAGTGTCTGACAGAGTGAATTCCTGCCAGAAAGTATAAGATGGAAAAAAGATGATCATTTTATATTACTAAAGTATAAAATTCACAATGAAAATATTATGTCAGTTTTTATGTTCTGAACATTATTTCATTGAAATAAGGCCCATAATGGTTAGCAATATAGAAGAAATGACCACACTTCATAAACATAACTATATCCAAGGAGATGAGGAGCAAGAGGGGTATGAGCACATCGTTAATTTTATTGTATATACATTAGAGAACGTGGCCAATATATAATGAATAAGATAAGGCTAATATAATAGGTATTAAACTTTGCACCCCATAGAAAACAGAACTCTTATTTTCAATGACTAAAGAGCATTTGTGAAAACTGATCATCATGCCAAATGAAAATTTCAGCCCTGAAAAAAAAAATACTTCTTATTGCCTGACCATGATGCCAAAGAGAGAAAAAAATAATTATCAACCAAGAAAGCCTAACCACTTCACAATTTTCACCCTTTCTCCCAAATAACTGTTGGGTCAAAGATTAAATTGAAACTGTAAAAATACCCTTACAATTAAACAAGAAAAAATAAGCAGCAAAATGCCCTAAAGAAAGTAAAAAGAAATTAAAGAGAGAAATGTGCCCTAGCTGGTTTGGCTCAGTGGATAGAGCATCAGCCTGCAGACTGAAGGGTCCCGGGTTCAATTCCAGTCAAGGGCATATGCCCAGATTGCAGACTCAATCCCCATTAGGGGGCGTACAGGAGGAAGCCGATCAATACCGTACTTTCCGGCATATAAGACGACTGGGCGTATAAGGTTTTCCTGGGTTAAAAAGTCATTTTATATGCCAGAAAATACAGTATACTGGACTATATTGATGGGATTAGATATAATGGATTAGATATATTGGACTACTGTATTTTCCGGCGTATAAAACGACTTTTTAACCCAGGAAAATCTTATACGCCCAGTCGTCTTATACGCCGGAAAATACGGTAATTCTCTCATCATTGATGTTTCTATCTCTCTCACCCTTTCCCTTCCTCTCTGAAAATACACACACACACACACACACACACACACACACACACACACGTATGTGTGTATATATCTATACTAATAAAAGGGTAATATGCTAATTAGACTGGACATCTTCTGGACAAAGCCACGGTGGCAGGGGCCAAGGCAGAGGCAGTTAGGGGCGATCAGGCCAACAGGGGAGCAATTAGGGAGAGATCAGGCCGGGAGGCAGGGGCAGTTAGGGGTAATCAGGCAGGCAGGCAAGCAGTTAGGAGCCAGAAGTCCCAGATTGCAAGAGGGATGTCCTGGATTGGAGAGGGTGCAGGCCAGGCCGAAGGAAACCCAACACGCCCACCCTGGACATGAATTTCGTGCACCGGGCCTCTAGTGTGTGTGTGTGTGTGTGTGTGTGTGTGTGTGTGTGTGTGTGTGTGTAGAGAGAGAGAGAGAGCGTGCGAGCGAGCGAACGCACAATTTGTTGTTCCACTTATTTATGAATTCCTTGGTTGATTCTTGAATGTGCCCTGACTGGGGATTGAACCAACAACCTTGTGTATCAGGATGACACTTTAACCAACTGAGCAACCCAGTCAGGGTGAAAATGAAGTGTTTTGTTTTGTTTTGTTTCAAAAAGGCACTGGAATAAGATACTTCAGAAAAGTAGCCAGTTAGGGGGGTGGGTAGGGGCTGGGAGGAGAGGAGAAAGGGGGAGATATCTGTAATATTATCAACAATAAAAAATATATTTTTAAAAAATAATAATAAAATACATAAAAAAAGAAGAAAAAAGAAAAGTAGCCATTTACAACATGAACATAGAAAAACATCCTGTACAACAGCATTAACTCACATGGTGCCCCCTTTTCATACTACACACACATGCAGGTGTGCTCCCAAAGCAGATGGTGTTGAACCAAGCAGTTCACAGTGGTTTTCTCTGTAAAATGGAATTACAATTGTTTTTTCGGTGTGTTCATTTGATTTTCCAAGTCTTAGCTATACCCCTCTTATTGTGTTAGGGAGCAAAATTAGCAGTCACTCAATTTTTAGTATCTACATTTAGGACAAAAAAATAAGGCAAAACAATTAAGAGATTAAACTTGGCCAAATACAGGGAGAGAAAATTTATTTCTTTAGAAATAACTATGCATTTGAAAATATCCAACTTGACCCTGGCTGAATAACTCTGTTGGTTAGAGTAATGTCCCAATACACCAAGATTATGGGTTCAATCCCTGGTCAGGGCACATAAGGAACCAACCAAGGAATGCATAAATAAGTGGAACAATAAATCAATGTTTCTCTTTCTCCCTTCCCCTCTAAAAAACAAATATTGAATATAATATAATATCTGATCTATGTTTTCCCTTTAAGGACAAAATCTAAACTATGTTTTTTAAAAAACAAAAATACCCTTACACATTTGGTGATCATCTTTAACTGCCTTTCAAACAAATGTTACATGGTGATATTTCAGTTTCATAACCATAGGGCACTGAGTAAATCAACCAGAAGATTTAGGATTATCAGATGAACAAAAACTACTCTGTAATAAACAGAGAATAAAATAAACAGGGAATAAAATTCTATTAAACACTCAAAACAAATGTATTGACTAACAGCACCCTCTAGTGTTACATTATTTAAATGGTACTCTGTTAATTATAAAACAAAATTGTTTTTAAAAACTATTTTGGAAAATTTCAAACATACAGAAAAGTAGAACTAGAACACATTTTTCATTTTATAGTCAACTTATTTCTGACTATGCATTTTTTTTTTCTATTTGTATTGATTTCAGAGAAAGGAAGGAAGAGGAGGAGGGAGAAACATCAATGATGACAGAGAATCATTGATCAACTGCCTCCTGCACACCACCTACGGGAAATCGAGCCCACAACCTGGGCATGTGCCCTAACAAGGAATCAAGCCCTGACCTTCCAGTTCATGGGTGGAAGCTCAACGATGGAGCCACATGGGGGGCCACATGGGCCAGGCTATGAATTGTTTTGATTCACATGACAACTTCTCTATTTCATTAACAGAAGTATCAGAGACCACTAGGTATCTCTCGGAGTTCTCTCTCATTCAATTAAGAATTAAAATAATAGCCCTGGCTAGCTGGACCAGTTGGTTGGAGCATGGTTCCACACACCAAAAGATTCTGGTTCAATTCCTGGTCAGGGCACATACCTGCATTTCGGATTCAATCCCCAGACAGGGTACATGCTAGAAGTAACCAGTCGATATCTCCTCTCGCTCTCGCTCTCTCTCTCTCTCTAAGATCAACAGAGGCATTATCCTCAGGTGAGGATTAAAATATACATAAATAAAATACAATCCTGTGTTTAAAAATTATAATTAACACTAGAGGCCTGGTGCATGAAATTCGTGCACGGGGGCTGGGGGTGTCCCTCAGCCCAG
This sequence comes from Eptesicus fuscus, assembly GCF_027574615.1. Lineage (NCBI taxonomy): Eukaryota > Metazoa > Chordata > Mammalia > Chiroptera > Vespertilionidae > Eptesicus > Eptesicus fuscus. Next base: position 28,086,796 of record NC_072484.1, on the reverse strand, counting down.
CCTGCACCCTCTCCAATCTCGGATGCCCCTCACAATCCAGGACTGCTGGCTCCCAACTGCTCGCCTGCCTGCCTTCCTGATTGCCCCTAACTGCTTCTGCCTGCCAGCCTGATCACCCTCTAACCACTCCCCTGCCAACCTGATTGATGCCTAACTGCTCCCCTGCCAGCCTGTTTGCCCCTAACTGCCCTCCCCTGCAGGCCTGGTCACCCCTAACTGCCCTCCCCTGCAGGCCTGGTCCCCCCCGCAACTGCCCTTCCCTGAAGGCCCGGTAGCCCCCAACTTCCCTCCTCTGCTGGCCTCATCACACCTAACTGCCCTCCCCTGCAGGCTTGATCACCCCCAACTGCCCTCCCTTGCAGGCCTGATCACCCACAACTGGCCTCCCTTGCAGGCCTGATCCCTCCCAACTGCCCTCCCCTGCTGGCCATCTTGTGGTGGCCATCTTGTGTCCACATGGGGGCAGCCATCTTGTGTGTTGGAGTGATGGTCAATTTGCATATTACTCTTTTATTAGATAGAATAGAGGCCTGGTGCACGGGTGGGGGCCAGCTGGTTTGCCCTGAAGGGTGTCCCGGATCAGGGTAGGGGTTCCTTGGGGCATGGGGCAGCCTGGGCGAAGGGCCTGTGGTAGTGTGCAGGCCGGCCACACCCCCTGGTGACCCAAGCGGAGGCCCTGGTATCTAAGATTTATTTATCTTCTATAATTGAAACTTTGTAGCCTTGAGCAGAGCCAAGCCTTCTGCTTGCTCTGTGGCCACAGCCATTTTTGTTGGTATTTATTTATCTTCTACAATTGAAACTTTGTAGCCTTGAGTGGAGGCCTGGTTCGGCCAGGGTGTGTGGAAAGCTTGGCTTCCTCCACTGTCAGGGAAACCCAAGCCTCCTGCTCGCTCCATGGCCGCAGCCATCTTGGTTGGGTTAATTTGCATACTCGCTCCTGATTGGCTGGTGGGCGTAGCTGAGTGGTGGTTAATTTGCATATTACTCTTTTATTAGATAGGCTAATGAAAACACTTGCTTTTAATCTGGCACACAACCAACTAAAGTCAGGCAATATTTCCCAGCCTCACTTGCAGCTAGATATGGCTATGTGACTAAGTTCTGGCCAAATGGGATGTTAAGTGGAAATAAACACAATCTCTCCTTTCTCTCTTCCCACTGGAATGGTGAAACAATAAGAAAAAAGGAGAGCCCTAGCCAGGTTGGCTCAATGGATAGAGCATCGGCCTGTGGACTCAAGGGTCCCAGGTTCGATTCCGGTCAAGGGCATGTACCTTGGTTGCGGGCACATCCCCAGTAGGGAGTGTGCAGGAGGTAGCTGATCGATGTTTCTAACTCTGTATCCCTTCCCCTTTCTCTCTGTAAAAAATTAATAAAAGATATTTTTTAAAAAGAGTAAGAAAAAGATCTAGTAAGATAACATATTTGCAATAACCCTTACTAAATTTTCAAAAGGAAATGGATCAGTACATATTTCAAACCAGTTGAATATTATTTTCCTTCAAATGGAAGGACCATAATAAAGGGTAAACATCTGGGTAAGATGAATAAATTCACTGTTCAACTTGACTATTAAAGACTCATTAAATTGGCCCTAACTGGTTTGGCTCAGTGGATAGAGAGAGCATAGGCCCTCAGACTGAAGGGTCTCAGACTCAAGGGCATATACCTTGGTTGCAAGCTCAATCCCCAGTAGGGGGCGGGCGGGAGGCAGCTGATAGATGTTTCTCTCATCAATGTTTCTAACTCTCTATCCCTCTCCCTTCCTTTCTGTAAAATCAGTAAAATGTGTTTTTTTTTAATTAGCCATCCCAGAATAGCATAACTATTTTTAAAAAGACTCATTAAATTGGCTTCTCTGGCAGACACTTAATGGATGGCTACTCATAATCTCAAAGCACAATGCAGAATGTGTGCTGACAGTATGTGGCAGAATTCAGCATTAAAGTACAAACAAGCTTATCCAGCTCTGAAATTAAGTGCATTGGAAAGACAGCATTCTTCAAACTCAAGATACACATTACAGGGTGTCCTGGTCACCACCATGCAGAAGAATACAAGGGACAGCAGAAAAATAGCACTGCACTGGGAATCTGGAAGCCCACGCGGTAGGCCACGCATGGAGGGGTTAAATGCAGGGATGTCATTACCCGTGGGCCTCAAATGTCCTGCACTGTAAATTAGCAGTGTTGGCCTATGTCTGTGTTTTTGCACTTCTGTTTTTAGTAATGGAACCAGCATCCGCAAATTAAATCTTATCAAAAGCCTGGATGGGGGTGGGGGGACAGAATTACACAAATGGGTGGATGATATCATTAAAATGTGGATTCAGTAACTCTTTTGCTATAAAGTTTAAATACATATTTTCCAGAAATAAAACAAACCCAAAAAATCCAACCAGTAAATCAAAGATTCCATAGATTAATTAACTTTAATAGCAACAAAAATACATTTACCTAATTTTCTAGCAGCAGCCTACAAATGCTATGCTGCAATATGCCACCTCTTTATCATTATTTGGATACCCTAACAAATGCTCTGATTGTTCATTAAAGGGGGTAAAAAAATCATTCAAGATCAAAGAAGGTAAAAATCAAATATTTTAGATCATGTTAAAATAGAATCTATTTCAAATTTTAATTCTTTGGGTTAAAAAAATATGTGACATACCTTTTAGAATCCTATCTAATAAAGAGAGAATATGCTAATTGACCATCACAAGATGGCGGTGCCCACAGCCAATAAAGAGAGAATATGCTAATTGACTGCCACACTCTCAAAGATGGCAGCACCCACAGCCACAAGAAGGCTGTGCCCAGTCCCCTCAACCCTGCTGGGGCGCCTGCCTCGGGAGTTCCCCAGTCCCCTCAGCCCCCCAGCCGCCCAGGGCTGGCCCAAGGCACAGGCAAGCCTTGGATGGCGGCTGGGCCAGGGCTGCCCGAGGCTCAGGTAACCAGGGCCGGCAGAGGCTTGAGCTTCCGGCAGTGGCAGCAGCAGAGGTTTGATGGGGACGTCGCCTTCCCCTGATCGCTGGGTTGCCTCCCACCTCTGAGTGCTCCCAGACTGTGAGAGGGGGCAGGCCAGGCTGAGGGACCCCCCTCCAGTGCATGAATTTTCATGCACCAGGCCTCTAGTGACTATAAAAGAAAAACTGCTAAGAGAATATCAAGTGTGATAAGGACACAGAGCACCTGGAATCATCACACACTCCTGGTAGGTATGTGAAATGGAATGACCACTTTGGAAAAACAGTTGGCCATTTCTTATATAAACCCAGCAATATTACTCCACGGTATCTACCCAGAGAAGTGAAAACTATGTTCAAACAAAAGCCTATCTATAAATATTTACCATGGCTTTATTTACAATAGCCAAAACCTAGAAACAACATTCACCCTTAATCAAACTGGGGCATATCCCTTTTTGTTTTTAAGGTGTCATTTCACACCCATTAGATAAGGCCAGAACAAAAGAGTTCAATAATACCAAGTGTTGGCAAGGCTGTGGATAAATAGAAATTTTCCAACTCTGTTGTCAGAAATGTAAATAGGCTCAAATACTAGGGAAAACAATTTGTTGACATCTAGCAGGTTGAAGAAGTGTATGCACTATGGTCCAGCATTGCCATTTCTCAGCCTATTCCACCCCATTTTTAACAGTACACAACTAATACATCAACAGAATGTACAAATAAGTTCTGATATGTTTAAACAGTAAAATAAAACAGCAGTTAAAACAAAGGAACTCTAGCCCTAGCTGGTTTGGCTCAGTGGATAAAGCATCCACCTGCGGACTGAAGGGTCCCAGGTTCGATTCCAGGCAAGGGCATAATGCCTGGGTTGTAGGCTCAACCCAGTAAGGGGTGTGCAGGTGGGTAGCCAATTGATGATTCTCTCTAATCATTGATGTTTCTATCTCTCTCTCCCTCTCCCTTCCTCTCTGAAGTCAATAAAAATATATGTAAAAAACAAAAAAGGAACTCTAGCCACTTGAACTCTAGTCAACGTGGCTTGAAAATATATTCTTGAATGAGCAACTAGGCTGCAGAACACACACCACATGAGATCTTTTTAAAATAAGGTTTTAAATCATGCAGCCAATATTGTATGTGACTTCATGGATATACTAGAGGCCCAGTGCACAAAATTCATGCACAGGTAGGGTCCCTAGGCCTGGCCGGCGATTAGGGCCAATCTCTGGGGCGACCGATGGCCCCCGTTGGCACCCACCTTGGCTGGCCTGGCGCCGCCCGCTCGCCGGCCCCGCTCCCCACTACTGCCGGTTGCGGCCTGCAGGCTAGGGGCAGCTCCTGCATTGAGTGTCTGACCCCTGGTGGTCAGTGCTCATCATAGTGACCAGTCGTTCCACTGGTCATTCTGCCATTCGGTCAATTTGCATATTAGGCTATTATACAGGATAAACATACAATAATACAAAAGTAAAAAAATGGACAAAACAGTTACCTCTAGGAATGATGGAGGGAAGTGAGATTAGCAAAGAGGTACCTAAAATGTTTTGGTTTTGTTTGTTTTTTTAGTTTTTTAATCCTAAGCAAAAACAACATGTTTGGATTTATTAGGCCTGGCTATCCGGCATATGAGTATTTATTTTTTTTACTTTCTTATATTTGAATTTTCACAATTAAAAAACAAACCTAAAGATGATCTCTAGAAGGCTACATAAAAGAAACACACAAAAACTGGGAAAAGTGTTTGCCTCTAGAGAGGGGATCAGAATGAGACAGAGGGACTTAACTCTCCATGTCTGTTCTCATGCACCTTTCAGAGTGTGTTCTGTGTAAATCCATTATCAACTTTGTTTTAACTACCAAAAAATTTACCTGAAGTATTTTTACTGTTACTGAATACTTAAGGCAATGCTACCAATTCTAACACATGTGAAGGTTTGGCGAGGTTTGGATCATGTGAAGGGTTGGCGAGGTTTGGAGGCTGGAAGAGCCAACAACTGGAGATTATGTGTCACTTTAATACTTCACCTGAAGTCATTGCCTAAGGGCAATACTGAATAAATATGCAAACTAGGAAACAAGGAAACAGGCTGAAGAAACACAAGATTCCAGCCCTGACTGTGCCACGAAAGAGCAATGTCTTCTTGGGAGGTGATTTAACCTGCCCTTCTCCAAAGATTGTACCAGTTCTAACACACAAACTCATCTCCATAAACCAGAGATGAGAAGTTCTAACTACGCCATAGGGAGCAATCAGCAGTTCTCCTGTAACTCTGGCAGGAAAACGTTTACAGTTTTTACAGCAGTTCCACGTGACCATCTGTGGTGATTGCCTCGTATCCTCTGTGGACTCAAGTGGGTAGAGATGTGTACAGATAGTTACTATTTCTCAATACTTGATGAGGTAAGAGGCAGAAAGTTGAGGGAGCAGTTATCCAATGACTTATTTTCTTCATGAACCAGGAAGTGAACGTCAGGTGGAGAGGAAGGAGGCTAAGCATGAGACTGGGGAAAGAATGAGTAAAAAGAATGACGTACAGAGTGGGGGGAAGTCAAGGGTGTGGCTGAGCCCCAAACTTGTAAATGCATAATAGAGAAAGTGACTTTGATGTCTGGTTTCTCTCCAGCACAGTGCAACTGGAGGAAATAACAAACACAGAACACTTAAATAATAGGACTGTGTGTGCCACTGAGGAAGGTCAGCAAGTTACAGGGCCAGTTCAGAGTGAGGAAATCAAGATGCTAATAAGAAGAGAGTCACATGAACCCCTGCGGAGACCCCAGCTATGGAAAAGGGCGAGGGAGGCAAGAGGAAGCCAGAGAAGAGCAGTGCCCAAGGAACAAGGACCACTGGAGGAGAAGAAATGAGAACTAGGAAGGACAGGATGTGTGCAGACAGGAGACTCTCCAAGCTCAAGATCCCACAAGTGTCACCTGGGAGATGACAAAGCCCAGGAGAGCTGACGTGAACTGCACGTAAAACTCCCTGGAAAAGATCATGTGAAGGGTTGGCAAGGTTTGGAGGCTGGAAGAGCCAACGACTTGGAGATTATGTGTCACTTTAATGCTTACACCTGAAGTCATTGCCTAAGGGCAATACTGAATAAATATGCAAACTAGGAAACATGTGAACATGCTGAAGAAACACACCTTGTTGATGCAGTCAACACGTTCCCTCAGCAGCAGCAGGGTGGTCAGCGGTTCCCTGTAACTAGAGACTTAAGTCCCTTATTTCTGAGAACTTGCTGCCGACACCTGAGTAACAAGGAAAATCAACCAAAGGCGTGGTCAGAAGGTTGGCACTCTTAATGTTCTGCAAACCAGCTGTGTTCAGGGATTCCCAATTGTCCTGTATTTCCTCATATCCTTTCATTCTCCTCAATTCTTCAAAGGCTGTATTTATCTAACAATAATACTGTACTTCTTCACATTTTCCTAGATCATCCATTCTTTATTTTAAAAGAAATGAGAAGTATTTGTTGGACCCTACACATTTACATGTCAACAATTATAAGCTACAAAATATATTTGTGATTATTGGGTAAAAGAGAAATTACTTTTTAAAAGATAATTATACACTGAGATGGCCAGATTATTATGATCTCTGAACGCATAATAATCTGGACACTCAGTGTATATCCTATATAATAAAAGGCTAATATGCAAATTGTCCCCTCGACCAAGAGTTCGACCAGCAGGCAGGCTGGCCAACCACCCATGTCCCCTCCCCCTGGCCAGGCAGGCCAGACCCCATCTGTGCACAAATTCATGCACCGGGCCTCTCTATGCATTCAGAGATCATAATAATCTGGTCACTCAATGTATATACAAGTGTATATTTTAAATGTTAAAAAGAATTTTTTTCTTCTCAAGCCAGGGAATAAATTAATTAACAGCTAGAAATACTGCCTGTCAATCAATGTACTTATTGAACTGATTCAGAAGCATTTCCAGGCAATGGGAGACCTCTCAATTTGACAGGAAAAGAATGAGAAAGGGGAAGCTGACAAAAGCACCATTTGACTATGAGTCCGTGAATGGAAGTGGCTTACATTATGAAATACCCAAAAATCCAAAAACTTACAAACTGAAAACCTATTACTCAGCAGTAGATAAAGTAATGTGGGCCTTGAGCGATGCCATCAGCCCCAAGTGACTGTTGAGCAACTGCGATGAGGTCAGACCAATTGACCAATAAAATACACACCAGACTTCACAGTTACTATGGGGGGAGGAGGGTAATGTTAAATTAACGCTGATTAAGTGATAGTTTTTTATATATTAGGTTATAAAATATATTACTAAAAATTCATTTTAGCTGCGTCTTTTTACCTTACTTAATATAGCTACTAGGATATTACATATGTGGAATAAACAATTGCAGGGCAGGAGGTCTGAACCAATGCAGCCCAAACAAGCAGTCCTCCAGATAAACCTCCCATCCAGGAGACCCGCAGCGTGTGGAACCACCACCTGCTCCAGCACACACCAAGCCTCCTGCCCTATGGCTAGAGCAGGCACAGGGACCAAAGGACCAAGCATCATACCTAGGTGTCCCAGGACAAGAAGTGGCAATGGAGGAAAATTGCTACAGAAGAATTTGTTCAATGAGAGGCAAGAACAAAATGGAAGAAAAGTGGTGAACGTAATGATAGTGAATCAAATGATGACGCAAGCAACCTTGACGCTGATTCAAAGGCATTCCAGAAGCAACTGGCAGGGAAGATCGTCTCCTTACAAGTTATGACGGATAACTTGGCCAAACTTATTGATGCCAAATTGCAGCTACTGGCAGCAAAGGTAGACACGCTATAGACAAATGCTTCATTCATGCATTCAAATTCTATGCAAAGAATTCCTCCCGTTGAAATCTTCTATCCAAGTATTGTTCCAGAAAGAAGCACTTCTCCTGCAGCTAATACTGCAGCCTCTGCTGCAGCATCTGACACCGAGAGCAATTTCTATGCCACATGGAAAGCTGGTGATTTTGGAAAGAGCACAATAGCCCAGACATAAGAGGAGAAATACTTCTGCACACTATCCTTCTATGAGCCATCTATAATAATAAAAGCATAATATGCTAATTAGACAGGACGGCTAGACGTCCTTCCAGACGAAGCCACAGTGGCAGGGGCCAAGGCAGAGGTGGTTAGGGGTGATCAGGCAGGCAGGGGAGCAGTTAGGGGCAATCAGGCAGGCAGGCGAGTGGTTAGGGGCAATGAGGCAAGCAGGCAGAGTGGTTAGGGGTGATCAGGCAGGCAGGCGAGTGGTTAGAGGCAATCAGGCAGGCAAATGGTTAGAAGCCAGCGGTCCTAAATTGCGAGAGGGATGTCCAACTGCCAGTTTAGGCCCGATTCCTCAGGGATCGGGACTAAACCGGCAGTCGGACATCCCCCAAGGGGTCACGGATTGTAAGAGGGTGCAGACTGGGCTAAGGGACACACCCCCCCCCCCTCCCCGCCGTGCACGAATTTTGTGACCAGCCTCTAGTCTATAACAATAAAAGCGTAATACGCTAATTAGACTGGATGCGGCAGGAGGGCCGGCAGGGGCTGGGACCAAGGCCTTTGCACGAATTTCATACATCAGACCTCTAGTCTATCTATACTAATAAAAGGGTAATATGCTAATGAGACCGGGAGACCTTCTGGGACACCTTCTGGACATCCTTCTGGACAAAGTCATGGTTGCGGGGCCGAGGCAAAGGCAGTTAGGGGCGATAAGGCCAGGAAGGGAGGGCAGTTGGGGGTGATCAGGTCAGTGGGAAGGACCAGTTGGGGGCGAGCAGGCCAGCAGGGGGGGCAGTTGAGGGTGAGCAGGCCGGCAGTGGGGGGCAGTTGGGGCTATCAGGCCGGCGGGGGGGGGGGGGGGGCAGTTGGGGGCAATCAGGCCAGCAGGGGGGGCAGTTGGGGACAAGCAGGCCGGCAGTGGGGGCCAGATGGAGGCAAGCAGGCCGACAGGGGGTGCATTTGGGGGCGATCAGGCCAGTGGGAGGGCAGTTGGGGGTGATCAGGCCGGCAGGGGTGGGGGGGCGCAGTTGGGGGCGAGCAGGCCGGCAGGCAGGTGAGTGGTTAGGAGCCAGCAGTCCCAGATTGTAAAATGGATTGGGCCTAAACCAGCAGTCGGACATCCCCTGAGGGGTCCCAGATTGGAGAGGGTAAAGGCCGGGCTGAGGGACAATCCCCCTCCCCCGTGCACGAATTTCGTGCACCAAGCCACTAGTATATCTATAATAATAAAAGCCTAAGCAACCGTAGCAACCGAATGAACAACCAAACAGGCTGTGTGGGGTGACTAGGCCGGCAGGGGGGTTAGTGAGGGGCAACCAAATGGCTGCATGGGGCAACCAGGTCGGCAGGGGGATTAGTGAGGGGCGACCAAACGACTGAACAGCAGGCTGCGTGGGGTGACCAGGCCTGCATAGAGGGGGAGGGGGGGAATTGGGGGTGACCAGGCCGGCAGGGGGATTGCAGTGAGGGGCGACCAGGCCGGCAGAGGGGGGCAGTGAGGGGCAACCAGGCTGGCTGGGGGGGGGGGGCAGTTGGGGGCGACCAGGCCAGCAGGGGGGGCAGTTAGGGTCCACCAGGCCGGTGGGGAGGGGGGCAGTTGGGAGCGACCAGGCCTGGGGGGGGAGGGGGGGGGCGTGGGCAGTTAGAGGCGACCAGGCCGGCGGGGGTATGGGGGGCAGTTGGGGGCAACTAGGCCACCAGGGGGGGCAGTTGGGGGTGACCAGGCCAGCAGGAGCAGTTAGGGGCAATCAGGCAGGCAGGCAGGTAAGCAGTTAGGAGCCAGTGGTCCCGGATTGTGAGAGGGATGTCCAACTGCCGGTTCAGGCCTAAAACGGCAGTCAGACATCCCCTGAGGTGTCCCGGATTGGAGAAGGTACCTGCTGGGCTGAGGGGACCCTCCCCCCACCCCCGTGCATGAATTTCATGCACCGGGCCTCTAGTCCTACCTAATAAAAGAGTAATATGCAAATTAACCATCACGCCCACCAGCCACTCTCACCAGCCAATCAGAGCAAGTATGCAAATAAACCCAACCAAGATGGCTATAGCCACAGAGAGCAGGAGGGAGGCTTGGGTTTCCCAGGCAACGGAGGAAGCCAAGCTTTCCGCCTGTGCTTGCCGGCCTAAGCCTCCACTCAAGGCTACAAAGTTTCAATTATAGAAGGTAAACAAATCCAAACAGAAATGGCGGCAGCCACGGAGCTGGAAAGAGCGGGAGACTAGGGTTGCCCCCAGCAATGGAAGAAGCAAAGCATTCCGCACACCCTGGCCGGCCCAGGCCTCCGCTTAAGGCTACAAAGTTTCAATTATAGAAGATACACAAACCGCAAAAGAAATGGCTGCCAGCCACAGAGCAAGCAGGAGGCTCGGCTCCGCTCCAGGCTACAAAGTATCAATTGTAGAAGGTAAATAAATTCGATACCAGGGCCTCCGCTTGGGTCGCCAGGGGGCATGGCTGGCCTGCAGACCACCACAGGCCCCTCGCTCAGGCCGCCTCAGGCCGCCCCACGCCCCAAGGGAACCCCCACTCTGATCCGGGACACCCTTCAGGGCAAACCAGCTGGCCCCCACCCGTGCACCAGGCCTCTAGCCTATCTAATAAAAGAGTAATATGCAGATTGACCATCACTCCAACACACAATATGGCTGACCCAATGTGGTCAAAGATCCTGCCCCCATGTGGACACAAGATGGCCACCAAAAGATGGCCAGCAGGGGAGGGCAGTTGGGAGGCACCAGGCCTGCAAGGGAGGGCAGTTGTGGGTGATCAGGCCAGCAGGGGAGGGCAGTTGGGAGGGACCAGGCCTGCAAGGGAGGGCAGTTAGGGGTGACCAGGCTGGCAGAGGAGGGAAGTTGGGGGCAAACAGGCTGGCAGGGGAACAGTTAGACATCAATCAGGCTGGCATGGGAGTGGTTAGGGGGTGATCAGGCTGGCAAGCAGAAGCGGTTAGGGGCAATCAGGAAGGAAGGCAGGTGAGCAGTTGGGAGCCAGCAGTCCTGGATTGTGAAAGGGATGTTTGACTGCCCGTTTAAGCCCGATCCCACTGGGCAGTCAGGACATCCCTCGAGGGGTCCCAGATTGGAGCGGGTGCAGGCTGGGCTGAGGGACACCCCCCCCCCGCCACCCCCGTGCATGAATTTCGTACACCGGGCCTCTAGTATATATATATGTAAAAGCCTAAGCGACAGGATGACCAAACAACTGTTTGACCAGTCGCTATGATGCACACTGACCACCAGGGGGCAGATGCTCAATGCAGGAGCTGCCCCTTGTGGTCAGTGTGCTCCCACAGCCAACCTTGCAAAGCCCCTCCCCCCAGCCAGCCGGCCGGCCTCATAGCCCCATCAGGGCACCCGGCCAACCTCCCGTGGCCCCTGCCCCCAATCACCGGCCAGGCCGAGGGCCCCACCCGTGCACGAATTCATGCACTGGGCCTCTAGTATTGCAATATTAGTGAACAGCATCGCCGGGTGCTGCCTCTTGTATCACATGCAGATTGCATATCCAACCTCAACAAAGCACTGCTTCCTGCCCAGTCCTATCACATGGGTCTGCCATCTAGCCTGTGGTGGATGGTTTTAGTGACAACCAACAACAAAAAAAAAGAAAAAGGAAATTACATAAGTGACTCCTACCATGCTTGTATTGGATAGCGCTGGTCCAAAAATTGTGGCTACCAGGAAAAGAGAAAAGTAAATGCTATTTCAGTGTATACAACCTTGGTAATCATGCTCAGACTCCATCCAAAGAATGTGTTCTGACACTCTGACTTCTCACACACACACACACACACATACCACACAGCGATGGCCATATATTTTAATCCAAACATCAATACAAACCCTACTTTACTATCCTACACAAGCAGCTGTGCAGCACACACTCTGACGGAGGGGAGCAGGTGCCATAACCTAATTTCTCACATCACAGCACTGGGGTGGGGGGGTGGGGAGGGAGGGAGCCAGGTCTGAGGAAGGCCTAAGTAAAGCTCCACAGGCTAACAAGCACAAACTGAAAGGTCATAACGGAGTTGGAGCTCTTCTCTGGAAGCTCAAAACCAGCACCAAGAAATCTAAATAAAACACAGCATCCATCCAAGGGTAAACACTACTCAGATCCAGAGGGCCTTTATAACTACCGAACGGCAGGCTCTGATTCTGTAGGCAAACCTAAAACAAAGTAATACCTGTACATAAGAAGAGTTATCATAGAAGGAATAGGGCAGGTTTATCGATGAGATTGTCCCATACCAAACAGAAAGCCAGCAAACAATTCAGACAATTTATAAGTATCTGATCTTAATCCAACAACACTAACACAGATTTTTAAACATATCTTTAAACAAAAAACAAAAAAAACTGTCCCACTGGAGTTGTTCTAATATGCTTAGAATCACTTTCATAGTAACCGTTACACAACCCTTCCTTCCTTACCTTCTTACATAAGCTCTGTAATCATCAGTGTTTACATAGGGTTTTGAAAACTCAAGTTTTCCCGTAAATATTTAATTCTCTTGTTGCTACTGATCCAACTACCAACAACGCAGCACTTTTATAACATGTTTAGTAATAAGAGGGACACTGACGTCAATAGCACACAGTCCATAAACCAAAATCACCAGAATTACCAGACAGCCTCTCAGAAATCGGCTGCTAAGATAGAAATTCCTCCTCGATCCTCAAAGTTTTTGACCCAGTTTATATCCAAGTCCCTCTCATCTGTGGATCAACTTCTAAAACGAGCCTGAACCAGGCACCCTGGTCTCCAGGCTCCAGGCACTGGGCAGAGCTGGTATTCTCAGCTATGAAAGATGAAAGGTACTAACTAGCAATCCTTCTCCTTTACATACATACTTTTTTTTCCTATTGATTTCAGAGAGGAAGGGAGTGGGAGAGAGAGATAGAAACATCATTGATGAGAATCACTGATCCACTGCCTCCTGCACGCCCCACAATGGGGATCGAGCCCGCAACCAGACATGTGCCCTGACTGGGAATTGGACCGTGACCTCCTACCAAGCCTTCTTTTTTCTGTTTAGTAAGAGCTTAATTTGCTGGAACCTGTACTGATAGTGTCAGAGAAAATGGGATAAGCCAATCATTCGGCCAGTTTCCTGCACTGCCACAAGAGTCGAAACAATGAGGTGGAAATGGCATACACGTGAAGCCAATTTACCATCTGACTGGACAGACTGGGGCAACTAATGAATTACAGAAACATGATCATTATCGAGCTGTGTGTGAGAGCTCAGAGTAAAAGGAACTCAACAGGGCTTGAAGTGGTCAGAAATGACTTTGGGGAAGTGAAACCTAAAGTCAGGCTCCAAGGGTGGAGAGTCCCAAGTGGGAGGCAGCCATGGAGTCCAGAGACTGGTAGGAGTAGGGCATGTCTTTAGGACCCACAGCAGCTGACCCACAGCAGCTGTGGGAGGTGGAGGAAGAAAACTCTCAAAAGTCCAATGTAAACACAACTTTAGGAAACCTGCGTTTCTGGGCAGAAGAGAGAAGAAAGAGCCCACTGCTGAATAATCTTAAAATGGAAGATCAAGAAGCTTGTGTGTTAATCCAAGTACAATAATCTTGGCAATTAGGATGATGGAAGTGACAAAGAAAGGGGGATGGACAGAGGTAGTGATGTCAAAGAAAAAGAAAACACAAAAACAAAAAACTTGGTGTCAAAGAGGACCTCTAAGAAAAGAACAAGAGTGCCCCCTTCAGAAATAAGTAAGGATGTGGGTTGGGCGAGGCAAGTCATGTCAAGGTCTGGATACGTTAAACCTGAGCTTGTCCGTTTGACAAGCCACCACCACAGACCACCAGGGAGGAGAGAAAGTAGCTCTATGAAACAACACAGCAGAGAAAAGTCTGTAAGCTGAAATATAAGGGTGGTAAGTGAAACTGGGATAGCATTTATTTTGCGGGTATCCCCAGACAAAATTGTCTTCCCCTCACTTCCCTAGTCATTAATAAATATTACTTTTAGAATGTAACATATACAATCTGATGATGATGGCTTAGGGGAAAAAGGCTACAAAACAAAAAAACTGAAAGAAATATGCAAAAATAATCACAATGATGTCATTAGGTGGTGACATCAGGGATATTTTCTTCTTAATTTTTGGAAGTTCCCAGGTTCTACTTATTTTTTTAAATAGCAAAGACTGACTTCATTAGAAAATGAAAGTAAACATTTTTAAAAAAGGAATGATCCCCTCTAAGCACTTGTGAAAGCTCTTATAGGTGTACACCTAAACATTGAATTTTATGGTATGTAAATTAAAATAAATACAAATACCATTGGCAATGTTTCATACCCATAAACTGGATAAATTTAGTTCTGACAATACCAAGTGAAAAACATGTTTATCAGTAGCAGTGCAAGTTCTTGCAGCTTCTCAGCAGAAGAGTGACAATATCTAACACAATTTAAAAACTGAAGCCCTGGCCGGTGCGGCTCAGTGGTTGGAGTGTCACGGACTGAAGAGTCTTGGGTCCAACTCCCAGTCAAGAGCACGTGCCTGGGTTGCAGGTTCAAACCCAGCCCCAGTTGGGGGGTATGCGGGAGGCAACCAATCGATGTTTCTCTCTCTCTCTCTCTTTCTCTATTTCCACTCTAAAAAAAAAGATGGGAAAAATATCCTGGAGTAAGGATTAACAACAACAAAAATTAACAACTGAAGGACCTTATGCACTATGCCCAACAATTTTACTGCCAGGAACTTACTATGGACAAAATATGTACAAGAAATTTCACTGTTGTATTGTTTAAAATAGAAAATAATGAAAATGCCCATCAATCTTTGGTAGCAGGAGAGGGTAGGCGGAAAGAAGGGGGGGGGAAGGAAAGCTCCTTGGTAATGTATACATGCTTAGCCTCATTGCTTAAATTGCAGAATGCTTGAGAGAGTAAGGGAACAGGTCTTAAATGTCTTTACACGCAGGGTTCATACATATGACCCTGACCAGGAGCACCAACAACAGTAGGTACTCAAATGCTTGCTGATTAAAAAAAAAAAACACCTCAAAAACATGTAAAACGAAAAGACTTACCTCCTACCTTGTTATTAATGCAAGTGGCAAGACTGTGCCTATTTATTTTCTAGTTTAATCTACATGAAATGTGGCCTAAAGAAGTCCATTACCTTGTCATTAGCATTAACCTAACAATTATTCCCAGAACTACACTTATCGACTGTTGCTAACATGCAAAGGGTGAGGTCAAGCACAAATGCGTTCTAACACTACAAGGCTACAAGCTGTCAGCACACTCTGTCATGAAACACAGAACGACAAAGGTTGTATTTCAGACGCACCTAAATGCCAGGACGTGGACCTGTCCATATGCTTTCCATTACACGCCACTGAGCTCCATTTCCTTCTGCTGTCGAGGTCCAAGCTCGAAACCAGACAGGGAGTCCCGATTAGCAGGGTTAAGACCTAGCCAGAAAAGAAACAAGTGATAAATAAAGAGTGATAGTAAACCCAGCAGGAGGCACACTGCATGAACGGCATCCACTTCTCACTCCTGGAGCTTGCTGTTACTTCTTCACTTCTAAGGAGTATTTCCAAGGCCCAGCCCATCCCTGGGCAGGATCACAGACTGCACCGTTGGTCCCTTAAAAATCAACTCTCCATTTGCACAAATATTTTGGAAGAGGGTATTTTAGAACATCTGGAAAAAGCAATTTTGTACTCACTCGGGCTTTCTTCCTTGACAATTTTTTCCTCTCATCCTCACCTTAGAACATTTTCATTGATTTTTAGAGCAATGGGAAGGAGGAGAGAGAAACATCAACCTGAGAGAGAAATATCTATCGGTTGCCTCCTGCACATGCCCAGGCTGGGGCCGGAGACAAAACTGGCAACCTAGGTATGTGCCCAGACGGGGAATGGAACCCTCAACCTTTCGGTGTACAGGATGGGACAGCGCTCCTACCAACTGAGCCACACCAGCCAGGGCGTTTTCTTGGACGATTTTTTAATTCCATATTCTCTAGCACAGGGCTTTGATTTAAAAAACAACAAAAGCTTTTTAAGAACTTTCTTCCACAACCCCGGGAACCACTGGGCCCACACTTTATAGGTAAGAAACTCAAGTGGGGTAAGGCTCCTTGTCAAGCTCCCAGAGCTTAGAAGAGATGTGGCATTACAGGGTGAGCCCCTGCCTCTCATTTTACCTCTACAATGCCTCCAACGCCTCCACTAGAATGAACTGAAGATACTGCATTTGTGGAGAAATCAAACATTTAATTATTCAAAAATCACCTTCTTTTAAAACCTCTTTAAAAAGTGTTAATACACTGGAGGTTGCTCCCATAAAAGCGGGTCACGTTCTATTTAAGCTGGGTTATTACCAGGTACACATGCTCATTTTATTGTTTATTAAGTGAATGTATTTATACATACTTGCACCTATGCATGCATTTCACAATTTTCCAAAAACCCAGAGCCGTGGCCAGGTGACTCGGTTGGTTGGAGCATCCCCGTACACCCAAAGGTTTGATTACCTGGTCGGGTGAGTGCGGGAGGCAACAGTTTAATGTTTCTCTCTCTCCCTCCCTTCCTCCTCCCTTCCTCTCTCCAAAAATCAATTAAAATAAAACAGAGCCAGTCTCCTGCGGCTGTCTCTGGAAAAGAAAATCGCATGAGGTAGTAGTGATAGTTTAGCCAGATACCAACACATTTCTCATTAGGAAATACTTGGGCTGTGAATCTTTCACCTCCACTGTTTGTTTTGGGTCATTCACCAATGACCCCAAAGTCAATACGCACGTAAAAGGCAGCACACTTGGAGCAGCCCAGCCTTTAATGAACCCCCAGTGATCCTATATTTTTTTTTAAATTAATTTCAGACACTGAACATTAACCTTTTGCAGTTTGGGACAAAAAATATTACTAGTAAGTTTGAGTGATTAGAATATGAATGGAGAAATTCTGTTTTTCTCTAAAACATATTTTTGCATGTGAGGCAATAAGTAAATAAAGTAATTTATTTCCCAAAATAAATTACTGGTAACCATCAATCTATTTTGAGCTATGTCTATTAAAAATGACAGAGTCAGAGGGAGGAACAAAAGCAACACCCGTTAGTGAGGATTGGGAATAATGGAAAGCACGTGAAAAGAAGTAATGAAAAGCTTTGAAAGAACAGCTTACTTTTCATTAAATAAACTCTAATCATATATATATTGTTCTTTCGAAAATACAAGTTCTTTCGAAAATACATGTATTAGTATAATCCCACTTTTATTAAAAGTATAATTATATAGCACATATCTGTGGACAGAGAAAAGGGTTAGAAAGGATAAACATCAAACCGCCTTGAAGTCTAGGGGGTATAAGAGTTGGTGACTTCTGAAATTTGCTTTATACAATTCTGACCAGTTAGAATTCTTTTCCAACATGCATATGCTTCCTTTGTAAATCCTTTAAAGAGCTGAAAAACCCATGTCAATTTTTTTTTTTTTAAGTTTCCATGAGGGCAAAGCTGCAAATCTACCAAATGTCATTTTATCTACAAATCACAGGAAAATTCTGAAAGGATAAGTGAAAGCCACAGACCATGAAGATGTATTTTTGGGAAGTATTTCTTAAAGCTGACTGGTAAGATGAGTATTTGGAAGAACTGGCTTTCTAACTCCACCGACCAAACTATCATAGACCAAAACACAGAATTAAGTCGGAAGTTCTAATACTGGAAAAACGCAAATTTATTTTTGAGGAAAGACCTAAGCAGGAAGGGTCACTCAACAAAAACAAGCCTGCGTCATCAGTGAGCATCCTT
The DNA here is from genome assembly GCF_027574615.1 of Eptesicus fuscus. NCBI lineage: Eukaryota > Metazoa > Chordata > Mammalia > Chiroptera > Vespertilionidae > Eptesicus > Eptesicus fuscus. The sequence goes on along the minus strand of NC_072484.1, from coordinate 28,069,032 downwards.
GAACCTGCGTCACTGGAACACCCCTGCCATTCATCCGTTCCAGCACACTCGGGAAGTATGAAAACCTGCCCTTGGAGCACCGGGCTAGGGGGCTGAGATCAAAGCCCAGGCCCCACGAGCAGGTCAGAGGAACCTCACCTGGAGCACAAAGACGCCCCACCTGACTGTCCCCCAGAAAGGCCACTGGGAACTTACAAAAACTGTTCACAGTGCTTCTGCTGTTTGTTAATTGGGATTTTCAAAATGCTATATGTGGTGATTCCCAAATTTTTATTTCATCGAGAGAGAAAAAGTCGCTAAAAAATTCAGGTGAATTTTAGAATTAAAATAATTTTAGAAAAATATAGAATTGTAGTCTTTGTCTTTTACCATTTCCTTAAAAAGGGTAACATGAACACTTCTGAAGCAGGAAGGATTTAACCCCAGAGCCAATACCATTCACAGCCCAGGAACTCTGAGCAGCCAACTCATTATATCAATTCAGTAGATTCCAAAAAAAAAAAAAAAGCTAACAAAACTCGAACGCCTGATTTTAAAAACAAAAACCTTTTCAATAAAAATTAAAATGATACTTGAATATCACAAAGAACATCTGAAAACAAGGGCCAATAAAAATGCTATGTACTCAGCATGCTTTTACATTTAGCTTGTACTTTTCATTTTGGGGAGTGGGGGGGGGGTGTTTTTTTTTTTTCTTATTTTAGTTTGTACTTTTTAAAGTAGTTGCAAAAGGAGCACATGAATGTACCTGAAAATGTTGGTGAAATGGGCAATTTTTTAAATGGAAACTTTTTTGAAAACCTGAACAAGTAACATACAAATAGAAAAAATTATAAAAGCAAAGAACTATGCTCAAAAAGGTGCCAGGCTCAGACAAATTCACAGTCCAGTTATTCCCTAACCTTTCCAGTAAAAAAATGGAAAACAGGAAACCTTCCCTATTCCTAATTGTAAAACAGACAAATTAACAAAGAAAGCCCAAGAGAAGACAACTGTAGGTTAACCTCACTTGCCATTCCTAGATTCTTTTTTTTTTTTAACTTTTACAAATTTGGCATGAAAAGAATGGTTTCAATATTGATTTCTTTGATCCCTGTGTATATATTATCTTATGAACTATGTGTGCCTTTTGTCCATTTTCAGCAGGTTTGGCTTCTTCTTATTCATTTGTAAGAGCACCTTGTAAATTAAGGACATTAACCCTTTGTCACGTTGCAAACATTTTCCCCAGAAAAAGCAAATGACTGCTTTGCCATTCTGTTTATACCATTTGAAATAAAAGACACTTTTAAAATCTCTCTGGTGTTAAATCTAATTATCTTTTCGCAATTTCTTCTATCACTTTTATGCTTTGAAAAGTCCCCCCCTGTTCCAAGATCAGAGAAATACTCGCCATCATTTTCAGCTAGATGTTTTTGGTCAAAATAATTTAAAAATGATGAGCGGCCATCCTTTTAAAAATGCACATTCAATAAAATCATTGCTCTAAAGAAAATAAATGAGCATAATTATATTCACTTTACTTGTAAAACAAGTGAGTGAGAAATGACTAAAATATAACAGTAAAATACTTTATGATAAAATACTACAAAGCCATTCTATAGTATACTATCTAGTGACATGGAGAAGGTCATAATTTGTGACTAAGTGGGGGAAAAAGACAGAACATCTCCATTTATATAAAAACTACACTTATCTTGCAAGCCAGGCAAGCGAGACACCTAAATATTAAGAATAATACTGCCCCAGCACTGACCGGTTTGGCTCAGTGGATAGAGCGTCAGCCTGGGACTGAAGGGTCCCAGGTTCGATTCCGGTCAAGGGCATGTACCTTGGTTGCGGGCACATCCCCTGTAGGGGATGTGCAGGAGGCGGCTGATCGATGTTTCTCTCTCATCGATGTTTCTAACTCTCTATCCCTCTCCTTTCCTCTCTGTAAAAATCAATAAAAATATATTAAAAAAAAAAGAAGAATACTGCCCCAGCCAGGTGGCTCAGTTAGTTGGAGCATCGTCCCATACACCAAAAATATTTTGTGCTCAAATCCCAATCAGGGTACATACCTGGGTTTCGGGTTCGATCCCCATTTAGGGCACACAGAGGAAGTATTTAATTCAAGGGAGGTGGGGGCTGCACCAATCTTCCTCATTACCTGAAGATCTAGGAGTAATTAATACCTGATTTATATTCCTGGCAAAATGACCAAGTTAAACATGCAACCCAATGACAATTATCCATGGTAGGGAAGTTAAACCCTGCTAACATAACGGTTCCATTTTCCCCTTAATAAACGGTACCTTAGCATGTGAACAAACACTGTTGAGTAGAACTAAGATGAGAAGCCTGTTCTATGTATGCTCAACCCCAGACTTCCTAAAGCCTTTCCAAATGTCTAGGAGTGCTCACGATCAGACGACCACCAAATTAAAGCGACTGGAGGTCAGCACTTTGAACTCAGAACCAGGGAAGACCTGGAGATGGACACGCCAAAGCTCCAGGGAGGCAGCTTCTCCCAGCCTGTGCCCCCGTGTCTGACCCAGCACCCTGCCTGAGAACAGGGTTCAAGAAAGGTGGGTGGGAGAAGGAACACAGAGGGTTTAGAAATCAGAAGTTCCACCCTCCAAGGGCAGTGGGGGATACAGACAGGGAGCAGAGACTCCATTCAGCTGGAGGAAGCTGGAGAACCAGAATCCAGACCCATCTCATTTTGTTTTTCTTAAATCCTCACCGGAGGACATGGTTTTTTTCATTGAAATTAGATAGAGAGGTAGGCAAAGGGAGAGACAGAGAAACATAGATGTGAGAGAAAACAGCAATCCATCGGCTGACCCCCTGCACCCACCCCAACCGGGGATAGAACATGCAACCCGATTATGTGCACTAACTAGGAATGGAACCCTCAACCCTTCGGTGCACGGGGTAACGCTCTAACCAACACACCGGCCAGGACCCATCTCATTTCTTATTAGAAACTGTGAAGAGAACAATACTGCCAGGAAATGCACAGAGGTATTAGTGCCTACTCCCTGTGGTGTGCTACACGAATTATTAAGTTTCCCATCCGCAGCCTCAGGCTAATGAGCCCTAAAGTCTAGTTAGGACAAGTATTTCAGAAACCTGGAACACAAAGGAAAGCCCTTCTTTTTTTCTTTTTTCTTTTTGAAAAAAAGCCTAAAAGACATAATTGGAAAGAGTCACTAAAGGCTATTCTCTGAGTCTGATGCAAATTTTATTTTTTAGTTCTACTGGAACATGTAAATAAGAAATTAAGGCACAAGAGCTCTATCAACCCAGAAAGGACATCATTATGTGCCCAAAAGGAAAAGCTCTAAACACCAAAACTATCCACCTGAGTGGAAAGCTCGTAAATGACACCTCGCCTCCCTTTCTGACTGTTGAGAGAGGAACAGCACCCAACTTCCAGGCCGTCCCCTTAAAGTCCCCATTTACTGGGATCATGATGTGAAAAACCTTCCAGTTCAAAATGCAGTCCTGTCACATATTACAACATGGATAAATCATAATAAGCACATTATGCTCAGTAAAAAGCCAGTCAAAAAAAGGTCACCTATACTGGTTCTATTTATAGAAAATGTCCAGATAACGCAAATCCATAGGAATAGTATAGAGTTGTGACTGCCAGAGACAGAGGGGAGGGGAAAATGAGGAATGACTGCTGTTAGGTATGGGGTTTCTTTTGGGGGCAATAAAAACGTTCTGAGATTAGATAGTGTGATGATTATATAATCAGCTAATATACTGAAAAACAACTACAGCGTATCAATAAAGCTTTTTTCTTTTCAATGTTGTTCTGTGTCACGAGCCCATCTGCCGGTGTGAGTCAGTGGCTGACCGCCGACCTAGGGCCAAGTCATGGTTCATACATGCTCAGGTTGCAGGCTCGATCCCCAGTAGGGGACGTGCAGGGGGCAGCCGATCAATGATTCTCTCTCATCATTGATGTTTCTCTCTCTCTCTACCTCACCGTTCCTCTCTTAAATGAATAAAAATATATTTAAAAAAGAAAAAAAAAAACCTGGGAAGTACATTTTAGGAGTTGACCAACACCTATTCAGGAAACAAAACAGTTAAGTACAAGAGCTCAGAGTTGAAAACAGAAATGGAAAAAGAGTTGAAGCTACTTTGGACCATTACCCTAAGTACTAAACTAAACACTAGAAAAAGTAAATTGAGCCCCATGTCTGTTTGTGTGTTTTTTGTGAGGTGTTTTTTTTGTTGTTGTTGTTAATTGAAGTAATAAAATTCCCTACCTTATGCGACTCCCAGAGGTAAAGATGAACTTCCTGTCCCCCCGTCCCCCCCATTCAGGGCCCCTGCAGATATCATCTAGAGCAGGTCCATCTGGGAACTCAGGAGATGAGGGTGCAAACACCACACTCTGCAGAAATCATTAAAAATAGGGACATGCAGGACCCGAGCTCACACTGGGTGTCAGGAAGCAGGTGTAAAAAGGAGGACTTGAACAGAAAGGGCAAAATCGGTATTGCTAGCATGTTCAGTTTATCTTCACAGGGGTAAAAGAATAGAGGAGGAGAAAAAATAACCCACAAAACTTCTGAGGGAAAGAACACTTTCAAAAGACTGTGGGTCAGAATCCCGGTCACAAAAGATGACAGCGTGGCTAGAAAATAGAAGCCCTTGGGATGAACCCAAAGGAAAGATAGAACTCATATAATTCTTCCTGGCAAGACATCTGAGGTCATCCTAAAATCAGCATGGAAACTGGACTTGTTTGGAAAATTACCACAATAACAGGGACAGACGCCACCAAAATTTCTGTGGCATACAAAACGCCAAGGTCAATATCAAGGTGACAAACTTTGTTCATTCAAAAACACCATGTATAATCCTGTATTTTACTGAAAAGGGTATTGAAAATAGGGTACTTCTTCAATACCATTAAAGATGATATACAATATGGTATTCCAAAAAAATTGACTGTCACACTTAAAATTGTTCTGTATGTACTGTGAAATTATAAGAAATGTATAGAAAAAAAGTGATTATCTGCAGCTATTATGATTACTAAGAAACTCAAGAGAATCAACTGAAAAACAGAAACAGAGTTTAGTTAGGTGGCATAGCAGACAGTGCTATTTCATTTTCCTCATGGGCACACAAAATAACTCCATTTCCCTTGCATGGGGCCAACAGACTGGGGCAAATACCACTACTTCAAAGCTTGGCCCATAAAAACATCTTCCATGCATAAAATTCCATGGCAAACTTAGAGGCCACAGTCAGTTGTGTTATAAGATGGAAGGAGCCTAGTTTCCCAACTCATCACTTAGTGGGGAGGAACCACCTAGAAAAATGTGAGCAAGAAATAAATTTTTATCTTATAAGGACACAGATTTTGCTAGCACAACTACTCTGAATAATACAGTTAGGAAATAGTGTATGTGGCAGGAAGGGAGGAGCAAAGGGAAATCATCTCACTCTAAATGGCAAACGTTTTTAAATAAAGAGCAATAAACAAGTAACCTGTATACCATATATTAGGGGGGGAAAAATCAAGAAAAATGAGAGATATAAAAGACCTGCATAGCCCTGGCTGGTGTGGCTCAGTCGATTGGAACACTGTTGGTTAGAGCATTGTCCCATGCACTGAAGGAAGGGTTGCGGGTTCAATTCCTGATCGGGGCACATAACCTAGGTTGCAGGTTCAATCCCCAGTTGGGGCCAAATCAGGATGCATACCAGGCAACCTATCAATGTTTCTCTCTCACATCTATGTTTCTCTCTCTTTCCCCCTCTCCCTTCCTCTCTCGCTAAAATCAATAAAAGCATATCCTCAGTGAGGATAAAAAAAAAAAAAAAAAACCCTGTATAAGTCAAAAGATTTGTTTGTGACCAAATAATTTAATATTATAATAGACAAATATGCAAATTGACCGCACCTTCGCTACACCTAAGCCACGCCCACCAGCCAAGCCACGCCCATCAACCAATCAGGATGAGCATGCAAGTTACCCCAACAAATATGGCGGCTAATTTGCATATCAAGACAGCGTGGAAAGAAGCCAAGAGCTGCAGAAGGGAGTAAAGCTTCGAAGAAGCAAGCAAGCAAGCCAGTGGGGGGGGGGGGGGGGGGAGAAGGGAGGAGCGAAGTCAGGGCCGGGGGCAAAGGGAAACGCAGGCGGGCTGGAGGAGAAGGCAGGGCGGGCGACAAGGGCGGAGCGGAGGCGGGGCGGGGGTGAAGGGAAACGCAGGCGTGCTGGTGGAGAAGGTGGGGCGGGTGACAAGGGCGGAGGGGAGGCGGGGTAGAGTGCAGCAGGAAATCCTATTGCAGGATTTTTCCTGCAACGGGAACACTAGTTTAATATTATAAAGGTAAATCTCCCCAAAAGAACTTAAACATTTAATGAAATTACCCATTAAGTTATTTTGAAACCTTAAACTGAAAAATACTGGGGGGAAGAGGGGAATTGAGCATAGGTACTGTCAGATAGATAGTAAAGCCTACTATAAAGTGATTATCATGACAAAAACTGCAAGGTCGTGGCAAAGGAATAGGCAGATAAATGAAATAAAACAGTAAGTCCCATGACAGATCTAAAGATTTAGCACATGATTAAGGTGCTATTTTAAGTTAGTAAGAAAAGGGTGACAATGAATAAATGGTGATGGAATAAATGTAGAGGATGAAATAATCCTTGCTTCATATACAAACAGATTGATTGTAGCCAAATTTTTTTAAATAAACTACCCAGCTGGCATGGCTCAGTGGTTGAGCATCAACTTATGAACCAGGAGGTCATGATTCGATTCCTGGTCAGGGCGCATGCCCGCATTGAGGGTTTGATCCCCATTTAGGAATGTTTCTTTTTCTCTCCCCCCACCTCCCAACATGTCCTCAGGTGAAGATTTAAAAAAAAAAAAAGTAAACAATATATAGGTGAATATTTATAAAATCTTGGGGTAGATAGGGCATGGGAAAAAAAGACCGACAGATTTGAATTCAAAGCATAGAATATCTGCACCTTATAACCAAAAAATGAAAATTTTTCAAAATATATTTGTACTGATTTCAGAGAGGGAGAGCGAGAGAGATATAGAAACATCAATGATAAGAGAGAATCATTGATCGGCTGCCTCTTGCACACCCCACACTGGGTATCGAGCCTGCAACCCAGGCATGTGCCCTGACCAGGAATCAAACCGTGACCTCCTGGTTCATAGGTCAACTCTCAACCACTGAGCCACGTGCCCTGGCAGCAAGCTTTCTCTATAAAAGGCCAAAGAGCAAATACTTTAGGCTGGCAGGTCAAATGGTCTCTTGAATGGGCGTGGCTGTGTTCCAATAAAGCCTGATTTACAAAAACAGATGCTGGGGGTTTTCTCACCAGCAGCATCCTCATCACCTAGGAACAGTTAGAAATGCAAATTACCAAGCCCCACCCCAACCTTCTGAATAAGAAACTCTCCTTTGAGATCCATCTTGTTAGACAAGGAAGAGGTTATACCCCCTGCCAGGTGATTTGCCTTTGGAGAGAGCAAAGGATTTGAGCCAGCATTGCAGAGAGGACAAGAAAGACAATCCACATTTGAGGCTAAAACCCCAATTACAGTGGAATGTATGAGAAATCCAGTTTCCAGCGGTGCTTTCCATCAGAAATGGAGAGAAGGCCAGCCAAAGAGTTGTAATGCCAAGACCTCTCCCTGTGAAGTGCGAGTCCAGAATGAAAAAGTTGAGGCAGGCTGAATTAAAGCAGGCGGTGTGGTTGTTTGCTTGACCAAGGAAAAGCCACCTCAAAGGAAGACCAATGTGAAAGAAGTGGATGTGTTGGGGAGGAAGGCTGTGGAAGGTTCTTCCAGGAACAGATCGGGGAACTAAACGGAGGAACAAAGGACTCAAGCCAGGATGCAGAGAGGCAAACACTGCAGCCAGGAATGAAGGACAGATGGGATAAGAGGAAGACAGGAGAAGGAGAGAAGGGTCCTCAGTCTCCTCCCAATGTACCCTCCAAGCTGTCCCGGAGAGTTTTCTACAACCCACATCTTAGCCGGTCACACGCCCCTCAAGAAAGCGCTTCGGGGCCTTCCAGACAAAATTCAAGCCCCACAATATAGTGTCAAAGGAACTATATGCTCTGTACACCCTTTCCACTCACCATCTCCTCAGCCTCCCTCCAAGCATCCTGACCCAGTCAAGCCCTCTCACATGCCTCTCCACCTCTGCTCATGCTGTTCCTTCCATCTGGAATGCCACCTTCCCCAGCCAGCCCACCTCTACCTTCAGTCCAAGTTCTTGAAAAGCATCCTGGGGGGGGAAGAGGATGGGGGAGGAGGGGAAGGGGGATATATGTAATACTCTCAACAACAAAGAATTATTTTTAAAAAAGAAAGAAAGAGAACAGCATCCTGGAACATAAAGGCACAGACAGCATGATTAAAATCCAACTGGGAGCTTGACAATCAGACCAGCCTGGAGTCAAATTCTGGCTCTGCCACTTGGCAGCACTATCACCTTGGGCAAGGGGTTGCCCTCCCACCTGACCTCAGCATCCTCAGCTGTCAAGTGGGAACAGTAGTAACTACTCCACAGAACGGCTGTGATTAAACAACTTCAGTGACACGGCAAGTGCCGGCAGGGCACCTGGCACCCACCTAATTAATGCTAGCTCCTCTGCCCTCTTCCATGCCAATCGGAATTTAAAAAACCCAGACAAGACCTGGGAATAGCATTCTATCACTGAGGGCCCCGTGGATTATTGGAGCATTAAGAGCAGAATTCAAGACCCAGGAGTTAACTTAGAGAAGTTACCCAAGCTCTGTTCCTTCCCTGATAAAATGCAGACCAGAACCACCTTGCCTGCCAACTGTTAGGACAAAAACAATGGTGACCTCAAGTGCCCAGGACATGGCTGATACCCACTGGCACCATCATTGCTGCACTGGCCCTATCGTATAGGGTTGTCCAGTCTTCCTTAGGTCCCCTCTATTGCTTGAAGAGGCTCCTAGGGAGAAAAAGTGCATCTTTTCAACTGCTCTCATGTTCAACTTAGAAGATGTAGAGATTCGACTCTGTAAGATTCACATACATGTGAGAGAGAGGTGGCCCTCTAGTTGGATGAGCCTCTACCAGGCGCTTATTGAGATGCCCCAGGACAACTGAAACAAGAAAGCCTGAGGGATCAGCTGCTTTGGGAGACACTATGGAAAGAGCCCTCGGATGAAGAAGGTTTTCCTGATCACTGATCAGAGAAAGCCAAGGTTTGGGGCAGCCAGGCAATTGGAGATCCTTCCCCACTGACGGAGGAAACTGAAGAACTCATTGAGACTGCAGAGAGAAAACAATGAATAAGGAAAATTTTGAGTTAAAATGATGGCAAATAGGAAGAGACAGTGAGCTACACTGTCTCTGAAATGTTCATGGCAGTGAGAACACTTGATTTAAGTCCTAATTAGGATCCTCTGAAATTATACACTGTTTACTACTGCATTCATTACACCTGAGTACTTAGATATTTCTTTATAGAGTATATATGCAAATCATGTCTACCACACTTCCTGGGATTTAGGGACTTGTCAAGGGTCATTTTTGATAAATCCAGATTTTTGCTTTTTCTGCCACCTTTCGATTCTAGGCCTGCATAACATGTAACACCACTAAATAGTACAAGAAATGGTTAAAGAGTAAATGAGTTGAAAGAACTCTTCGTGGAGTAAATTTTTATAGAGGGACTTAGGGCCACACTTAAACCTAAAATCAAGGAATTACCTAAGGTCAGGAGCAAAAATTAAGACAAAATACAATAAGACCTTCCCAAGAAGACTTACATTTCCATGGAAAAGGACCTCCCCAACACATCTGCCCCCTCTTTTACCACTTGTATTTGGGTATGACAGATTGGCATGACAACTTACATGTCCTAAAACTGCTCCAAGGCCCTGGCCAGGTAGCTCAGTTAGTTAGAGCGTCGTCCCAATATACCACAGTTATGGGTTCAATCCCCAGTCAGGACACATACAAGAATCAACCAATGAATGCATAAATGGGTAGAACAGCAAATTGGTGTCTCTCTCTCCCTTCCTTCTTTCCTCTCTCTCTCCCTCCCTCCCTGAAATAAATAAATAAATAAATAAATAAATAAATAAATAAATAAATCTGCTCCATGAGCATCTGAGTTAATGGCTACTTTGGGTAGCCATTAATGGTTCTGGGTACTCAGGTAAGAAACTTTGGTATTGCCCTCAACTGTCCTCACCCCCCACATCTGGTCCATCTGCAATTTCCTCAGACCCAGCTCAGAAACAGATTACTTCTCACCACCTCCCATCCCCAATCCCCAATCTCCCGGATCTGACTCACCACCCTCAGGCCTGCAGTAGCGGTGTTGCAGGCAATTAGACGTGAGCAGAGCAAGGAGGAAGGGCAGATAAGGAAGGCACCCTAGGGTGGAAAGCCCCAGGTGCCTAGAAATCAATTGTACGGGAGACCTCGCCTCCCTGACCCCCAACCTGTCCTCCCTAGAGATTACATCTATGCATCTGTTGCATTTCAGCTCCAAGACCAGATAAGCAACAAAAACACTCAGGGCTGACATCAGAACCAGATGCACTGAATAATGACTCCCCTGGCACCAACCAATCAATCCATGGAGATGACAAACCAGAAAGGACACACCTGGAAAACTGCTGAATATTCTATTGAGATCTTCCCCTGGGGCCGCCCCTAAAATCTCCACCCCTATAAGCCTTAGGTAGGAAGACCTGGAGTGCTCTCCCTCACACATGCATGCTCCTGCCTCTTCCTTCCCTCTCCCTACCTCAGGCAAGCTACCATTAGCTCCTTCACTCCCAGGCCCTAAGGGCGCTTCCTTTACCTCAGTAACTCAGTTCCTAAGCCCATTTCTTTTAGCAATTACTTCTTCTACCTCTGTGATTTACCGAACAAATGTTCTCTTACAGTTTGGGTCTTGGCTATGAACTATTTCCTAGCCAGAACTCAAGTACCGAGGTTGCTGAACCCAGGTTTGGTCTGACCCCATGGGTCAGACACCGGGTGCCCTGCCCACCGCCTAGAACAGCCCTCCCTGTGTTCAGTCTAGTCTTACACAGCAACAATCAGCATGTCCTGTTCAAAGCTAAGTCAGTCCACATCGCTCCTCTACGCAAAACTCTCTAACGGCCCCCACTTCCCTTTCAAACAAAGTAAAATCTACAGGCCTTTGCCATGTTCCACGTGGCCTTACATGATCCAACTCCCATTGTCTCTCTGACCTCAAAACTAAATACTGTCTTCCTCCTGCCTCAGGGCCTTTGTATTTGCTGTCTTCCTCACTGGATAGGCTCTTCCTCCCACGACGACGCACTTCCTCCACATTTTCACTCAAGGATGACTCAGGCCTTCCCGGTCTCCCCTTCCTAAAAGTTCAGCTCCCACCCCGATACTCAACACCCCCAATCCTGACACATTCTATTTCAGAGCACAAAGTCTCACTGTCTGCCTCCCCACCAGCGTGTGAGCTCCATGCGGGCAGGGAATCTCCATGCAGCATCCAGAGTACCCAAGGCACTTGCCAGTCACACAGCAGTGTCTCCATAAATGCATGAAATGTGTGAAAGGCCTATGAAGAGTGTAAGCTGCAAGCGGACCTCAATTATTGGAGCGCCCACAATCTAGAACCTGTGGTAAATAATAGGCCGCAAAGAGCAAAGCCAGGGAGAAAATGGAGTGCCATAAGCACACAAAGGGCTTGTAGAAAACGCGTGGCAGTGATGCACAGCTTAACCTGGAGCAGCAATGTTCCCTAGCAAACGGATAAAAGAAAGCCCAGACACGGGGGCCCTCTGAGGGAGAGAATAACTGGAAGAACAGCAGGGAGTGAGAATGAATTAATGAGGTTATCCGGCTTTGAGATTAGTGTGCTGGGAGCTTCATAAGCCAGGCCTGGAAACAGGTCATGGGACAACTGTAAAATGTTTAAATTTTTAAAGCCTAAGACAATTTTTTTAAAAATACGTTTTTAAAAAGCTTTCATTTACACATACAAAGCACTATATAACTGCAAATTGTTAACTGCTGACTTTTAATTCCCTTAACCAAAATGGGAAAATTCCTTCAGGCACCAGTGGTGCCAGGAATCAGTCCCTAACTGGAC